>NW_008238988.1:4440681-4449924 GCF_000691975.1 Corvus brachyrhynchos
TGGGGCTGGGGGCGGACACAGCAGGATGAGGTACGAGCCTTGAAATAGTAATAGTTTTAATAATGATTAAGAAATCACCCTGACTTTCACTCAGTCAGGTACAGCTCTCAGTAGATGTGTCTGTGTCGATGCGGCCACAGAAGCTCCAGACAGTTCAGGGCACAAAGAGAGACCCGTGCAGTGGGTTATTTCAAGTGGGTTACCTATTTTCGGCAACACGCTTTGAAACAGTAGTTTTCTAAATCCTTAAGCAAAATTAGGAGGGTGTGTAGGAAAGAAATGAAACATTTTGTTGTGTGTACACCTCTTCCTTTAGGATTATAAAAAATACTCCCCTTGAGTTAATCATGTGCCGTCCTGCTCCTGGCTCTCCATGAGGGAGGCTGCATGAGTGCTATGCCCATAAACAAATTTTCTCATGATATGACTCAGATGGCTCCTCCATCGCTGTCGTTCACAGCATGTCCATCCCAGATTCTTAAAAAGTCTTCCAGTGCCATGCCTGGAATAGCTCTGATTCTTGGCTGGCACCGTGTTCTTGGTCCCGTTAGCAGCTGTTGGGACTGATTCCTGGAGCTATTTTGGTAAGGTGGCAAGCAGCGTGCGAGGGGGTGGTGTCCTCACTCCAAAGACTCCTTTTGTCCCCAGGAACAAGGGGACAGTGGTGCCTTTCACCCATCAACATCCACGGGAGTGGGGAAAGGCTGTCAGCCAGTGTGAGTCAGCTTGCAGAACTGAGACCTTAGTCTGCCACTGGATGGGCTTTCTCTTTTTTTTTTAAATACAAAACTGTGTTGCAGAACCACAAATTAAATGTAGTCTTTCTAAAATAGGTGGAAAATGTGTAGTTGTGTGAGACTGCTTGGGGTTTTCTGCAGATTCTGTGAAAAGATTGGATATGGAGCTTAGAACATAAACCAAGTTTGGTATTTTTCTTGTCTTTTGTAGCCTAAGTTTTGGCTAAATGTCAGGCTTAATTCTAGAAATTCAATTGTAGCCTTTGTTAGAGTTGTTCTGTATTAACCAAGGCTTAAGAAGTCTCTGCCCATCAGAAAAATGAAGTCATAAAGAAGCAGCTTTAGCCAAAGTACCAGAAGCACCAGTGTAAGAGAAAACCCTCTTTATCTTCTCACATGAGACAGGATCAGCTTTTCTGTCTGACAGTTATCACTGCGTCCTCCTGAGATGCTTTCAGTGCCCCATTTGTCTGTGGCTGGAAAAGCTCCTGTTTTTTTACACTGTATTTTTTAACTGCAAGAATTAAATCTCTTTCTAATTTTTTTTCTTTTTTCCCCCCTCTGCCTGGACATCACGGTTCCATCTGTGGGGATCACTGCTGTTTTATCAACCTGGAGCCTCCCTACACACACCATTTCCCCAGGCTTTGTTTCTCCTGCTGGGCAGAACTTTCCCATTAATGAATTGCAGTAGTGCAATTCATTAAAAGTGGCAAATTTGTTTTAGTGAATCAAAGGAACAGCACACCTATATGAATAACACAATATGAACAACCTGAATATCCTTGATGGCAGCAGGAGCACTCTGTGTAGGGACAAAAAGCTTGGGTTTTGAGGTTAATGGGATTATTTTTAAGCTGTTCCTGAAATATTTTCTTTGTGTTTTCTAATTAATACTTGGAATGACTAAAGTAAGACTGGGGAAGAGGTCTGTTTTCTTTGTTTGCTCTTTGTGGGTGTCTCTGAATTTCTTGTGATGTGATCCCTGGGAGAGGGGGAGATGTTTTAAATGGTGACCAGGCACCACTGAATCCAAAGCCATGCAGGGGCAGGTGCAGTTCACTGGCTGCATTTCAGCTGGTGTTTACAACCATCGTTATTTATCTGTTGATTTTATGCCTTCTAGTAGTACCTGGGTTAATTTTAGATCAGCCAGTGCTGGAGGAGTGTCACGACAAGGGCTTTGCTGGGTGGCTTGGCATGAGAAATTCAGAATGTGGAAGTGTTTGGGGGCACTTGGGCCTCCCATTTGTCTTTTTGAAGTGTTACAGAGGGGGGGGAAAGGATCATTATCTTCCTAGTTAAATGTAAAGAAACCAAGCATTACACCTTGTATCCAACAGTGGCTCATTTTTAGAATTTTCTTGTGAATTTTCCTTATATGAAGACAAACAATTTCACGTTCTAATTATTCCAGATTTCTTGGGACTATTTTGTGTGCTAAGTTTTAGAAGAGCTACAGTAAAATTGGAGGTTTTTCATCTGTCTGGCAAAAATCACCCCCCATATCTGTGAGGGGGAGAGACTGAGGAGCTGTTAAGATTAATTACTGAAGGAGAGCTACAATTAAGGATGAGTAGTCCAGAAGTCCTCCAGTAAAACAGTCACTGACATTCTTCTTTTCATGAGTAATGTGTTCTATATTCAAAAGCCAAGCTGGCATCTTGATGTTGGTCTCAGCTCAGAGGTTCTTCTTCCTCCTGGGAGTGTCCTTCAGCCTGTCATGTGCATAAATTCTCAGAGTGTGTTTCCCAGACTACTGAATTGCTTTGCTTTGTGTGTCTGCAGATGGCAAAAGCCAAAGACAATATAATTGTGATGTCTGAGCCTGTCTAATTTCTCCAGGCTGTGGGTTATGATTAGTAGCAGTGACTTTTTGCAGCAAGGGAGTTATAGTGAGTGTAGTGCCCTCAACTCCTTCAGCATTAATCAACTCCTGTAGATTAGGAAGCCCCTCTCTCTGGTTGCTTCTCTCTAATCATGAACATGTGGAAATCAGCCAGGTAACCACAGAAAATCTCACCTTAATGTGATAAGACTTGAGGAAAGAGAAACGTTTCATGGGTAATTCGAGATGTTCTCTCCTCTCAGTTTACATTTTATGGGAGTTCCTATAATAATTCATCCCAAGTTTTGTTTCTTTGCCAAATTGAAAGGCTAAAGATATATAAGGAAAAATGAGTTGCAGGATGCAATGCAATTGAAATCAGAGCTATATAAAGAAATGGAAATGTTTGCTTAGGAGAAACCTGCTGGAGAAGTTGGTAGGAGCTGTTTGACATCGCTGCTGAAGCGCGTGGTGAGCTGTAATTTCTACAGGCTTTCACAAATATTTCTGTCTTCCCTCCACAGCCAGGACTTAATTTATTCCTATATTCTTTGACAAATCATTCAACTTTTTGCTGATGCGATGGATGGGAATTGGGTGATTCTGTGCAGTCAGAGTCTGTGCCCATTAATCCAGCTCTGAAACCAAGAATTGCCAAATTACCCCAGCGCTCTCACTGTGTGACTGCTGAGCTCTATGTTTCTGGGCCAAGGGATTTTTGGTGGCAGCCAAAGGTCGGGGTGCAGTAGGTGTGCCCTGCTCTGTGGTAAACAGGAGGCTCATGCAGTGCCTTTGTCATTTCCATGATGACTCCTGGGGTGAGGACACACAGGAAGAGGGGACGACGCGCTGGGCTGAGCAGCTGGGCTCCAGTTGCACCACATTCCTCCAGTTCACGTGTGGCCTCTGGCTTTTATGCCAAGCAACTGCATTTGGTTTTGGTTTGCTTTGGAAGGAAAACAGATATTTCTGCTTGACTACAGAAGCAGCAGCCAGTGGTTTTGTTGTTCTAATGCTAATGTCATCTGGAAGGGTGGTTACACACTCTCTGAATCCAGAGGTAGTCACCAAGCTTTCAGATTTCAGCACTCAAAGGAAAAAAGTGAAGCATTTTGAAGTTTTACCTGAAATCAAATCTGCAGAGTAACAGAGGGAAGTGCAAGATGTCGTCCTGTCAAGGCTCAGTGTGCTATTTTTTCTAAATAAAGCTTAGATGTCCCTGAAATAAAGGTAAAATCATAAAATCACATGGTTTGGGTTGGAAGGGACCTTAAGGACCATCTAGTTCCAACCACCTGCCATGGGCAGGGACACCTTCGTGCCCCGTTCTGCCTGGCCTTGAACACTTCCAGGGATGGGGCATCTGGAAATATCACAGCTCTGTTAGGATGAAATTGTCAATTCTACATGTTGCAGAGGAAAAGAGAATAAATTGTGGAACAGTAAGGGGGGCAGAATGGGGCTTCTGCATACTCAAAGGGTGAAAACACAGGATGATGAATCCTAAAAAAATTCCTTTGTGGTCAGTTCTCTGCAGTTCCCATACCCCAGAATCCAGTGAAGCAGAGCTGAAGCAAGACTTTTGGGTCATGGACTATGTAAGATAGTACTATTAATTTCTCCAGTGACTGAAGGTTTTTAAAGTACTCTATGTTTTTTGTAAGACACAAAATACTGCTCTTGCTAAGCTATAAATCTAGAAGTAGCAATAATTTGCTTACAAGTTTGATAATTCAACACTCTGATGTTTCTCCAGCTTAGAGGTTCTGTTGCAATTCCAGTGAGACACATGCTCTAGAATTCTGCAAGAGTTTTACACATTTAGCCATTACTTCCCAAGATGAAGACAGATAGCTGAGGTTTGGAGAATCCCCAAGCTTCAATTTTATTATCTTTTTCAGACAACTTACAGTGCTGTAATTGTGTAAAATATCAATAAAAGAATTTAATCTCTTCCAGGTTTTCAGACAAGAAAGAAAGGCTGATGCATCTTAAAACCAAACAGAGAGAATTCCAAAAACAGTAAGTTGTATTTATTAAATTGATATAAAAGCCAAGAGATCTCATAAAAGGAAACAGTCTCTTTAACACACTGTTGCTGGAGACAGACAGAGTCCAGATAGTCATAAAACTTTCAATCATGTTTTTTCCTCTAGTGTTTTGAAGGCCATGGAAGGGAAAGAAATAACTGATCAGCTGGTGAGTTGCTCCAAGTGTCCCATGGTTTTTAAACTCTCTAAATTCCTAGATCGCATAGTGTAAAGTTACAGTTTACCTTGAGGGCATTGTGTTGCTTTCCCAAAGAGCCTGTTGTAAGCAAAACTGAAATGGGCTCTGCAAGCAGAGTGTTCCAAGCTGGCTGAATTTTTCATTTCTCACTAGATATTTGTTCAATAACTTATTTTACCGATTGACTTTATACTAAGCACTCGTTTTGTTTGTGGCATTCTTCTGTGCACAAAACGCTGTATGAAATATTTAGTTGCTTGATCCATTTAAGAGCATCCTGCTACTTTTGCACTAAAGCTGCTGGCTTTGTTGTTAGTCATTAGTTCAGCGTGTTTGAAGTCATTTGTGCCCTAGAGTTGCTGAATGTTCTTTTTCAGAGGTGGAAAATAATGTCTTGCAAGATGAGGATTGAGCAGCTGAAACAGACCATTTGCAAAGAAAATGATGAAATGACAAGACGTGAGTAATGCCTCTGCTTTTGTGATGTGGAAAAACGCGCTGTGCCTTAGAGTGAAAAATCAATTGAGGTGAATTTGAGCATTAGTTTTTTAAAAAATGGTGAATTTCCAAACCATCGCTTCCTAAATCAAGTTGAAGGCAAATCGGTGAGTGGATTTTGGCCTTTTTATGCTTGGGTTTTAATTAGCAAACAGCAGACATTATTCAGCTGGATGGAGATGGTTTTGCAACAGCTTTAAGAGCAAATGCTTAGCAGCCTGTGACTCTGGCTGTGTCCCTAGAGATTGCTTTATTCAGTGTAGTGTTTCTGATAACTTCCTCTTGATAAAGAGGAGCAAACAGCTCTGCAGCTGTCACAGATTTCATGAAACTGCTGAATTTTAACCCACACCTGTCTGAAAACCCTAAAATCCTACTTGAGCAAGAGTCACTGAAATATGGTGTGGGCTGGAGAGTTGCTTCATTCAGAAACCTCAGTTTTTGAAACTCATTAGATTGTTTTACACTAAATGTGCCAGGTCATTTTTCAGAAGAGAATGTGCAGCTGTGCTTACAACCTATGTGCAAGGGAAGTAGAGGAAGCATATTCAGAAGCATATTGATTGAATCTGGAATATTTTTATGGCTTGAAATTCAAGAGGAGTCATACAGAGAGTAGAAGCAGAGGCATAATCTGAGAATAGTCATAAAGGATTAGCATGGGCTTGGGGTGAAAAATCAAAAAAAGGCTGCGATGCAAAATGATTTTCAATTAATAAGGAGGATGGATAGTAACAATAGGAAATGTATGATAAAGAAAAGGTGAAGGAGTAGACAAGTGTGTTAGTTAACAGGAAAGAGAGCAAATAACAGTGCAGAGAAGTCTGAAGCATTCAGTGCTGCCTTTGCTTCATCTTCCTGCAAAGAAAATGTGATCAGCTGCTTAGCCTGGTTAAATTTTCCATCATGAGAGGACTGCAGGCTAAGGAAAGGAAACAAACAGCTGCATATTACTTTGCTTTATGGAACCCAAGGAACAAGCTGAAGTAGTCTGTGGAGCACTCAGGAACACATGAGGGAGTGAGGATGTCTGAGGAAGCTGAAAGCAGTACCTGCTTTCAAAGGGTGCAGGAAGGAAGAACCTCACACTGATGACACAGGCATCCTGTTACAGACATGGGGCAACTTTGCTGGTAACTGGAAGATAAGGTGGTTAAATATAGGCATCACTTGGTTGTGATACTCATGTCAAATTCATGTTTTGTTATTTATGTCGTGGTTATGATATTCATGTCAAATCAACCCCATGCCTGGGGAACAAGTGGTGCAGTGGAGGATGAAGCAGAAGCTGCACATAAGTTGGATTTGGGCACTGCCTGAAACTGTCTTGTGAGCAAACCAAGACATTTGCTCTGGGTGTAACCCCTGCAAGGTCATCACAAAAGGTTAGGAAAGCTGCGTTCAAAGAGCGGTGACACTGGTCCAGCTGAGGAGGTGAGACAGGTGGAGCTCAGCAGGAGCCAGTTCCTGGCCCAGTTCTCTTCAGTATTTCCCATAATAGCTCAGTAGAATAGAGGGTGGAATGGAGAAAGCCAGGCTGGATGGTGAAATGCCTTCTGTGGAGACCAGGACCAAATTCAAAATCATGCAGATAAATAGACAACATCATCTGAAAAGGACGAAGTCAAGGCACACGCTGTTGTAAAGAGAAACAAACCCAGAATGGGGGATGGTGGTGAGATTTGGCAGGAAAGGATCTGGGGAATTGCAAATTAAATAGAAGTTATCAATCTCGTGGTGCTCCAGAAAGGCTCAGGCCTCTTTCTGGGTTAACTAAAGTAAGTGCTGTATTTAAGATGGAAGCAGTTATCCTGCTGTGCCAGGTATTGCTATTGCTTCAGTGGAAGTCTGGTGTCCAATTTAAACAATTTAAGAAAGATACAAATCACGTGAAGAAAGTCTGAGTGTTGGGAATGAAACAGAAAGAATGGCTAAGAAAATTCATGTTTGGTTTAGAGAAGAGGAAGTTGAAGAAAAACAAGCTTTTCAGTAGATAGAAGATTATTATTATGGAGAGTATGACTTTTTGTCTTTAGCCTGTGAAGAAAGGAGAAGAGGAAATCAATGTGATTTTGAGGGATTAGTCACCTTTTCTCAAAATGCTCTGAAGGTGGCAGAGTGTTAGGACCAACCAGGGAGTGAAGTTCTCCATTTTCCTATTCTTCTGTGGAATTTATTGTCTGCAACTCTTGCAACTTCTCTTGATTCACAGTGAATTTGGTTAGATGTGACTTAAAAACTGAGCTAACTATTGCCCAACTGACCTATTGTTAGCTCAGTTGCTTTTGGAGAGAGACCAGAAATGAATTTTAGCTGTGAGTAGCCAAATAGATCAGGAAACCAACTTGGTCACTCTTGGGCCACATAAAAAGTGTGAAAAAGTTGTTTTATCTTCTCTTGGATGTGGCACAGTTTAATTTTCTGAAATAAGAACGATTTCTAGAACACTGGGTTCCTGCTTTTGGAGCTGACTCTCCTGGAGACCTCAATAATTGGTGCTTAAAATAATGTTTTAAAATCTGTGTGTTTGCCTTCTTTCTGTGCAGAACAGTTCAAGGAGACAGGCTTGCAAATACCTGGCAGAGCTCTCTGGGCAGAGATCAGTGTGCCTGGGCTTGCATTTGTCAGGCAGTGCAGGTGGGACACAGTGGTGTCCTGAAATACCCCTGGGAACAGATTTTTAATCACCTCATAAACTGGGTCATAAAGCAGAGGTGCTGTGCAGAGAGCAGGACAGCTGTTTGTGCACTGGGACTGCTGAAGAGGAAACGTGAGTTCAGTGTCTCCCCTGCTCCCAAATAATTGCTGTTGGACCTGCAGGGAAGGGAGTTCACTCTGAAAAAGTAGCCTTTCAAGTCGAACATGAATGTGAAAATTGAACAGATGGACATTTTCCTCCTCCTTTGTCTCTTGTTCTTTATGCAAAGGGAGAGTTTGGGAATATGAATGCAAGTGTTAATTGATTTTGTGTTGATGTTACAGGACTGCTTAAAGGAAAAGGGATTTGCAGCTGACACATAGGGATTCTTGGTATTGCTCAGAGAAAAGTGGATTTTTCTACTGCTCCTCTACCAAGGGTTATTTATTTAAATTATAACAGGGGCCACTTATTTATATTATATAAACCTGAGGATTATTAGTTCTTACCTGCATGGAGGAGCTCTTCTCACCTCCTTTAATTTGGGACTTTGCATCTCCCACATACCAGATCTCCCTTCCTACCAGACACACCGTGGATTGCAGCAGATCAGATGACTGGAATGGTTCCTGATGTTCAGAGAGAGCAGCATCTGTGTCTGCAGGGGCAGGCATGCTTCAAATAGGGCACATAGAGAGTTTTAAACATGTATTTGGGAAGAGCACAGGAAATCTTTCCCTGAGCTTTTAAAAGACAGAGGTGTCTGACTCTCTCTAGCACCATGTTTGTGGAGCATTACCACAGCCAGTTATTTTATAGCAGAATCAGCAGACCCATAGGATCATCGAGGTTGCAAAAGACCTTAAGATCATCAGGCCCAACCTTGGATGCTTCAAGATGCTCTTGCAGGGTATTTTTCCAAGCCTCAGCGTTCCTGACACGTGGAGTGAATCCAGGCAGTTCAGCACTTCAGCAATGAGCACATTTCCCATTTTGTGAGTGGAAAGGGAGATAGCCAGTGTTCCCTGTGGAAACAAGGAGCCTGCACTGCTGGGATCCAAGTGCTGTAAGAGCACATCCATGAGTGAAGCCCAAATAACCCACACTAACAGCAGCAGAGGTGCCAGAAATGGTGACTGAAGATGCTGTCTGCACTTGATTTTGGCTGCAAGCAGGGCAGGGCTTTTTTGGCCAGCATGATGCAAACATGTACAGTCAGGCTATTTCTGTCAGGATGATTACCTCAGGAGTTTAATTAAAGTGGGAAATCTTGGTTTTTGTGCTCCAAATCCAAAAATAGCCGGGTAAAAGAT
>NW_008238988.1:4449935-4458435 GCF_000691975.1 Corvus brachyrhynchos
AAGAATAATCCCAATTGCAGTCTCTTTGAAGATCTTCACAGGAGATTAAAAAGTTGTACCACTGAGCAGCTGGAAGATGTTAATAGTTTAGCAGGGTTTTCTGTTTTAAGCTGCCATAGATCTAGTTTTCTATAAATATTAATAAAGCTTTTCTCAAGCTTTTCTTCCAAGCACCTCCCAGCTCCTTTTGCAAGGGATAACATCTGCTGCCGTTCTCACAGACACAGAGGGGCTGCTGAGGATTAAAGAGGAGAACCAGAAGCATTATCGCAGGGCTCAGAGGCATCAGGAGAAGAAGGAGAAGATCCAGAGGCACAACAGGAAGCTGGGAGACCTGGTGGAGAAAAAAACCTACGACCTGAAATCCCAGTATGAGCACTTGGCAAACCTCCGTCGGTCGCACATCCTGGAGCTGACCTCGGTCATCTTCCCCATTGAAGAGGTGAAGACAAGCATGAGGTATGGCAGGCTTGTCCTTTTGGGATCATTTTGCTTGGGTTTAGACACGCAGAAGAGAGTTGTGTCAATCTAAGGTATGTGCTCTGGCTCCCTTAGGATCTGTGGGGAGGAGGAGGGGGAACTGTGTTCTCACCCAAAGACAAAGGTCCAGGATAGAAGAATCTGAACCTGGAGGTGCTTGCGTCTCCCCACTGAGACATCTGAGCTGTGTGTCCAGTGTTAAACTTCCTTAAAATATGGATGCCCCATCCCTGGAAGTGTTCAAGCCCAGGCTGGACGGGGCTTGGAGCAGCCTGGGATAGTGGAAGGTGTCCCTGCCCATGGCGGGAAAGTTGGAATGAGATGGGCTTTAGGGTCCCTTCCAAACCAAACCATTCTAGGATTTTACCATAATAGGTAATTAAAAATGCCAGAGAAAATGAAAGTAGTTTTGGGACTGAGGATTTTGCAGGAGCAATCCAACAACCATTTTGCCCTGAGTGAAATCTGGCTCAGTGCCTGCCAGGTGCGTCTTCGATTCTATTTTTAACCACTTCTTTTCAAACCCTTCTGGGGTCCTGCAGGGACCCTGCAGATGTGTCCTCAGAGAGTGACAATGCCATGACCTCCAGCACTGTGAGCAAGCTGGCAGAGGCACGGAGAACCACGTACCTGTCGGGGAGGTGGGTGTGTGACGACCACAACGGGGACACCAGCATCAGCATCACGGGGCCCTGGATCATCCTCCCCAACAACGGGGACTACTCAGCTTACTACAACTGGGTGGAGGAGAAGAAGACTACACAGGGGCCTGGTAAGGGGCAAAGGCCTGATCTTAGGCAGCTGGGACACTCCAGAAGCTTTGGGTGCCACTGAGGAGCAGGAGACTGGTCCATTTGTTCTCACCCTGAGCCAGAAATAAATGCCAGTATAGGGGTTATAGGAGAAGATTCCCTGCCCAGTTGGAACTAGGTGGTCTTTAGGGTCCCTTCAAACCCAAACCAGTCTGTGATTTTATGATGAGTCTGCTGAAATCTTATTTTGCATTAAATGCTCTCTGGGATACACAGCACAATGAAATAGAGAAAGTTAATTATTCACAGTTTTGACACAGTTCACATGTCATCATCTTAACAGGAATTCCAAGAATTACTATTTTCTTCCAACTTCTGACAGATTTCACTGGAAATGATTGCTAGGCTGTGCTCCATAGTTAGAAATGACATATTCCAGAGCAGACTCCGGGAACATATTAACACACTCACCGAGGTTTCATTTAAAACAAGGATTTCATGTTGTTTTTATTTCTTTCAGATATGGAACATAATAACCCTGCTCATACCATCAGTGCTGCATTGTGCTATGCAACTCAGCTCGTTAACACTTTGTCTCTCATACTTGATGTAAATCTTCCCAAGAAGCTCTGCAACAGGCAAGTAAAAACACAGCAGGAGAATCAGTGACCTTAAATCAGCTTCGTTTGGGGAACAAAGTCATGAATTGCAACAGCTTTTTTGGTAACATGGGTGGCTCGTGGATTTTTGTGCTGTTTGAGGGGAGGGCTGGCAGGATTTTAGACCACAGTTAACAGTCCCTTCCTTCTTTTTTACTTCCTGAGAGGAAGCCCAACCATCACAGTTGAAAACAACACTTTTCTAGTTGATATATTCAGCATCCTCAAAAGAGAGCTTAAATATGGCAGTGTATGAATGGCACTTTTGGTTTTATTCGACCCCAGTTTTGTGCTTCACAAAATCCCAGCCTGATCCAGCAGCTCTAGAGCAGCTCTGCTGCCTCCTGTGCTGTAGGACAAGGTCCTATAATATGGCATGGCAGCAGTGTAATTCCCAATGGGATAAAACCCCCATGGGAACACACCTAGGAGTGCATTGCATGAACCCCATTTTGGATGAAAGGCGCTGTTAGAATTTTGGTGTCTGTGTGGAGCAGCTGGGATCTGTACAGAAGGAGCTGCAGACCTGGTCAGACTCCCAGGGGTCTCAGATGTGCTGCTGAGATTCTTTTAGGTGTTTTAAAATAGTGGCTGTCAAAGTGAGGGCACAAAACTTGTGTAGGCTTTCAGCTTTTTCCCACTTCATGGCTGTGGGCTTGGAGCCAGAGGATCTTGAAGGTCCCTTCCAACCCAAACCATTCTGTGATTCTCTGATTTTATTTGGGTGTTCAGGGCTCAGAGAAGGAAAAGGTTGGGAACAGGAAATGATGCAGGATTTTAAAGGAGATCTGAAACAGTTTGGCACTGGTGGATCTCTTGAGTTCACTACAGTTCACACCACCTGTCCTGTGGAAACTGGGGAGGCCAGGGCAAGGAGAGCCCAAAAAAGGCTCACAGTCCTGCTAGGTGAAAAATTAGTCTCCTGAGCACTCTAAAACTGGCTGTGGACTTCAAACAAGTGCTCACTGCGAGGATTTTTATTCCAGGATGTTTTAGGAAGCCAGGGCATGGAATGCTGATGCCTCCAGTAAGTGGATTTTCACAGCATTTTGCTTCCTGTGTATTTGTGTGTGTGGTGTTTTAACAGTGAATTCTGTGGAGAGAATCTCAGCAGACACAGGTTCACGCGGGCAGTGAAGAAGCTGAATGCTAATATCCTTCACCTCTGCTTCTCTCAGGTAGGGGGGTGCATATTTGATATCTTTAAATAGCTTTTAAAATATCAGCTGTGCCTGCTGGTTTCCTTCAGGACCTGATGATGGTTTTTTTTTTCCTTTCCACATGTCAGCATGTAAATTTAGATCTGTTGCACCCCCTGCATACCCTCAGGAACCTCATGTACCTGGTCAGCCCAGACACTGAGAACTTGGGCAGGTAAGAAAAGCAAAATATGAACTCTCCTGTGGCTGAATTCCTTTTGAATTTATGCCTTTGCCTTGTTACTTATGAGGGAAATTCTCTTCTGCTGTGCCTATAGATCAGTCCTCAGCACAGAAATCGGGGTAGTTCCAGGAGGAGGCAAAACAGGACAGAAAAAGGGGGCTTCTGAGTAGGAAATCAAATTTCACAGACGTGTGTTTGCTGTGCTTCTGCCTATGGCAGGCTCAGCTGGAGGCTTTGCAGCTGATGATGGACTTATTTCCCCTACACCCAGGAGCAGGAACTCCTTCCCTCCAAGGAACAGCAGCACAAATGCCAGGTAGCCTTGCCATGCTCCAAGTGTGACCCTGCCCACGCCTTGCCAGCATGCAAATACCCGAGAGCATCCAGTAATACAAACCCTGAGAAGAATCCCAGGCAAACCTTTCTCAAAATACTTCCAGTCACTGAGCTGCCTAGACCAAAGTTGACCCTTCAAATAATTTTCATTTATATGTAAATTAAGATTAAAGACAACTCTTCTCTTAGCTTAGAACACGATGAAAAGAACGTCAGCTCTGGCCTGCACACACCAGGTTTAATAATTTGTTTCTTTTTTCACAAGTTAAATATAAGAAAGCAAACAATACTGATTTCCCCATTGGGATAATCCAGACACAAGTCACTTGTGCCCAAACTGTCTGCAAACATTTGTTTGATGTGCCTGGTGCTTTATTCGCCCCTTAAGCACAGCAATGTTCCAAAATCTACTCTTCTGCTTTGTTCTCGTGTACGGATCTGGTTTCATTCAAAAACCTGCAGTGCCACTCAGAGGAACTGTCTGTTCCCACTCACCTTGTGTTCTCTGGATATATCCCTACTGATTCAGCCCAGAGACATGGGCAACCACATCTTTGGAAAGGATTTTGGACAAAAATCTGTGCTTGCTGCTGCTTGCCTAAAAACAAGGACAGTGCTGGAAATACCCAGAGGATGAAGAGCTGTGTCCTCAAAGGAAAGCAGCTGCTCTAAAAGGTCCAGGGGTCACAGTGGGCACCTGTGCAGGTGTCACAGAGCTCCAGATCCATCAGCTGGGTCCAGATAGTAAAAGAAAGAGTTACAGGAGAGTTGGATAAAATACCCACAGACTGCTGGAATGGCTTTACAGACACCACTGGGAGCAGAGTCTGAGCTGCTTGAAATGAGGCACATGCACTTTACAGAGACATTAATTACCCACAGGAATGAAGGTGGGGATTCTGTTTCCTTCTGTCATCCTCTCAGGGCTGGATGAGTTTCTGGAATGGATGCTGTCATCAGGCAGGAGTTGCTGGGCTCAGGACAGGGAGAACGGGTGGGACGCAGTGGCCTTTGTTAGAGAGGAGGTCACTTGGGATGATCTCATGGTCCCTTCTGGCCTCAGCCCTGATGACTCCCTTCTTGTGTTGCCTTGTTAAGCAAAAGGCTTTGCCAGGAGGCAGCGCTCCCATTCTTTTCCAGATTATGAAAGAGGAGTGTTTGCCTTTAATTTCTCAGCTGGCTGCAAAGTTTGCAGCAACCAGCTCTCTTTATTTTCCTTTAGATACCTAAGCTTGTAGTTGCCTGACAATCTCCTTTATATGCTGCTGTTTTCATATGCTTATAATTTTACCAAACTTTAATTATCTGCATTAATATTTTCCATTATAAATCACTGCTTTAGGCTCCTTCTCCCACTAAGGCTGGAGAAACTCTTGCTTGTGCTAAATGGTTACTGTGTTTAGTGGTTGGACACGGTGATCTTGGGTGTCTTTTCTAACCCAAATGATCCCATGATTCCATTAAATTCTTGCTCACGTTCACTGGGCAGTTCTGTGGCTTGGAGTGAACTCAGTCAGGGATGCTGCTTGCTGTGGGGAATCCGCCTTTTTCCGTGGAATACAGGCAGCCCAGAGCAGTGGGATGGGCAGGATGCAATCGCTTCTCCCACCAGGCAGTGGCAGCAGGGAACTCGGAGTCACAGCCCAGGTGGGTTTGGGCAGATGCAGCCCATGGCCCTGCTCAGAGCAGAGCCAGTGCTCAGGACTGGAGCATCTCCCTGCCCAGGAAAGGCTGAGGGAGCAGGGGCTGTCCAGGCCCTCAGCCCTGTCTTTCAGTGTCTGCAGGGAAGGCTCAGAGATGGACCAGGCTCTGCTCCGTGGGGCCCACCAATGGCACCAGAGGAGCGAGCAGGAGCTGATGCCCACGAGTCCCACCTGAACGTGAGGAAGAACTTCCCTGTGCAGTGACCGAGCACTGGAACAGATTGAGCAGACAGGGATGTGGAGTCTCAACCACTGGGGATATTCCAGAGCTGACTGGACACAATCCTGTGCCATGTGCTCTGTGATGACCCTGCTGGAGCAGGGAAGTGGGACCAGATGAGCCACTGTGGTGACTTCCAACGTGACCCATTCTGTGATTCTGTGTGGTGGGGTTTGCATTGTCTCCAGGGGAGACCACGCAGCCTCTCAGCCTGTTCCAGTGTCTGGCCAACCTCAGAGTGAGAAAGAGGTTGAGGTGTTGCTCAGGGCAGAGTGGGAAGTCTCCACTGGTGAGCTGTGCCAGACCTGTGAATCGTAGCTACACCCCAACAGAGCTGAGCCATCTCAGCCTGGCCAGGGCTGGTGTTGGAAATTAAAGCTGTTCCACATCAAGCCGAGATTCCCACCACTGGAGCCCTGAGTTATCACCAGTAGCTTTCTCTGTTGTGTGTGTGTTTCCCTACCCCTGCCAGAGCAGAACTGCTCTCCCACCGTTCCTGCTCCGTGGGCTGGAACCCTGTCCCTCCCTTGGCCAAGTGTTTGTGTTATGACCGTGGTGACACAAAGTTCCCTCTGCAGTTTCTCTGCCCAGCTGATAGAGACAGGGGCATTTGATCTCTGCTGTGCCCATGGCAGATGCCCCACAGGGTGCTGTGGGGCACCCAGGGCTCACCCCAGCAGAGAGGACAGAGGGACTGATGGGTCAGTGTTGTGTCCTCACCCCCAGGTCCGGCCCCTTCGAAATCAGCGCTGACCTGGAAGACTCCATGGAATTTGTGGACCCCAGCGCGGCAGGCGAGACGGACGAGAGCGGCGATGAGCACGTGAGCGACGAGGAGACGGACCTGGGCACGGACTGGGAGAACCTGCCCAGCCCCAGGTTCTGTGACATCCCCTCGCAGCAGGTGGAGATGCTGCAGAGCCAGAGCACCCAGGTGTCCCAGCCCATCGCCAGCAGCAGCGCGGGCGGGATGATCTCGTCCGCCGCCGCCTCGGTCACCTCGTGGCTCAAGGCCTACACCGGGCACCGCTAGCGGGCACACAGGAGCCGTGCCAGGGACCTCTCCCCGACTGTGCTGTAGTCAACCTTTACCTATTCAGTTAAGTAGTGCCTGGAACAAAGGAAAGGTCAGACTTTCGTTTTGTAAACCGGAGAAAACCTTTTTATTTACCCAAGATGACTGTGACGGCCCCGTTTTGTAAATTAGCTCCGTGCTCCCGACGGATTCTGTGAGGGCACTTTGTGTCTTGGTTCTGTCTGCATCGAGGATTGTAAAAGGACCCAGCAACCTCCAGCTCTACTTTCTGAAGAAGAAACAGATTTTGGAGTGTTTGGATCGGGATGTGAGCGCAGGGAAGGCTGCTCAGGGCGCGGTCTGGACAGTGGTGCAAATGCAGTTCCCAATTTCTTAACTCCTTACAGGGTTTTTCCTTTGTGTGTGTGTGTGTGCGTTTTAAATCTGTCTTGCATAATGCAAAAATGCGTATTTCTAAATTTTTTTCATTCAGGACATGAAAATTATGCATTTTTAACATGTTTTCTAATCTCTGTTGCCATATTTTTAATACAAACAATTAGCATGGACAGGGAATTCACAAAGCAAATTGCTGTTGTTTTAGATTTGGTTGTGGATCTTTACCCAGTTTTGCCATAGAAAACTGGCTTGTTTCATGCTGTTTCCACTGGTAGGTGTAGAAGTTTTGTGTTGTGCTGTCTGAGGCACACAGGCTCTGTACTCTTACTACCATACACCAAAGAAACACTGGACGTTCTCTTGCTAGACCCACATTCGATGCTGATACAGAATTGCACTGTTGCAATAATGCCCATCCGTTACCACACCACATTGCCACTTTTTAGCATTAGAAACACCTCATTTCAAGCCAGTTTGGTGAAGTCACACGCTCTCCACACTACATGTGTTTTTAACCCTATTTTATTTTATGTTCATGGTGGGGTTTGTTGTTTACTCACTGCCAAGAAATTGGTTTGGTTCCCGTGGTGCAACTGGCTCAGGTTCCTCCTGGAACCCCAGGAGGGTGGGTGCTGACAGGTGACTTGGTGAGCAAGGGCTCCTCCTCTCCCTCTGCCTTGCAGGACAGGGCCCTCCCGGGTGGTTTGCTCAGCAGAGCTTCCAACGTTTACATTTAGAGCTGGGACAGTTCCCCCACAGGGTCAGCCCACGTCAGAGCCTCCTGCCCTCCTCCTCGAGGGAGAATTTCTGCCACTGCCCCGCAGCTTGTGGGGACACAGCAAGGCTGTGGGGAGTGACACAGAGGCCACATCCCTGCCTGATCCCAGCTCCAGGGCTGGCTTTCCCAGCCCCTTCACGGGGTGTTTTGTGGTTAGCTCTGTTCCTCTCCAGCCCAGCCAGCGCTGCCTCTGTCCCCACCCAGGAGGGGTGGGAAGCCAGGTGTGGCAGTGCCACCCCTGTGCCCCATGCCAGGGGCCCTGCTGAGTGTTGTGTCACCCACCCCTCCATGGCAGCTGCTTCTCTTTAGCCCTGAGCTTGGGCATCTGTTGTCAGTAGTTTCTTTTAATTTTTCTTTTTATCTTTTTTTTTTTTTAAACCAAAGACCCTTAACTCCGCGGAGTCAGACACGACCACCCTCACTGCTGCCGCTCCTCTGCTCTAAGAGTTGGGTTTGTTTTAGGAGAGCAGCCCAGGCCCCTGGACTGCTGCAGCCTGATGGGGGCCAGTGCCCCCAGCCCCGCTGCCAGGCCGAGCCCGAGGGTTTGGGCTCTGTTGGCTCACGGCACTTTATCACTCACAGCTCTGAGCAACCAGCACACGCCAGTATTGGAAACTGGGCTCACAGCCCAGCCCCTTCTGCTTCCCCGTGTATTTTGCACTGGACCCCACCATCTAAATACCTTTTTGTTGTTGTTTTTTAATAGGCATTTCAGTCCCTTTTTCATTGCTGCCTTTGTGCTTTGAGCCCCGGAAGGTCAGGCCATGACTCAGCT
>NW_008238988.1:4458466-4459687 GCF_000691975.1 Corvus brachyrhynchos
AAACCCAACACAATAACTTTTCTAGAAGCCATATACTTCCTTATCCATGTTTTCCACAATAATTTATTTGCAACCCTGTCATACTCTGAGAGTGCACAAGGGCACCGTGAGGGTGTTCAGATGCATCAGGGTGGGGCTTTTCATGGAATGGTTTTTTTTTGTAACAGAACACAAGGTTGTGGTGGCTTTTTTAAAAGTGTTTTGCACATGTGTAGCTGAGGAAGAATTGTGTGTGTCCAAACCTTGAGTGCAATCACCAGGATTTGTTTTCCAGGTTGTTTGGGGGGGGTGGGGGAGGGAGGGCAGGAATATATGTAATTATAGATATTTGAAGGCAGCCAGCTGAGAGTTTACAAAACATTTTGCATAGCATGAACGCGGGAATTTCAGTTCAGGCTGGGACTTCTGGTCATGACCAGTGACCTGGGGTGGCCAATTTGGGCTGCCAAGGAAGAGCCTGATTTTGGGGGCCAGCCCTGTGCCGAAAATCAGGTGCCTGTGCAGGGTCTCGGGTGGGACACCCAGGGGTGGCTTTGTCACCTGCGGAAACTCGCGGTCCCTCTCTCGCAACTTCCGGACTTAAGATGTAACTAAACACAAATGGTTTGGTTTGGTTTTTTGTTTTTTTTTTTTTTCCTTCTAAATTTTATTGTATTATTGCAATAAATCTTTAACAGTAATTTTTTTAAAGTTGTATATTTATGACTGTTACTTCTGTGTGGTTTGTTTTTCACCGTGCTGGGCAAAGTACATGAGAATTTCCAGCCTTCAAAGCATCACAGGGACCAGACCTGTTACAGTGCAATCAGTTGTACAGCGGTGGAATAAGCAATACCCATTCTAAAAAAATACTCTTACATAAAATAACTGCATCTCCATGGGAGCAGGGGGTGGAGTCCTGCACAGCACACACACACACACACACACACACATCCCTCTACAGGAGAGTAAACGGATAAACCTCTCAGGTGAGCCTGGCTCCGGGCTGCTCCTGTGCTGGGTGATGTTTCTGCAGGTGGTGGATTCCTTCTGCATGCAAAGGGCTCCTCGTTACAAGGTCATTTCAGGATGCAAGAAGGTATCTCTTGAAGTTTGGAGTTATTAAAGTGAAGCAATGTCAGAGCAACGGGGATGGGAAAGGGCCCAGCAGGCTCTGCCCACGGGCCCTGGTGGCCTGGCAGCCCACGGTTCACAGGCTGCTGGAAGTTTGAGGAGAAACAC
>NW_008238988.1:4459702-4460289 GCF_000691975.1 Corvus brachyrhynchos
CATTTTTGGTGACATATCTGATGAGGAGGGCTGATGGCCCTGTGATTCCTGGCTGCTGGACACTCAGGAGTGGAAGCAGCAGCCACCTGGGGCTCCTGCACACAGAGCTGGGGCAGTTCATGGCCTCGGTCACAGCACAGTCAGGTCATGGCCACGGGCAAAGCAAAGTCTGGGGCCGAGCTCAGCTCGTGCAGACAGAATGCTCGCACCACTTCTGCTTAAGCAGGGCCAGCAGCAGGAGCTTTTGCCCTCTGCCCACTCTGGTTTGTGGCAGGAGAGCAGCCTGGTAATGCCCCGAGTCCTGTCCCTGCACCAGGACTGCCTGGACCAGCCAAAGGCAGAAGGGAAGGAGAAACAGCCCTGAGTGAGGCTTCAGCACCATTTCCACCGTGCAAGAAGTGGGAGTCGAGACACAGGTTGGATCTGTCAGTGCAGTTTTGTGCAGGTGTGAAATCCCAGAATGATTTGGGTTGGAAGGGACCCTAAAGATCACCTTGTTCCACCCCTGCCATGGGCAGGGACACCTTCCACTATCCCAGGCTGATCCAAGCCCTGTCCAACCTTGGACACTTCCCGAGATGAGGCAA
>NW_008238988.1:4460360-4464984 GCF_000691975.1 Corvus brachyrhynchos
TCCTTCCCAATATCCCATCCATCCCTGCCCTCTGGCAGTGGGAAGCCATTCCTCCTTGTCCTGTCCCTCCATCCATTGTCCCCAGTCCCCTTCCAGCTCTCTTTAGGCCCTGGAAGGGGCTCTGAGCTCTCCCTGGAGCCTTCTTTTCTCCAGGTGAACATTCCCAGCTCTCCCAGCCTGGCTCCAGAGCAGAGGGGCTCCAGCCCTTGGAGCAGCTCTGTGGCCTTACCGAGAGTTCCAGGGGCTGGCAGGGGGCAGATGCCGCAGGAGAGGACTGGGTCCAACACAAGGAACTGAGCTCTGCTGCAGCATCCCAGGATTTTTCCCCAGGGAACAGGGCTCAGCAAAGGGAAAAGCTGCTGCAGAAACAGCCAGGATGGAGCAAGAGCCCAACCGCAAGCCTCAGCCACAGGCAGCTTTCTCAGTGCTGTCCATGCCAGGAGAGCCCCAGAGCTTGATGAAAACTGGAAGCTTATGGACAATGGAAATGTTATTACAACTTCTTTGCAGGCCTATCTGGAAATTCAGTCCAGACACTCCAAATGCTCCCAGGCAGGGAAGCCAAGCACATGGTGCAGTCCTTCATCCTCAGTTCTAAACACTGAACTTTGTAAATCCAACACTGGATTTTTTTTTTTTTTAATTGCTTCTTAGGAAAAAAAAACCCAACATTCATCAGACCTTGGCTTCTCCCTGAACCATCCCTTAAGGAAACAGAAATCTGCATTTTACAACGTTACAGGAAAAAAAAGCCTGCAGGCAGCTCAGCATGGCAACACTCGGAACCAACCCACTTCTGGATGCAAAAGCTTGCTCTGTGAAACAATTTTTAACAGCAGTGCTGTGCAGGAGGGACAGTTCCAGCAGACAACGTAATAAATGATGTATAAACCAGCCCACGCTCCCCAGCCAGCCTGGGGGGAGGGCACGGATGGGGTAGGGTAGATAGCAAGTTGTCCTCTGGATTTCCCTGCTCCAAGAACAAAATAGCCTCATGATATTATTTTATCCTCGTTTCCCCCCTTGTTCAACAAAGGTGACCAAAATCTCACACCCTGTTCCACATAGAATGACCTCACTGGCCCCTTATCTAATTACAAAATATTTTCCTCTGCTGCTCCACTCCAGCCTCGCAGGGACTTTCCTCGCTGCTGTCAAGCCTCAAGTTTTCCAGAGTCTTGGGTGGGGGGGCAGGAAAGCAGCTTCTTTCCCCTTGCCCCTAACCAAAATGAAGCTGAAGGCCTTTGATGCCGAAGGCTTTGGCAAAACAACAGCCTGGAAGTTGTTTTGCTGCTGGTCCGGGTGCAGCCGAGGGAGCAGATGGAAGTTTGGGTGAAGCCTGTGCCCCGTTAGAGGATGAAGTCGGGGATTAAGGAGAGATCCTGATTTCCCTCTCCCTCTTCCCAGCCGATTACAAGGCGGCCACACCCTTCTTTTAGATTCCTAATTTCATTCCTCCTGGTTGTCATCATGTCTGCAGTGCAGGGAGGCTGAGCAGCTCCGGGAGGGGTTGCTGACACCCGGGGGGTGGCAGGAGCAGGTGAAGGCAAAAAATAAAACCAGCACATCCTTTAAACCTCCCTGCAAAGCCTGAGCTCACCAAGCCCACATTTCAGGCTGCCAGGGCTCGATTTTCCTTCTCTCACTGTTAAAGAACAAAAGCATCCGCCTTCAAACCCTCTTTTGTCCTCCTCACACTCCGACACCAGGCGAGCCACTCCCTGTGATCCCAGGGCAGGTGGAGGTGGGCGGCTCAGCCTGGCCCCCACAGCCAGCAGTTTTCCACACCTTTCTGCTCCAGCACCAAAGGATAGAGAACAGGATGAGCCAGGTGCAGGGCCACCCCATCCCTGCCCTTTCCAGCTGCTCCCTGGGGTTGGCAGGGCAGAGGAAGGCCCAAGATGAGCCCTATGGGAAGGTGGCACCGGCTCTTCTTGCACCAGGTCAGAGATTTTGGCTGCTCCAGCCTGAATGGTGAGAGCCAGGAGTCCATCCGTGCCCTGAGAAGGGGCAGAGAAACAGCAACAGCACCAAGTGGGGGGAGAGAAGGGACACGGCCAGGGCAAGGGCACGGCTGCCACGCTCCCTTTGGCTCCCTGGAACACGGCTGCTGCTCCCCTGACTGAGCTGGACGCGGCTGCTGGACTGGCCAGGGTCCATTCCCAGACTTCCAAACCATCCACCCTCAGAGGGGTGTAACGGGAGGCTGAGGTCTGGCTCACCGCACGGCAGGACAGGAATGGATCCAGGGAAATTCTCCACGCTCCGCTCCCATTCCGAGTGTGAGGAATCGCCGTTCATCCGACACAAACTCCGCAGGGCCCCTGGGAGGCAGCGACTCACAGCACTGGGAGGAGAGGCCAGGGGCTGCAGCAGAGCAGGGCAAAGCACTGCAAGGATTCTTCTTGCAAGGGAAAAATTCCATACAGAGCAGATAGGAAAGCTTCCAGCACATCACAGAGCCAAGGCACCTCCATGCTCGTCCTGCTGGACCCACACTCTGTCCTCGAGCATCCAGGGAACAGGTCAGGTGCCCACACAAGAGCCAAGAAGCAGGATGACCAGAAAGTGCCTGTTTTTGCAAGCTTTACACACCTAGCACCAGAATTCCCGATGAAAGGAGCCTCTGCTGCATGCAGGGCTGGCAGGAAGGAAAGGAAAAGCTGGAATCTGTGACAGTTACAGCAGGGAGTTCTCCAAGTACTAGAGATTTGGGGGTTTTTTGTTTCCTTGTTAGTAGGAGGACAGGTCTGCTAGAGAAAGCACACTGCACGTCTGAACTACAGCACAGCACCAAGTTTCTGCATTTTTATTTTGGGGCAAAAGTCTTACAAGAGAAAGTCTGGTAAGGCAGATCTAGAATGCACATTTTATTTATGTAAAAAAAGAACCCCAACCAGACAACATGGGTAAGGTAGACAAGAACTTTTTTTATATTCTGACTATACAATAATATTCCTCTCTTTTTTTTTTTTTTTTTTAATCCACTGCCACACTACTATAATGGATCTGCTCTATAGTCTAAGTTTCAGGTTGTCCAGTTAAGTTGTCTGCAGCTTCTTTAAACACGTTGACCTTTACCTATTTAGAGTTTCTTCTCAGAAACATTCATATATTATACAGGATATACAGATTTTGAAACAAGACACTTAAAAACACACACACCTATAGCCGCAACACTGGGATAGCTGCATTGTAGGGTTACCTTGTTCAGCCAGCTGTAGACTCTGTATGTACATAATTAGTTTTTATAGTGTTATTTACAGAGATGGACTAAAAGCTCTCTTTTAATCTAAAAGGTAAAGGCTCTTGTGTTTGAGTATGTGCAGTTTCATAGCCCTGTGAGAAAAAAAAAATCATCACGACAACTATATACACTGTAAACAGCACAAGGCATGAGAATCTTCTTCTCCTCCTCCTCCTCCCCCAAACAATCTCACAGGAAAGTGTGCACTAATATTCCTCTTCCACCTCTGCTCCCGCTCCTCGGGTTTTCTTATGGATGGCGCGGTTAAAGCTGTGGCAGGCAGGGACCCAGTGATTGTCATGGAGACCCAACTTGCAGCCCGGGATGCCCTTCTGGGAGCGGTGGCAGCACATCCAGTAGCCAGGCCCGTAGGGCAGAGCCTGGCAGTAGGGCTTGGGATGCCACCGGCACAGGGACACGTCCCCCTTCACGTATTTCTTCTTGCACTGCTTGCAAGGGTCTTCCCGATAGCGGGGGTCGCGGACCCAGCGCGAGTCCGCCGGCCTGATGTTGTAGTACTCGATGATGAATTTGAAGTAGTAGCAAGTGCATTTTAGGGCAACCAGGCTCCTGGTGGGAAGCAATCCAAAGATTTTCACGATGATGTGGTGAGGCAAGAAGGCCATGTACTGCTGAGGCTCCAAAAGCTGCTGGATTTTAAACCTGGTCTCCAGAAAGTCATGCGAAACCTGCCGCTTTAGGCAGGAAGCATCAAGTACTTGCAAAGCCCCTTCTGTGGGAGGGACAGAAGGGGCCAATGGCTCTGTAGGGACACTGCTTCTGACACATGATCTACCAGATGCCAGAGCATCCTCATCCTCATTTTGGGCTACTTTCCCTGGCTTCTCCTGGGTATTCTCCTGCTGTGGCTGTTGCTCGTGAGCAGCAGGCTGCTCACCCTGGAGGAAAAACAGCCTCCCTGGGAGTGAATCCTCACCAGAACTGGAGCTGGAGTGCTTCTCCTTCCTGCACCCTTTATCTGTCTTGGTGACTGATATACTGATGCATAAGGGCTCCTTCCTAGCAGGATGCTTTGGGAAAATTACAGACTCTTTTGACGTACAATCAACAGTCGTGTTCTTGCTCTGCAAGGGATCTGGTGGCAGCCTGGCAGCAGCTGGACATGGGGACAGCAGAGCCCTGGGAGGCTCAATCTGTGCTTCAGTGTCATTCCTGCCAGCTGTCATTGCCAACACCGCCTGGGCAAGTCCCGAATTCACATTCCCCACCCGGGTATCCAGCCCCGAAGGAAACGGCTGCGGGGCAGAGGCAGCGCCATCCCACAGCTCGGTGTCACCCAGAGGGCCACAGCGGCCTCCGTATCCAGCCTCTGCCACCCCTGCCTCCCCCCACCCATCCCCCCGCGCCGGGACCCCC
>NW_008238988.1:4465169-4476256 GCF_000691975.1 Corvus brachyrhynchos
GCAGGTCTTGGCACAGTCCACGAGCAGGGCGCTCGCCCGCTGCTCCAGGAACGCCACCATCTCGATGACCGACAGCGAGCGGCCCGGGAACGCGCCCTCCGCGCTGTCACTGCCGAAGTGCACCGAGCAGTGCTCGATGCCGCAGGCGAAAGGCTCCGGCTGGGAGCACCTGGCGTTTGCCTCCCTCATTCTTTCCAGCTGAATTTTGGCTTTTTTAAGATCCACCGATTTTTTCCTGCGTTTGGCCGTTCTCCCGTCGATGTCCCACGTGCTCTTGATTTTCATGGAGCCCGTGCGGGCGTTGCTGCTGCACTGCTGGGCTGCGAAGAAGGCGATTTTCTCCTTGGTGTTGCCAGGTTTCACCACAGCCCAGACATCCAGCGGCCCTTCCCCTTCTTCTCCCTGGTGGATTGTCGCAGACAGGGCGTTCTTCTTCTCCCTGGCACTTGGACCATCCGCTGGGCCTTTCCCGTTCATATTGCACATAGTATTTGGATAAATAATCCCCAGAAGCTTTTGAGATGGAGTCACGAGGGAGGGTTTTGGGAAAACGCTCAGTTTGGTGCAGTTGGCGTATTTTTCTCCTTGTGCTGGTCCCTGGTGGCCTCGCAGGGAATCCTGGCTTATTTCTGGGGATCGCTCTTTCTTCTGTAACTTGAGATATGGCTTTAAGTGCATACCAGAAACCCTGGAAAAACAGAGAGGGAAGAAGTTATAGTTGCAAAATATGCCTGTGTGGAATCAGAGAAGGTGGCCCAGAGCAGGCACCAGCCCACACCTCGAGAGGAACCACATGAGAAAGGAAAAGAGCCACCAAGGTTGCAAAATCCACCCTTGGAGAACTTCCTGCAGTAGGAGAGAACTTCCCATTAGAGAAATCTGTTTCCAGGCAGTTGCAAGGAGAAATTCTAAAGTTTAAGTTGTATCAGTTGTGAAAACATAGCTAGTGGTTCATTCTTGAGCGAGAGCCATCCTTCTGCCTGCTCCTTCCTCAATCCAGTTGCAAGGCACACATAGGTCACAGGGTTTATCTGGACATCAGCTACCACACACACTCCTTTCAGCAGATAAAGCGAGGTTAAAGATCAAAAGGGAAATAAGCAAGAGTAATTCTAATAATCAGAGATCCCAGGGGATATCTAATCTCCTAGCATCACCCGAAATCACAGAGTGGTTTGGGCTGGAAGGGACCTTAAAGCTCATTTTGTTCCACTTCCTTCCACGGGCAGGGACACCTTCCACTACCCCAGGTTGCTCCAAGTCCCATCCTTGGACACTTCCAGAGATGGAGCAGCCACAGCTTCTCCGGGCAATGAAACCTTTCCTTTAGTATATTGATAATGGCAAGTTTGGTGACTTTCCCATAAGGATCCTTATGTTATACATCAGATATGCCCCCAAAAGTGACAGCAGCATAGCATGCAGCTGAGGACACCCACTCTCAAGGATGGGATTTTACAGTCAAGAATTCCAGAGCTGAGAAGGACCCCTTGGATGCTGCTGACACTGCAGCAGCAGCCCTCCTGCAGCAGCCCCAGACTCCTCTGTCCTGTCACACCTCCACAGCCATCTTCTATTCAAAGCTCGGGAACGCTGGAGCCCAGGGCACTGCCACACAGGATGCAACCACCAGGAGACTCCAGGCTCTCCTCCCAAGAGTATCGCATAAGCACATTACAGAACTAACTATAGATTACGTTTCCATGGTAATCTTTGAGTTGTTGCACTCAAAGGCCTCCTCTTTGGGGATGATCCGTGCTCGAGAGTTGAAGAGCAGCAGGTTCAATGCCACGTTCATTATGAGCTGACACAGGCACACTCAGGCACTGAACACGCTTCCCTTGAGAGCCAACACCAAGAGAGTTGCTTAAGTATGGCAACTTTGTACGTTTCTAGCCTAAAACCAGCTTTTAACTAAAAACCTCAATTTGTTGGTCTATAAAGTCCAACAAATTTATAAGTGATGCTGCCCAAGCAGAGGAAGCCTCCAGGACTCGGAGCAGCCATGCTGCTTAACCACTGCTTTCCCTGGAGATTTGGTCCCTCCTTCTGGCCCTAATGACAAGAAGGGAGGGCAAGCACAGAGATTTTGGGGAGGTGCAGCAAGAGGAAGGGCTTAGTTCACCTTTCTACACTCCTCTGGTCCAAGCAGTGCTTTGAAGGCCAGGAAGCAGCCACTGGAAAGGCAGATTCCTTCCCTCTGGATTTTTAAGGGAGACCATCACCTGGCTCTTGCAACCAGACAGTGCCAAAACCACCTGCATCTCACCTAAAGACTGTGGGGGTAAGAGATGTCAGTGCTGCAGACACACCTACCCAGTCCCTGGGTTAATTCTCTCCCCCTGCCAATTCCAGCTCGTTGGAATTGGGTCACCTCCCAATTTAGTCTCCTCTGCAAAACGCAACTGAGCTACTTGTTTGCCTCCTCAGTTGGATGCTAAAAACTAAAATAATCTCATAAAAATAGAACTTTGGGGCGTTGAAATGGATGCACGAAGAGAAAAATGGGAAATCAGGACTGCTGGAGTTTGCTTTGGCCTCATTTTTCAAAGGATCTGCCGCATTGTGGTTGTACTTCACAGCAAAGCAGGGTCAGGCCACTGATGTGCCCTGGCCAAAGCCCAGCCCAGAAGAGCAGCAGGTGAAGCACTGCAGCAAACTGCTGCAGAGAACAGTGCCTGCAGCCTTCCCTTCCAGAAGGACATTTCCCAGACTAGAGAGAAAAGCTCCAGTGGCTGCTCGCCACCGTACCCTGGGGAGAAGAGGTGAATGCAATTAAAAACACGACTTTGCATGCTGCAATCTCCTGAGCCAGGAGCAGAAGATCAAATTTCATTCATGAGTTCTCATGCCAAGGTGTTTGAAAGATGAGCTGAGCTTGTTTTTAGAAGGCTTTCGTCAAGCAGTTTTCAGGAATCCAGCAGGACAATCAGCTCGACACCCTTCATTAAGAGAAGCTGCAAATGAAGGTGAGACCAGGTATTGTATGAATAAAAACAGAACCAAACTGGTTACCCCAACAGGCTCAGGGGACATGTTCAGCCAGCAGAGTTGGTTCAGCTGCTCCCAGCTATTCCTGCTCTATGGAGAAAGACAAAGGGTAAAGTTCTGCCTTACCTATTACAGATTTCTTGTTTAAGGTTATATTTCCTCCTGTGTTTCAGCTAGTCCCTGGCTCAGCCAACAATACCATTTCAGGTTGAAAAGTTATAATTTACATAACAAAATTATGCCTTAGTCAGAAGTTTTACTGCCAGAATAATTGCCTCATTTGAATTCAGCATTCAGTTCATTGCACATGTTTTAATGGATCCGGATTTAAAGAAAACCTTCATCTAATAACTTCAGACAGCTGTAAAGAGCACTGCAAACTCCACGAGACCAGCTGCCACCTGCCTCAGAGTTTTCCAGCAGCAGGGAAGAGAACTTTCATTTTAAAAGTCATCTTAGCAGTGGGCCTTACCTGAAAGCGTCACTTGAAAAAAACGAGCCCCCACCTCACACACCCTTTGCTGTGGACATTGAGAATGAACTTTTAGGCAATCACAGCTTCTTCCCTGCACGTCAGCAGCACATTTCATCTCTAGCTCCTAGAATTAGAACAAGGCTTCCCAGCAGAAATTGCTTTGAAGATGAACCAGAGCCCAGTCCCCACCCACAGACTCCCCTGTTTCTCAGTGCTGGCAAGCAGAGAGCTGTGGCAGCTGCAGGTAAGCTTTTAAATATTAAAAGCCACCAAAAATAGTTGTTAAAAGGTGAAGTCACATATTCCCTATGAAACTTCATTCCAGAATAATTCTGTTTGCTTTCCTCCACCCTTTAAGTTATCAAGCTCTCTAATTTTATCTTTAGAGACAACGACTCTTCAGAAGTCCACGGGAGCAAACATAAAAGGTTTTCAATCCCAAATGTGCGGTTTTAAATTGCTGATAGGAGAGAATTCTGCCAGGAATGATCAGCACTGAAACAACGAGCAGTGCTGCCTTTATACTGTTATTCCATCCTTAAGCTGATGAAATAAAGGGGCCAGTTTTTCTATTTCTAATCAGCCGTGTCTGAAAAACAGGATACTTGCACTGCTGGAATGACACTGCTGTTTTCACAAGTCGTAACTACAGCTTGTTTCCACTGTAGTTTTATCAAGTTGGTTACTACACATTGTTGATACAGAAATATATTCCTTTATATGAGCTCAGACACTCACACCCCCCCCTCCTCTCCCCACCCAAGGGAAGACCCATAACCCACTGGTGGACTCCCCATCCCTGAAAGTGTCCAAAACCAGGCTGGATGGGGCTTGGAAGAACCTGGTCTAGTGGGAGGTGTCCCTGCCCATGGCAATGGGTTGGAATGAGATGGGCTCTGAAGTCTTTTCCAACCCAAATCATTCCATGTTTTGGAACGGTGCTGGAAGATTCTGGCCAGCTTGGTTGGCCAAGCTGGCCAGAATCTTCCAGCATCCTTTTGTATCTATGCATGTTCTAAATCACAGCAGCCTTAAACAAGAATATATTTGCTTTAGTGGAAACTCCAAAGTTGGAGGAAAAACTGTTAGAAAAGACTCCATTTTCACAATTCCTTTGTAAGGTCCACAGAGAGCCCTTAATTCCCCTTGTAGCTCCCAGGTCAGGGACTCTGCTGATGCCCTGTGCAGCCAAAAGATTTCATCTGGCCAGCAAGAACAACAACAACAAAAAAGCATAATCTTCACAAGCAGCATATTCACACTGCAAGTTTTCTGGGCAAAGCATCGGAAGGTTTTATTAGGGTGAAAATTTCCATCAAAACCCCCAAGTTTCCTATGGATTTCTCCTTGTAAACACCAACTCCAGTCGACAAAAGCTCCTCGTGTTGCTGACTGCACACCCAGTGCCAACTACAGCTCTGAAAAACCCCTCAGGACATTCTAACACAAGGCAGGGGCCAAAAAAAAAAAAAAAAGGGAAAAAAGAAATCAACAACAATAAAAACCCCACACCTCTGGCAAAGCATTTCTCCTCCCTGGCATCCCAGTTCTCCGTCCACAGAGCTTTCCTCCGCCATAAAGGCCACTGACAATTAGCAAGGACTGAGCACTGAGTGGGAGTGAACCACGGTCAACCACTTGTTATTTCTGGAAGGGCTTGGTGGGTCCTCTGGGCTCGATCTCCAGTACCATTTCCATCCCCTTTGCACTGCCAGGGCAAGGCAAAGCAGACAGAGAGCTGCTTCAAAGGCATTCCACGGATTCTGCCGGGGCGGGAAAGTCCCGGGATGGAAGGCACTCTGCTACTCATGGAGTTTGTTCTGGAGCATGGCAAGGGTCCAAGCTCGGAGAAAGGAGGGCTGGGAAGCACCATGCTCCAGAGCAGGGGTGGGTTTGACTCTGGCAGCCGTGGAAGCATCTGATTTCCTGAAAACCCACTCCCCTTGGAGCAGCAATTACTCCTGACCCACCTCCCAACATCTCCAAAATGCCTCTTGCAGAAAAGGGAGAGCCAGCGAGGATTAGAGTGGGATTTGAAGGCAAACAGAAGGCATGTGGCTGCTGAAGGAGAGCTCTCTGCTCCAGTGGCCAGCCTGGGGGAAATGGAAGAATGCCAAAAACGTGGGGCAGAGCTGGCCCAGAAGAGCAGAGGAGCTAAATGCAACGTAAGAACCAAACTCCCAGCTCTGGATCCCTCCCCAGCTTGTTCGCCTGTGTCAGGTGCTCAGATAACCTGACTCTGGGGGAGACAACACCCAAATACAGCTGCACACAGCACAGCCAGGAAAGCCACCCCACAAAGCCCATCACCTCCAGCACACAGAGGTTTCGGGTGACAGAGTGCACCCCCAAGCCCAACACAGACCACTCCGCTTTGAGGCTCCCACCCATTAATGTTTTGAACACATTTTACACTAAACACACACACCCCCTTCAGCAAAGCACAGTTGCCTTGGCTACTTTCTAAATTTTGTACAGGAAGAAGTGCCACTGCTTCGCCAGGCTTTTGTACAGAAGCACTTACCATGAAGGGAGTGATGCAGCAGCAATTCTTCGCTGAGCCTCAGGAAGCTCAAAGCCCTGCTTCCCAGCCATGCCAGACATGACAGAGAGATGACAAAGCAGAAGGGAACAAAATAAACTGAAAGATTTGGAATTCAAGGTTATCAGCTGCTCCAGAAACGTGTACCTCGGAGATGATGGGATGGCACACGCGCCTGTCATGGGACAGGATGAGAGGAAATCACAGCAGAACAGCAAGATGAAAACTGGTGGTTTTATAGGGCTTCTGCTGAAAGCTGCCCAGAGCAGCCCAGGTAACTGACACATATCCTTCTGGAAATGTTTTACCTTTATTAATTTGTTTTCTGATTTATGAAGTGCAAGAGGAGCGAGACCTCTCGCCATATCACAGCACAACAAATTTCTTTTGTTAATGAACCAACAGAGAGTGATGCTATTTATAGCCTTCATTTTTGTGCATATGTAATGAGAACACATGAAAGGTTGCAGAAATTAACCTTGGACCACACGATCAGTAACAGACTCAGCATTCAAAATAAAAAATAAGCAAAAGTAGAGCTGAAGGCAAGTTATCAGGCTGCTCTTTTGAAACTCAAGACTGAAAGAAACTGGTTCATGAAGTCAGCTGGCGTGTGGAGGACTTCACTGCACACAGCATTCTCCAGGAGTCAAAAGGTGTTTTCATTATTAAGAACACATCCCAAACAAGATCCAAAGAAACTCCAACTGGATGTGATCCTTCTTCGTGAAGGATACCAGAAGCAGACACAAGTTTTGGGTCATATCACTTGGAAACTTCTTTCTTAGAGATCAAAAAGTCTAGGAATAAACATGAGAACTGGTGCAGCATTAAGTCACTGCAGAGATATTTAACAACAAAGGAAAAGTGAAAGGTTTTTTTAGTTTGTGAGAAAAAAGAGAAACAGGGCTGCAAGCAAGGGCAGGGCAGAGATCAAGAGTACAACACAAAATACCAAATTTGACTTTGCACCATTTTTAAAGAGGGGAGGTAAGGGTGATGATGAGGGCAAAAGCCCAGGCGTTAATCTGAACAAGAGCATTGGCAGGGGGAGGATTAGAGAGCTTCATAAAAATTGTGAGGATTGGCTCATCCCAGTTTTAGAATCCAAACCAGATAGGCTCATGCACTGCAGGCCAAGAAACAGGATTTATAAACCTCTTGAAAGGCAACAATAGGAGGTAATAAACATGTGGCACATTGGAGGGGGCACTGCAGGGGAGAAAGAGAAGGAGAATGATTGCAGCCTCTCCAGTGCTCGTATTCTGACTCCAGTATAAAGGTGCTTTGCAAGCAAAGAGGATTAATGTGACACAGAGAAAAAGGGGGAAGAGGGAATAGTTCAATATGCCAGACTAACCTCAAGGTTCTCAAAACAACCCATCTTTTTAAACCAATCTACTATATCTTACTCACATGGACTTCAGAGAGCACAAAGAGATTTACTGGTTAAGACAGATTGGCAGAGAAATGGGAAAACAGACAAAGGAGCTGTCTTAGCAGCAGACAGCCCCAGGTGATGCTGAATAAGAAAATACCAGCCTGGAAACCAAAGACATGCCTCAAGAATCAGCCCTGGGAACATCTGATTTTGTTAGGAATGACCTCAGCACTAATTCTGCACCCACAGAAATAGAGGCAGTTCCAAAACAGCAGAGGCACAAAGCTCCAAGTAAAAGAAACTGAGGAGGGTTTTGAAATGCAGTGATGCACCAGCAAAAGGAACATCTATACATTTTGGAAGTAACTGAGGTGAACTGGCCACCATAGAGACATCCATGAAACAGGAACGTGGAGGTGATGCTGTGACAGCAGTGACAAGCCCTCCAGCCAGACCAGCTCCAGAGCACAGCACACACTTTTAGCCAGGACTGAGAATATTCTGTGAGGGGCATCACCCTGAGAACAACAGCAACTGCTTCTCAAGAAGCTACTGGAGAACACTTGGGTCACTTAGCACAACAAAACCACTGGTGAGGGTTACAACCCCATTTTACAGAATGGGGAAGAAGAGGTAAACCGCTGAAAATAAGCAGCTGTCCTTAGGCAAAAGGAAAATAAAAGGAACAGAAACTTAAATGAGTCTATAAACTGTCATGAATGTTCAGCCTGGGAATTAAAAGGTTCCTAACTGCACAGCAAGATCTGTCATCTTCAGTAATGGCTTAATCCACAGCAGGAGAGAAGAAAAGATGCAAGAAAAGATGTAAATGTTTTTAGGCTGGACTAAGTTCACAAAAGGGATTATGAGATCCTGCTTGAGAAAGCAAGGAGCTGGGTGACCCAGGAAGTCTTTTCCAGCACTAAATTACCATGAGACTAACATAGCAAGTATATGCTGTCTACACAACCACAAAGAACAAAGGTTAAAAGTTTGCTTTAAACCCACACAGCCTTTGGAAACCAAAAAGCTGGCGCTCTTCCTCCAGACTGAGGAAGTTTAAGAGCCTTGGTTTCAGAAAAAGAATTTAAAAAAAAAAAAATGCACATATATTTTGAAGTAGCTTGAACTCAAACAAACTGGCATGTCCTTGCATTTGCATGAGGACAAGTTGTTCTGCACGGTGTTCCTATAAGGAGACACAGTGAGAGGCATTCACTTAATTGTCACATAAGCACAAGTGTTTGAAATCAGTCGTGCATTTCTCCTTAATAAGAGACACAGGAGAGTGAGCAATGCAAAATCTGAGCTTAAACTAATCTAATTACTTAGTCCACAGTAAGACAAACCACAACAATGACTGCCAGCATTTCCACTTGCTTTAAGCTGCCTGCATGTTTTAATGCCTACTCTGACGAGCCTTTCGCCAATTAAGTTTTACTTCAAAGTCATGTTTCCCAAACTAATTTACAGCTGTTGCTAGAAAACCCAAGGATTTCTCCAAGTACACTACCAGCTGTAGTGAATCTGCAGTTGTCATTATCAAATAAAAACGTCAAAGAACATTTCTGCCCTTAAGCCATTATAACGCTTCCCTTGAACACTACCCAAAAGTCAGAATTTAGAGCAAACGTTTGAGCGACAGCACAAGACAATAGGAGAGGACAAGGAGAAGGCTAAAATCGGTGCTGGACACTCAGCTGCAGGCAGAGCAGCCAGTCTGTTCATACCGTTTGACTTGATGGAAGGTGGAGGATGTGGAGTTCAGCGGTTCCCTGTGGAGGCCAGCTCTGCAGGAACTCTTCATGGTAACGACCTCTCCAGCTAAGGCACCTCGTCACAGCCAGTCCATCCTGGGCTACACCCCAGGCTCCCCCATCAGCTCTGCCTGCCCCACACGCAGCTTCACCGTGTCTCTGCCACCTAAAAACTGAACAACAGAGAGCTACGTGAGAAGACCACAGGCACAGATGATCAGGACACGGACTTTCCCATGAGAGAGAATAGATATATATAAAAATATAAATATATACAAACACAAACATGCTATGCATGCATAGATACAAAAGATACGTATTCAGATATAAAAGAACATCATCATGCCAGTATTGCAGCTGGAGTTCCTGAACACCACTAAACACAAATTAACACGCCCCACCACAGCCGGTCTGCACACACAGAGTTTTTTCACCTTATATCCGACTGCAGCACTACCTTGGCACCTCCCACGGAACACGCTGTCTTCCCAGCTCCATGTAAACAGGACGCACAAGATCTCTCTGCTTGTTAGCACCACATCAGGCTTTGGAGGGAAGTAGCTGCTAGCAGTGAGATTTGAGGCTGCCAGGAGTTACGTTAGCGCTCTAATCAAAATAACGTGGTGGATTTCATAAAAGGACAGAAAACATGTCACCACGCAGCCTCCAAGTCTTGTGAAAACTGCCCTGTCTTTGCATCACATGCAGATAAGACAGATTACACCAAAACAAAGCTGTTCTGCAGGATCTCTTTTTCTCCCTGGGTTGCTGCCTTCTACACCTTGTCCTTGGAGCAGACACTCTTACCGGCTCTTTAACGCACTTTGATGGAGAAAGAACAACAACCTTCGAGCTGGAACATTAAAGGGAAGAGTGACACAGCAAAAGAGCCCTGGAAAACCTCAAATACTCCAGCCTGAGCTGCCAGCAGATTGTTTTAGAGACTGTTTGCTTCCTCTCTAGAGGACCATGCACAATGATGCCGTAATAAAGGAATGCCATTTGAGGATGCTAACTATGGAGCTGTGCCCCCAGGGGAGCTGTGATTTAGTGCAGTAGGTTGTTCTCTCCTTTTCAGCAGCTTTGCCTGGTGTTCCTACTGCTGCCTACCCCTGCTTTTGCAGAGATGGAGCCTCTCACATCACCCCCTTCCCGACACCTCCCACACAGAAGAGCCCCCACTATACCCAGCTCAGCACAGCACTGCTTGACCGGTGTGGATCACAATCAATGCTCCCACTAAACACTCCTGGCCTGGAAAACCTGCTCTTGGTAGCCACACTTGCCAGGAAAATGATGAAGGATGAACCTTCCAGGCAGGAAAAACAGAAGCTGGTTTAGATGCACCTGACTTGATGTCTGCTACAGCAATTTCATGGTTCGTCTAATGGTGGTGAATAAGAGGTTAAGCGTTTGCCTACACTTGAGTAGCAGGAGCCTAAAATAATATATAAAGTATTATATAAACACATTCCAGTCTTCATGAAGAAATCTCTGCTGAGCTCTACACAAGGCTAAGAAACGTGTGGGGTGGAGGAGACACAGGCATGGCAGAGGCAGAGCAGGAGGAGGAGAGCACGTCCCCTGCTCCAGGGATCCAGGAAGACCAGGAGTTAGGCTGCTGTGATCAGCAACAGCAGAAATCAAAGCTTTGTAGTTAAACACCGTTTTCATCAGACTACCCAGAGTCTGTAACAAGGACCTACCTCTACAAGTGAAACCTAGGCACAAAAACCAGCTGTTTCTGATGTTCTGATGCTGTAAAGATATATATATTCACAAACAGTAATTCACAGAGAAGAAAAAGCATATGCCCAGTGCTTTAGGAAAATCAAACACAAAACCGTTACTTTCCCATGAACCATCAGTAAGAGGCACTGAAATTCTGACTTTTCTCCAAGCTTTTGTCTGGCTCTCCTTCTGGCTTTACTGACACTAGCA
>NW_008238988.1:4476299-4489235 GCF_000691975.1 Corvus brachyrhynchos
CGCAACCACACCATTTCAAGAATGCCACTCACTTTTCCAATAGCTTAAACCCTCTCCATGGATCCCTGGTTAGGAATACCACATGTCTTGTCCTAGTCCCACTCCTCTGGAGATCAATTGAGAAGATAAAAAGCCAGACAAAGAATTGAAACCCAAAGATATCTTGTTTGCAGTAAAGAGCTCGAGAAGCAAAACCATCAAGAGAAGTGGTTCAGGGCAGGAGCAGCCACAACCCTGATCCAAGCATAGGCATTGTATGGTGGGATTTCGTGAGTTTAGGAAGGGACCAGCAACTACTAGAGGGAAGCAAAAGCTGACAAAATAAACACAGCCAAGTTCAGATGGGCACTGCAGCACAGACCCAACCACAGCTCCATACAAAGCATGCTTTTTCCCCCCCTCTGTAGCTGCTGGGCTATAGAAAAGAGCTGAAATAGACTATTAATGCCAGCAAGCTCCTGACAAATTCCTACTGTGTGAGGAGTAAAAAGCTGTGCTTGTGAATTAAAAAAAAAAAAGGAAAAGAGAAAAAAGCCCCCAGCATTTAAGCTAGCAGATATACTTACTGCCTTTTAACTACCACTGTTTCTGTACCAAGGCTGATCCTTAGCAGAAGGAGCTGCAGCCGATTTAAGTTTTGCACAGAGTCGGGTACAGCCCGAAAAACTGAAATACAGATGCACAGAGAAACAAAACAGAAGAGGAAGTTAAAACCCTAATCGTGTTCTTCTCCCTCTCTGAAACCACCCCCAAACATATGCCCTTCTGCAGAAGATGTGGGAAGGACTCGGGTTTTGGCAGCAGAAAGCATCACATCCTCTCAGCCGCGGACGGCAGCTCAGGGAACGGTCCCACAAAATTCCCCTTCTTATCACCAGGTTTGAACACTGCTGCAGCTTAGGAAAACAAATGTATCAACTCAACCAGACCGCAGTCAAGGTCTCCTCATCCGTGTAGCAATTCACTACAGCTTTTGATATTTTGATAAGTGCAAGGGCAAGTGTGTTTTAGCTGTAGCAACAGTAACTGATCAACAAACCAGTTCAAAGGGTGGGCACATCCTCTCAGAAAATTTACTTTCTTGAAAGGAGGCCATGGCCTCGGGACTGGATCTCAGCAACAATCACCCTGTTGGTAAAAACATGTGTCAAAACACATTTGACCACCCCACCTCCATGCAGGGCAAGCTTTGGGATGCTCCACAGGGGTGTCACACTGGATTAGCTGGGCAAAGAGCGTCAGCACACTCAGGATGCAGAAGGAAGCAGCAGCAAGTGTTTCAGAGCAGAGCTCAGAGGAGTTAATACCAAAAACAGTCATTGGTGTGGAAAAAGTCAGCGCTGAGGCTTTATAACAAGATAAGGGTATTTGTTTTCTTGCAAGAACCAGGTTCCATGTCCATTCCCCCACCAGTGAGCTCAAGCTTAGGTTGTTCCATGATCCTTGTCTCCAAAAGAATAATGCACCCGATGTGAAATTCTGCCATTCCCCAGCCTAGTCATCCCGCCCTCCCTCCCCATAACCCCCGCAGGACACCTATAACAGCACCAGATTCTCCTAAGCAAGAGGCTTTGGCAAAGTTTCCCTCATCCCAACATTCCCACTGGGAACAATCCACAGCAGCTCCCAGCCCATGTCTGACAGTGAGATGACACACCAGGTCCTCAGCCTCTTAGACACCTATAGGAACACAACCATTTCTTTTTAACCATTCTTCAGGTAATCTCTACATATTTAAAACACCTTAAAGAACTACCTTTTAACCCCGGAAGAGCCACCACAGGCACCGTTTGCCTTGTGAAACCTTGTGTGCTCAGCTTCCCCTCTGTTTGATGGTCAATCAGATCTGGTATTATCTGATCTAAAGGCAATGAAACTGCCACAGGGGCTCCATCTGGAATTGATGTGGGGGAGCTTCCTTTGTCTACTCCCACACCAAAACCAGCTGATGGCACTTCTGTTAGGCACCAGGAACCAGAGTAGGCAAAGCAGCAGGACCTGGTTACCACTGCCCTTTGCTCACTTCCCCACCAAATTCACTCCAGACCTTCCTTCTCAAAGCTCCTCCAAGCTCCCATCCTTGGATCACACCAGACAGAGCAGCAACTTAAATGAAAACTGAAGATTCCCATGTAATCAGAGGCCACAAAGATGATGAGGGGTCTGGAGCATCTGTCTTATGAGGAAAGACTCCAGGACCTGGGCCTGTTTAGTCTTTCACACCTTCCCCTTTATCAGCACTGCCTCCCTGCCTGATTTCTCACCTGAGGCCTCTCAAGGAGCTGCACTAGGTCAGAATTAACCCAAAAGTAGTCAGCTCCCTGAACCTACTTACCCCTGACCTGGCAGGAACTCACAAAGCCCAGCAGGACAAGGTTCTCAGAAACTCAGATTGGACTCAGCCATCTCCAATCCACACCTGGAATCATGCTGGAAAATGCAGCTGCTACAAAGTGGGTTTTAGCTTCTTTCAAGTCAGTGGAAAGGAACACTTCTGAATGCACAGTGGGGAAAAGCCAGAGTGTGTCAGCAGGGAAATGAGCATGTAGGGCTCCAAGGCAACATTTGACTCCTCACTGCTGTCAAACAGCACTCCTTGCTGTACTGATAAGCATGTGAAATGCTCATTCCAATGAAGCACTACAGGGAGAACCTGTTTTCCTTCCAAGATCATGTCAATAAAGAATGAAAGGCTCCACATTCATGGCTCACATGCTTTCTTAGAGTGGGGTAAGTGTTGGAAGGACTAAGTTGTCCGCTCAAAAGGAAAATCTCAGAAGGGAAAAAGAAAATAAAGGAAAGACAAGCTCTACTGCACCCTCTTAGCCCTGCGTGAGTATTGGGAAAATATAATATTACAAATGTTTCCCTTGTTCAGCTATTCCTGAAAGGCTTCAGCTGCCTTGCACAATTTGGGTAAGGACATCACTCGCTGCTCAGCTGGGAAGAAGTTAAGAACTGGCTCATTATATTTGTTCTGCTTGATCCAAGACGAAAACAAAACCAGTAAATCCCTCACTGGGCAGTGCTGCTGCAGCTCTGGTGACAAACACACGGGCCTCACACATCACTCTGCTTTCTAGAAAGCTGCCTTGGCACCCCTTGTCACTGTCGCGTGCCCTGAATGACAAACTGGGGGTAGCAAAGACCCCCCAAGTGGGGCTGTGGCTGCTGCACCCTCAGCTCACGGGGCATGGGCAAAAATCCTCCCTGAACACACCACACTCGAGGCCACATGACCCACGAGCCATGTCTGAATTATTTAGCTGATAAAACTACACTTGTTTTGCCATGCAGATTGTGAATTAATGAAAGCTCAGCTGAAAGGCTACTTTCTTGGGGCGAGAGGAAGGAGAAAGCTTCCAGAAGCCTTCCTATTATAGAAGCAATAGAGCTGGTTCCAAATATAGTAGAGCAGCACTCCCAGAGCTCGGGAGACATCGTGCCCTGGTTTTGTGAGGCTGAGGTCTTGCTGGATTGCTCCTGCACATGCAAAGATGGGTAGAAAGGACTGCAAGATGCAGAACTGACATGAAAAGGGAGTTTCAGGACAAACAGCAGAGGCAGAAACCCAGACTGCCTCTATGGAAGAGATCAGCCTGAACACCAGGAGAGAGCCAACCCACCCCACTTTAGAGAAAGCCAGTCAAAACCAGCACGAAGAATCACACCTTTCTCAAGAACACAACATTAGCTTGCTAAAAAACATCCTGATTATTATTATTGTTATTATTGTTATTATAACCCCAATGTGACAGATTAGGATTGCCAACAATCATTTCATCACCCTGATGGCAGGGATCCTGGCTGGAGAGGTGCACTTGACTCACTTTGGCATGCAGAGGGTGGATTTGTTTTTGCTGTGACAGCTCATAAAGTGACCATCACGTGCCCTGCCTCACAGAAATTCCTCACCAGTTCACCAGGAATAGTTTGTTAGTGATCCAGCAGCACGGGACGACGACGCACTCTAATTCTTAAAGTTTCCTTCTCCTGTTTCCTGGCAGCTCTTGGAACACAACAGAAATAAACTCAGTTGCAAATCTGTGATTACAAGTGTATCTTTGTGTATCTCTGCATCTGTGTACTCCAGCATAGGACTGGCCTTTTGATTGGTAAATAGCAACAAAGTAAAATGTCACCAGGAAACCAAAAATCTCATACATGACACTACAGAGGGAAGAAGGCCCCCTGCCCCACAGCACAAAATGCACAGTGATAATTGTTCCTGCACATCTCTCCATGGGGTATGAAATGGCTTCTTAAAATAGTAGAACAAACCTACAGCTGACTTCTAAATATCCAGCAAATAAATAAATACAGCACCTTCTTTAGAACTCTGCTAACAAGGAAAACCCCACAGCAGGTGACTTAAGCGCTAAATTCATCATCTTTAAAACTCAATTCACTGAGCTAAATATGCCTTTAACAGGTTTCTATGGCTCTAATTGGTTTGGACCAGCCCTTGGGTGACCAATTCTCCTTTCTGAGACCACCCCATATTCCCTGATTGCAGGTCCAGACCTACACAGTTTAGCAGAATGAGGGGTAATTCTATTCTATTTACTTCAGTGGAATCTTACCCTTTAACCAAAAGGTTATTTTGTGCATTTCTCTGTCCTGTACCACTGTGGATACCTTCTCAGCAGACAGAGGCACAAAAGAACCCCGAAAAACACTCCCCAAAAAACCCCAAGCAAACCCAGCCCACACAGACGCATGAAAGACTCAAAGCAGAACGACACAGTTTCGTCCACATGGATTCATTCTGCCAATCCCCTGCAAGGCTGAGAGGTTACAATATCCATTAGGCATCTCTAAAATATCCACATTTTTCCTAAGGGTCTCCAAATCCAAATTCAACGAACCTTACTCAGCAGTACAAACACTAGATTAAATATAACAGTACCAAAAAAAGAGTTTTAGAAGTAACTGTGCCATTACTTGCAAATATTTGGATAGGCTGGATAAGGCCTTAAGCAACCTGGTCTAGTGGGAGAAGTCCCTGCACACGGCAGGAGGTTGGGATGAGATGATCTTTAAGGTCTCTTCCAACCCCTTAACATGCTATGAGTCCATGATTTCTGTCATTCAAAATGCCCAGGTCTTTTCTATCATATTCCTGAATCCACTCTATTCTCACGTAAGAGCATTTTCTGCTACTTTTAGCATAAATGCCTCATGAATTGTCACAAAATCTTATATCCTTTCAAACTTTTGTTTAAAGTAGGCCACTGCTGGTGCCCCAATGTCACACTTCCATGCAGAACTACCTTTCACCTTGCAAGGACAATGTAAAAATGCTGAACTCAGAAATCCCAAATTTAAAGGCCAGCAGTTCACAAAAAAGTCTGCTCTGCACTAAAAAGAGCTATCCAAGTATACCCAACTTCAGGACAGATTTCACGCAGAAAGAAGCTCAAACTATTTTTCACAGCATATTTTGGAACAAAGCGCCTCATTACATCTGCAAACTTCCACCAGAACAGATTCCTTAGGAGCATCTAAAAACAACCTACCCACCCATCAACAAACAAGACACTACCCACACCCTCTGCACAAGCTTTGGATTCACTGGGCTTTCCAGATGTACCTTACAAAACAAAGCAAAAAGCTCCTAAGGAGCAGGTTACAGGCTAAGAACAAAGATAAGAAAATCACTAATTAGTGTCAGGTTCTAACAGAGCTTCTACTGGAGGAGGTCAGGGCTGCCCCAGGCCCTTTCCAGCCACCTCCACATGTCCCATCACAGGATGTGGCTGAGCCCATCACTGAACCAACCGGTACTGTCACAGAATCAATCATATTTAAGAAAGGGTAAAAAACACAACAGTAATCAGTAATCTCATGAACTTTATCTTGACCTTTAAGCTCTCCTGGCAGTCTTTCCGTGACATCTCCGATTCCAGTCCCTGGCAGCCAACAAACTCCTTGGGGCAACCCGTCAGGGGGGCAGATGGATGTGTCTGTCCCCTGCAGCAGGGAGTCACTCACTGCAATCACTCACCGCTTATTATTAACGTCAAGTCTTCAGGAGGGACAGGAATATTCCTCCTTGTATAGACAGTGACCACTTTCCAGTCTCCCTCTTTTATTCACTTCTGACTTCTTGTGAGATGTGGTGCAGAGCCCACTGGGATCCCTGATGTAGAGCAGGGAATTCAGATTTCTGGGTCGCTAAGCTCTCTGAAAACATCCTATTGCATAGAATCCCAGAATGGTTTGGGTTGGAAAGGACCTCAAAGTCCATCCAGTTTCAACCCCCTGCCATGGGCAGGGACACCTTCCACTATCCCAGCTTGCTCCAAGCCCTGTCCTACCTGGCCTGGAACACTTCCAGGAATGAGGCAGCCACAGCTTCTCTGGGCAACCTGTGGGAGGAGAATGACATCCCTTTACCTGCTGCCCATTCCTGTTTTGAAGCAGCCCAGGACACAGTTATCCTCTCTGGGCTGTGAGCACACATTGCCAGCTCACATCCCTCTTCTTATCCACCAGAACTCCCAAGTCCTTCTCTGCAGGGCTGTCCTCAATGACTTCTTCTCCCAGTCTGTACTCATACCTGGGACTGCCCTGACCCAGAAGCAGCACCTTGCACCCAGACTTGTTGAACTTGATGAGGTTTCTCATTCCCACGAATGCCACACAAACTTCTTACATCCTTGTGCAACTCCTGGACCTGGTGACACAGCTCCTCCATGAGGACACACCATCTGGAGAGATGATTCTCAGCCCCAGCTTCCTGGACAGGGAGCAGCCACCTTTACACCCAGAGGCCTCCAGAGCTCTATTACCACCAGGTCTCTTTGAGAGGGACTCTCTGACACCATTGGGGCAGCAGCTCCAGCAGCTGCCAGGAATGAGAATCTCTCCAACAGCTCCAGGCCTGCAGTGTGAAGTCACACAAGCAGAGGCAAAGAAACAGGACACCAGGGTGTCACAGCCAGCAACATAAAGCTGGAACCCTAACCAGTGACAGCAGGAACAGGACAGCAAGGCAGACAAGACTCACAACAGCATGTGGCACAACACCACAATCCAAGCAGTTATCCCTCAGCCAGAACCAGGCACCTGCAGAGCTCATCCAAGCACAGACAGAGCAGCAGGAGCAGAACAGGGAGGGAACAGAGCGCTGGTGAGCAGAGCTGGGGTCACACAAACGCAGGTGAGCAATCCCAAAGCAGCATCAGGGTATTTCCCACCCTAAACTGCTTTGCAGCTTGTAAAAAAGCACAGAACCCGTTTAAAGGGACCAGAAAGGACTTTGAACACCCAAAGCACAGACATGTGACACATCATGGCCAAAGTGCTCAAGATGAAGACACAAGGCAGCCAAGAGGACACACTGCAAATCCTTCCCAGACAAAGTATCACCTGGGTTATAGAAATTCTCAAGAGAACTTTATACACAAAACATCTGCTGAACTAAGTTTCAGATGAGCTCAGGGGTTTTGACTGGTAAACTGCAGTAGAGACCAAGATTAAATACAGTATCTTATTGCATGATTGTTTCCAAAAGACTCCTTAAAATCTAAACTAATCTGGAAAGCTACCAATTCCATGGATCTTTAATCTTTTTTTAGTTCTATTTTAAAAGATTTTTTTTTCCATTAATAACCCAAGAATTATTGAAGTAAAAAATAGTTTGATATTTTCAGAGCTTTGTAGTCAATACACCTAGCAACTGACACAATTAAAATTTCAGAAATCCTAAGCATAGCACAAATTCCACTGTAATTCATTCTTAGAGAAAAAAGAAAGGCCCCAAAATAGCACTGAAATTTCAGTAAAGGACAACTTCTGCACGCCCAAGTGCCTTATGAACTGTGACAACTTCTGCTCCAGGTCTTTCCCTTTTCACATTTCCTCTTCAAAATTTAGTGGTACAAACCTACAAGAGGACACCAGAAATAATCCTGGTGCAATACTTTCCATGTTAATAACCATTCTGGAGGTATGAACTATAGAAAAGTCCACCAAAAAACATCAGATTCAGATTTGTTTTACAAGACTTGAAACTTTTTTAGTGAAAAAACACAGAAAACATAAAATCCTAGAATGGTTTGGGATGGAAGGGACCTTAAAGATCACCTCGTTCTAATACCCTGCCATGGGCAGAGACGCCTTCCACTATCCCAGGTTGCTCCAAGCCCTGTCCAACCTGGCCTGGAACACTTCCAGGGATCCAAGGGCAGCCACAGCTTCTCTGGGCACCCTGTGCCAGGGCCTCACCACCCTCACAGGGAAGAGCTTCTTCCCAATATCTAATCTAATTCTCTCCTCTTTTATTTTAAAGCTGTTCCCCTTTGTCCCATCCCTATCTGTTCATGTAAAAAGTCACACTCCCTCTTTTTTCTAAGTCCCCTTTAGGCCCTGGAAGGGGCTCTGAGGTCTCCCCAGAGCCTTCTCTTCTCGATGCTGAACACTCCCAGCCCTCCCAGCCTGGCTCCAGAGCAGAGGTGCTCTCTGCATCTCAGAGCACCTTTGTGGTCTCCTCTAGACCCATTCTAACAGGTCCAAAAAATAGTTTTATAATCAAGACTGAAAATGAAAAAACACCTGCATTGCTCTCTAATCCAGTATTCCCACTGCTCCCTTCAGCACAAACAATATTTTCTTCTCAGAGTTTCCCCTCTTGGACAAAATGGAGAATATATGAATGAACCCCACCAAATCACTAAGATGTGAAGCAGAAAATAAGGAGCCCACAACTGTGGTTTAGAAGGGGTGGTTTAAGTGAGCCAGCTTTGGAGCTGGGGATTGTGACCCTGCTGTGGAAACCCTCTGCACCTTACAAACCAAATGTCCCACTCCAGAGCTCCCACTCGCCCCCCTGGCTTTCAACAACCAATTCTCTCCCAAAAGCCAGCTGCAGCTTGCCAGCCCAAACACTGAATTACCAAAGCAGCCACCAAACTTGAGCCCTCACCATTTGATATCTCCCACCAATTCTCCATGAGCTTGCAGGAAACAATTTCAAACAGCTCCCTCATGAAAATAAGTTTCAAGCCTTAGTTTTTTCCATCCCGAGCCATCCCTGCACTATTTCATAGCTCTGATAATTGTACCACTGACTAACCTCCAACTGGGAATAGCTGTTTTTATCATCACTATTAAAAACAGTCCCTCACACTGTTAGGAATCTGGAAATTCACTGGAGCTGCATCCCACCCTTCGGCCTCTCAAAACACTACAGAGCAATGAAACTATGTGCTGAAACCAGAGGATCCCTGTGCTGAACAACTCCTGTAATTTCTGGGTAACTGGAACTGCTTCCTAAGTGAACCATGGAGGTTTGGTTATTGATTTTAGAGGAGCAAGTGGCACAAGAGCTCTGAAAGTCAAAGTTTTCCATACTGTTCTGGGAAAGTTTAGTTACTTTTAGAAATGCAGCAGTAATGTGCATGTTAAAAAGCCTCTCACATTCACCTAGTTTTGTAGTTTTTATGCTTTTTTTAAAAATTAAAGTAAAAAGATCATCTGCAGTTTTTCTTTCCTAAAAGCACGTTATCTTGGCTTTTACACCTTGGCCAGAAGAGTGACTGACAGCTCTCAGAGAAGTAGCAAGACGCAGAAAAATAAGAGTTGAAAGAAAAGTGGATTTAAAAAACAGCTTTTAATTATCTGAAGGCACAGCTGCCAAGTAGACAGCAAAGAGGCTGTGCATCACTTACAGATGGGAAAACTCCCCCAGGTTGATTTCACAGCCCATTACAGTGGATTAACCTATTAGGAAGAACAAAATATATATTTTTTTTTTAATGGATGCAAGTTTCAACAGCTTGAAAAATCATTGCCACTGGTACTTTGATACACAGGATCAGCAATCTGTTTTATCACACTTCCAGTCATCACAATCCATAAACACACCCTAGAAAAAAACCTCATCCTCTTTCTTAATGCATCTTCTGTCATTATTTCATTCTCAGGGATCAGCATCTCTCTTGGCTCCCCACTTTGAATATCATTTCATAAATCAGTACTTCTTTTATTGTTGTTAAAGAGAAGCATCAAACACCTTCAAACTCTTTCACACACATCTTTGCACACACACACATTATTACATCTGCCAGATGCCACTGTATAAGGTATTTGTCAAACAGAAAAGCACCAAAGCACTGATTTTCAGCTTTCCAGGATCCCTGTGCTAAATCCTGGGTGTGCCTACTTTTGTTTGGTATCAAGTTCCTCCTGCTGGCTCCACTGCAAGAGCAAACTACAGGGATAGTTAAGTTTTTCCCCACCACCAAAAACATCTGTTCCTTTTCTGAGTTCTCCAGACTTCCTTCCCCTTGACCGTATCACAAAGCCTCTCTTTTCAGCAAGGCTGCCTTCTTGATAGTCCATCACCATTATCTTCTTGTTCTCTGCAGAGCAGCTTGAATCACTGGGTCTTGCAGAGCTTCCAGTCCTTTCAGCTCAAGGCCAGGATCTGAATTCAAGCATCAAGATTTACAGAGAGGGTTGTTAAAACTCCTTCCCTGACTCTTTTTTAACACTCTGCAGCTTCCTGTCCTGGGAGGCAACCAAACTGCTACAAGAAATGCCAGTTTCTGTTAAATATCCTCAGTTCCTGTGACACTGAGCATTTAAAACAATTACATTACTTCCAAATCTTGCACTGTAACAGCTTTTATCCCTCAAAGTGCAGAGATGAGCAAAAATTACTTTAGCACCAAGGAGTGTAAGTTGGTTATTTGCTGCATCCCACAGCACTTCTAGTTAACATTCAGGCTTGGCACGACTCGAGCACACAGCACAATGTCACTCCTCAAAACCCCACTGTTCAACCTAAAGGCACTTTTTCTAAAATTTTTTTTTTTTTTTAATTTTAAGGGTGCATCAGCTGCTAACTGAAAGTGGGAATGCTTCATTTAGCACACACACACACACACTTGTTAAACTGCTCACAGCATGCAAATAAAACACCGCATTGTGCAAAAGTCATTCAGTCTCCCCATCCGTAGATATGAGCAATGGAACTGCGGCCAGGAAAGAGAAACTTGGAACAACATGCAAATATTTCAGTCCCTTATTCCCAATATTCACATCCCAGGCTAAAGCCCACAGCCCTGACATGCTGAGGGGTGACCATGTTGAGAATCTGCCCTGTGCAACGGGTGGGAAAACGACCATTATCTGTCTTGCCCCTGGACTGCACCCTTTTATTTGTAGTTATTACTGCAAACTGCCTTTTTTTCCAGACAATGGTTGTGTTATTATAGGTACCTTCATGCCGTGCCAAAGCACATACACACAGCAACTCAGAACAATCAGCCTTGTTTTCATGGGAGCAAAGGTTGCAGCCAAATGAAATGGGTGGAGATCACATTAAACAATCTTGGAATCTGCTAATAGGATATAGGAAAATGTGACCATAATGCAGATGCGGAGTTCCCCTTTCACCTTCCAATGTTATGGATAAAATAAAAGCTTTGGAAAACCAATTAAACTGTTTGAACTACATTAAGCAAGTCAAAGTGTTCTCAGGGTGCTTACAAGACCACTGAGACGTTCTTTAAAATTAAAACAAAGCAGGGCCCTTTTAGAGCTGAAACCAGAGAGCATTTCCCCACCCCAGAAACAATGATCTCTTCCACCACCTGTTTTAAAGATACAGGAGAAGTCACCTGCTTCTCCATGGTGAAGAGAAGCTCATCAAGACAATTGTTCCTGTCTTAGAGACAGGATCAGCCCCTCCTCTAAGCAGGGAATTTTCACACTGAGGCACCTTGGCTGGTCAGCTGTAACCTGCATTCCCCTTGTTTGCTTTTGAGATGTGCATTAGTCAGCTTTCTCCTCCACAAATCTGATTGTGCCTCTGCATGATCGTGCACTGAAGTCATGTCCTTGAGCGTGTGACATCAGTCTGTTGCCATGGCAATGTACAGGGCAGTCCAAAATTCAGTATTATGGCATCACTGCGGGATCAGACAGCGGAACAAGCCAACGCCTGAGAGCTGGTTAATGCAGCACGAACAGCCAAGACATTTCAATCTAAATGTTAAAGTGTAACTGCACTTCATCACAATATTCTTCATAAATATGCCTAGAAGCCCCAAGAAAGACAATCCAGAAGGTCACTGAATTGAAGAAACAGGCGAGCCATCACGCATCACTAAAATGAAGGGCAATACGTTTCCAAGGATGGCCACCAAGTATGAAGAAGCTTAGTTCAGCTCTCTGAATAGAAACCACCATCTGTTCCTAAGGCAACACCAGAGCTGCCTAAAGACATCATCCACAAAGAAACAGGGATGGCCCCTCAGCACCCCGAACCAAGTGTTGGGTTGCACCCAGTTTTTCTGGAAATCAGAGACTGGAGGATCAGGATCACAGCACTGTCAGCCCTTTCAAAGGGACTGCATTACATAAAACACAGCTCTTCAATTTCAAGCTCTGAAGCAAAGACCAGTGCACCATTAACCCAACCTGTAACAAAGCCACATAGTTAAAAAAGGGTGGTACCTTCCAAGAGTTGTTATTCCAGGTAGGCTTAGACATTACACTTCTGTAGGTTCCTTGCACACTCACGAGAATGGCATTTCTGAAGAGCAAAAGGGAAGGAAAAAGGAAATTAGTGACACAATAACGGCGTTAACAACTACTATCCAGCTCCTAAAACCCGAAAGATCCGGTTTGCCCAGAGCAAGGGGTACATGGGAACAACAACCCATGCACTGCTGACGTGGAGAACCACCAATTCACAGCCCTCAGCGCTGACTGAACAAGTACACCCCAAAAACAGCCCAGCAAAACTACAGGTGGCTGGGCAGAAGCCAATTTGGCACTGTGGGAGCCCAGGGTGCAGAGATAGCAGAGAGGAGGGACCGCAAAGCCTCCAGAAGCCACAGTGGACCCCTTTCTTTACCTGTCCCTCTGTTCCCATCAAGCACACACGTTTTGGGGTCCGGCTGTGGATTCCCAGTGGCTGGG
>NW_008238988.1:4489285-4502306 GCF_000691975.1 Corvus brachyrhynchos
CTGAAGCCCCTGGAGTGCCACTGCTGTTGTACGTCAGCTTCCGTGCAGCCCAGCCCCTCCCCGTACGCTTGACTGGTTTCATTTTGCCTCCTTCCGCTTTCCCTTATTAATCCACGCGTTTCCAATAACTCAGTCAACACTTCCTTCTGCAGAGCTGACGTCCAGCCTTCCCACAACCCCAGACGCACCCACAGTTTCTTAACGCTGCCATTAATGAGGCACATTTCACGTTCTCTACACGGATGTAGCCCTCACCCACCCCGTACGCTTGACTGGTTTCATTTTGCCTCCTTCCGCTTTCCCTTATTAATCCACGCGTTTCCAATAACTCAGTCAACACTTCCTTCTGCAGAGCTGACGTCCAGCCTTCCCACAACCCCAGACGCACCCACAGTTTCTTAACGCTGCCATTAATGAGGCACATTTCACGTTCTCTACACGGATGTAGCCCTCACCCACTTCTAACCCCTCCACCCATGTCCCTGGCTGTAATTACCCCATCCCTCGTTATCTAATACCCAACACAAGCCTTAGGGCTGGGAACCACTGTTTGTTTGGCTCTGCAGTGTCACACACCCCAGTGGTGTTGTATAAATAAATTCCACAACCTGTTTGAGCCTGAGCTTGGTTGAGGCCTGAATTATCCCAGTTTCCAAGTGACTGCTGCAAATACCTTCGCTCGCTCCCTGCTCGCTTACGCAATCGGCCACCAAGGCAGCTCCAGGGCCAAACATCACGACAGCCAACTGCTCCCATGGATCACAACTGCTCAGAAAACAACTTAAATCCCTCTACTTTTAAATACAAACTGCAGATTATAAAGGGATGAGACAGGCACAAGCACACAGCTCTCAGAAATGTGCCTCTGCCTGTCACCTGAAGGACAAGTTCCACGTGCCAATGTCTCTGGCTCTCAGCCACCAAAGCACCCCGGCTTTGCCACAACCCTTAACTCTCAGCAGGTTACCCACTCACAAGTCTGAAGCACCAGGGAGGATGAGATTCTGGAAGCAACTTTGAGCCAAATGGATTTCAGAGCAAAATAAAACCAGCAGGCTTCATCTCCATGGAGCTCCTGCAACACAACATAGGCTGAGCAAGTCACTCAGGGCAGAGGTCTTTCTTATTAACTACCTAGTAAATTCAGATTAAAGTCAGACAGCTTTTCCCCCTCCTTCATACAAAAATCAGATGCTATCCAGCCTTGAGGAATCAGTCCAGCTTCTGCAATAAGTAAAACCTGCTCACAGCTACATGACACCACACACAATCTGTAGGATTGTGGCCCTTCAGGTACTCATTAAAACCTTTTTCCCTAGAAAAGTCTCCAGTAACAATTTGCCTTCAATTCATTTTCTGCAGTGAAGATGGATGGTAACTCAGTACTGGATATGGAAGCACGTGAGAAGTCCCAGTGCAGCCATCCCAGGTCATGAACACACCGAAGTAAACCCATGGACATGCACCAAGTACCCTCCCGCTCCCATGTGCTGATTCTAACATCAGAGGGGCCATCAAACCTCCAAGCCAAACACCAGAAGGACAGGAAGGAAGCACCAAGGCATACTAGAACCATTAAAAGGCAAACAGAAGCCAGGGAAGAGCCAAGGCTGGGTGTGTGTGATGGTGTTTACAGGTGGAGGACCTTTGCCCACTCGTAGGAAGGAGCTGTGCTTTGCTGATGCTTCCTGACTACCTGGCTGAATCTCCTGTCCATAGTTGAGTCCCTTTTCACCTGGATTACCCTTGGAGCAGCTTGGCCAGCATGAAAGCTATCATAACCCATTTTTTAGCTTCTTTTCCCCCCACAAAGTCGAGCCACCCAGTGTGGGTGGCTTAAAAAGGCAGTGTGGCACTGCCTTGTGCTCCTACACAAGACTCACATCCTAAAACCTTCTCCCAAAGAAACCATGGTAAAGAGCACTGTGGATCAACATCCCCAGCAGGTGGGGGTCAGGCAGCCCTGCCAGGTAACACTCCAGGCTTGAACCTCATTTTTACTCAGGCAATACCCAATCCAACCTGCCAGCCTCCTGTCCCTGCAACATCAGTGGCTAGAAAGGGATGCAGGAGTCTGATCAGCTACAGACTGTCAAGAAAAATGTGTTTTTCCCCAATATGAATAAATAAATACCTCTTTTTAAAAAGAAGGTGATGCAGTTCATCTCATTAAATAAGTCACACGGTTCTTATCAAAGCATGGATCCACTACAGTACACAATGCACAGGTTGGTTTGTAAAGCATGTTTGGGCCTTTCCCTCTGAAAGCCACCCTAAAAATGTAAGACTCAACTACAGGGGCCTTGTACTCTTTGTTCCTTTGAAATTCACCACCAGTTCACCTTATTTATTCCCAGAGCTTAATGCTGCAGTTGGATCTACACAATCAACCCTACCAGCCAAGCTACAACCGACACAACCAAGCCTGAACTTACAAAACTATTAACTTTTACAAAGTGTGTTACATTTTCTTTCCCAAAACGTTTAACCTGCTAACAAATACCTGCCTTAGTGCATTATCATCCTCCCGTTGTCCTGGAGCGAGTTAGCAGGCTTGCAGCAAAACACAGGGAGAGCCAAGCACACTCTGCCTCCCGGCCAAGCAGAGCCTGCAAGAACAGACCCCCTTTGGGGCAGCGACAGTTGAGGTCAATTTAATGGGAAAACAAACTACTTTTCCATTCAAGTCCAAAGCAGAGACAAAGAATTTTATGTGGCTCAGATTGCACAGTCAGCTGTCTTTTTAGGAACAGATCAGATTTAATGGTTCTGTGGCAGTTCAGAAAAAATGAGCCTGAAGAGAGTTTAAGGTTTGGCCAGTACTGCACTGTGCAAAGTCCAGGCACTTGCCTGGGGTGCTCTCATGGCCTTAAGCCGGTACCTCAAAGTCGTCATCATCAACAGCAGCTCCAGTTATTTTATGAGGCCCTGGCACAGGGTGCCCAGAGAAGCTGTGGCTGCCCCATCCCTGGAAATGTCCAAGACTACGTTGGATGGGGCTTGGAGCAACCTGGGATAGTGGAAGGTGCCTCTGCCCATGGCAGGGGGTTGGAAAAAGATGGGTTTGAAGGTCCCTCCCAACCTAAACCATTCTAGGATTTTATGATTTCCCAGGGTTCAGCCTGGAGTACGAATTCATTTTTACCCCATTTCAAAGAAAGGCAAAATCTCTCCAAAGTTCTGCCTGATAATTCTCTTTTGCATCACATGGGTTGCATTTAAACCATTTCTACACCGGAGAACCGAAATGAGGCAATGCTTCAATGTGGCCACTCTCACCACAGGGACTCATATTCTGAAGCAGCAGAGATGTGCTCAGGCTCTTTCACTTGACTATTTCAGGGCCTAATGCAGACTGAGAAGCTAATTAACATGTATTGCTATGGAAAGGAATATAATCCAAACCTTCACTGGTTTATATCTAAACCCTCTGAGACATCTAATGTCAAAGCTAAACAGATCTTCACCTGGCAAACACTTGGAGAGCCTTCAACTGAAGCTTCCAGGTAAGGGAATGCAGTATTTTAGGATATTTTTGCTACATACACTGGGGACATACCTCTAACACAAAGCCCAGAGAATCATCATGACAGCTGCAAAAACAACTTTGTCCTGGCTAACATTCACATAACGAAATTACAGTTTCACTCCAGGGAAAAAGGAAAAAGCACTTAAGTTTTGTTTAGATTGAAGTGCTTTGAGCCACGCCACTTATCTGCTATCAGAGCAGATTGCAGGGCTGCTCCAATGATTATTCGGTAATGAAGTAACTGGAATTGGAAGGTATGCAATTAGTCCTATCTCCTCCTCCTCCGCCACCCCCTATCAAGAAGAAAACCAGCACAGACTTTATCACCTCTCCCTCGAGCTCTGCTACCCTCATCACTTAAAATACCCCCAAAGCAAAGTAGGGCTGTCACTTACAAGCTGCTTACAAGCCTGGCTTGGCCCTGACTGGCAGCAAAGGTGATATTCTCAGCATCTCCCCAGGAGAAAGTTACAGGGTTACCTAATGGGATGCTTTCTCAGGTACCCCCACACACATATATATTAAGCTTACCATGCCTGCATTTAGCTATTTTAGTAAAAGCAAACCACTTTTGAGAGGGGTAAAAAAAAAACCTCAGCTGTTCCTAGTAGCTTTAAGTTAAAGCATCTCTCACTAATCCTCCTGGGACGACCACTGGGAAGTGAATATATTAAACTCAGGACACAGGTATCACTTGCTGGCACTCTGGGTAGTTTTACTGACTCCAGCCCAGCTCATTTTACCTGGGTCATTTACCCTTCCTTCCCCTAAAGAGCTGTGTTGTATGTCTGTAAAGTGGTATGTGCAGCTTTCCCACAACTGCAGCTAAGAGATGGAAGATGCAAAAAGGCCCCAGACAGCCCACAGCCAAATGGAAACTCAGTGAATCCCTGATGCCAAACTGCAATTCTGATAAAATACAATCTGACATTTATTCAGACTCAAAAGCTCACTCATCTCCTCCCCTCCATCCCAGCGATACCCATTGGTCTAATTAAAGACAAGGCTTCCCTCAGCATCCTCTACCTTACATCTATCCCAGTAAAGGCTCTATCTGTGACCCAAGGAACACAAGGAGAGCTAGGGGATAGGGGGCATTCTCCAAATCCTTAAAATAAAACAAAAATATAAATATTAAATTTCAAAAACCTTACAACCACTATTAAAGCAACATCAACAAACTTGCTCTGTATAGATCCACTACAGATGCAACAATTCTCACTCAGTGAATTCACCCAAGTGAGTGAATTTCACTCAATTTTTATTTGTTCCTTGACATTTTTCTAGTTCTTCCCAATTTCTTAAAAACATTTTCCCAAAGACAATGGGCCATCCCTGCAGGATGCACTGGTGCCTTCGCTTCCTTGGATTCAGTCAGGTCAGGGACGAAGCCCTGTTAACCTCACAAAATCCATATGCAACACTTTCCTTGCTCCATACATCTACTGATTCAAAAGAGGAAAAAGGGTAAAGAAAACTCTTAAGGCAAGAAGAGTGTGCAGAATGCTGCAGAGACATTTGCTACAAAGGTATGTAAACTACTACTCTTTATCCTACACTTTACCCCATGGCCTCCAGCTGACACATCAGCTGACACCATCTTAACAACCCCATAAGTAGCTAAAGCTGAACAAAGCAATCATTAGGAAAACTGGTTTAGTCCACTGCTGGTGGCATCCCATGTCCTATCCATGGAGGAAGCATGACTCAGACTGCTCGGGGCTCCCATCCACAGCACAGGCTGCAAAGCTGCATTAAAAAGAGAATTCCCAGTAACTTGTACCAAAGTCACGTCTCCAACTCCTTCTGCTGCGAGACCAACTTGAAACGAGTTGGTTTATATTTTAATATGACTACATCTGCAGTCCTACTGCATCTAAAAAAAATCCATAAGCACTTTAAGAGAAACACAGAGACTTTTTTTTTTTCCCCCTTAACACCATGGAAGATGGATTCATTGCCATCAGTAATCCTCCCACAGCCCCAGTTTCAGAAGCGGCAGCAGATTCACAGAGATTTCAGCTGCAAAAACAAGCACTCTTTGCATCACTTCATTCATCTGTTTATTAAGATAAAGTTACCTCATTAAAAAAAAAAAAACCAGTGGTAGAGTGTCATCCCTCTTTAGAGAGGAAATTAAGTGAAAAAATACAAGGAACTAACAGTCTGTCCCACACCTGCTGGCAAGCTCTGGTGCCTTGATGGTTAAATGGAGGTGTATAAACCCATTTTCAGGCAATTTCAAGATTTCCTTAAGGGTGGTGGGGTTTTTTTAGAATTCCCTTACCAAGTGCCTGACACTTGTCTCAAGGTACCATGCCTTGCATGCCCTCACTGTTCAGCTGTGGATCCTCCTCTCCCCAGCACCGGGACATCTGCAGGAGGTCAGGAAGGGAAAGGAATGAGAAAAATCACAGCAGACATGATGGCAAAGCAAGAGCAGCTTTCAGCAGAAGCAAAAGGGGCAGTTTTGCATGTATGTTTACAGGGAGCTTGTCTCAACCTCAGGAGTCAGGGTGGGAGGAAGCAGAGAAGCTCTAAAGACATAAAAACATTAAGAGACCAAACACAAGAGCAAAGGCTTCTTGATGGAGAGGATTTTTAGACTTTGCAATAAAGGTGAAGCTCAGAACAAAGACCTCAATGAAGAGCTTTATAAATGAAAAGACAACTTTGAAGCACGTGAACCATAGAACATAATCCACAGTCCAACACTAGCCACTCTCACTGAGGCACAAGTCCTGCTTGAATCCAGGGTCCAAACTCTTCTTTTAAAATATAGCCTCCAGTATGACACATCTCGGAAAGCCAGACCACAGGCACAAGCCATGAGCTTGTCTTTGAAGTTCAGATACACCAGAAAATTACTTCACCTCCCTAGATGCAGAGGGATAGTGCTGCCTTTGATGCTACTAGAAATTTTGGTCTTAAACTGCCCAAGGACTTCAAATTGCTCTCTGGGCTGCAGCGTGGCAACACCCAAGCCTACACATACACAGGAACATAATTATGCCTGGTCTAGACTTGGGGGGAGGGAGAAAAAAAAAAAAAAAGAAGTATTTTCAGTGATGTTAGCACACAAAGAAAATAATAGCATATACAAAGAAACCTCTAGGGTGACTTATGAAGAAGATTTTATGCTTGGCTTTCTGCCAATTAGAGAGGAATTAAAGAGTCTGGCAATATAACCCTGTTCATCCCGAGGAAGAACTGCATTTTTAAGTGGTCAACGGAGCAAGAGGGATGAGAAAAGAGGGACCAAGACTCAGGAGAGCAACTGCACAGAGCAACACAGGAAGTTGCTGATGGTATTGAGACAGAAACTGGGCACGAATAGTTCAAATTTTAAAATTAATCCAGTCTATTGCCTCCAAAAGAAAATCAGCATGTAACAGCTGACTCCAAATGACAGCTTTCCAATAAAGCAGACATTATTTTTTGCTATAAAATTCCAACTGCTTCAATATTTTACAGATGATATGCCTCCACTGACTGCCAACCAGCAAAATCAGTGAAAGGTGGAGGTCACAAAAACAAAAGCAAACCAAGTGGAAAAGGCATGGCTAGACACCTTGGGAAGCTGAAAATTTGTCAAAATACAGCCTTTGAGTAAGAAAGAACATTTAGTAGCTATCTGCAAGGATGAATTTACATCCAAACTCTTTGGAGCTTAAAAATTCACATCATAAGACTAGCTTTTACCAGAATTAGGCCAGACTTGACATGCCCCAGTTTCCCCAAGGTTACTTTTGGAAACGCATCTACTCTTGAAATATTTCAAGTGCTCTTCTCACACTGCAGAAGAGCAACCAAAACCTACCTTCTAATTTTATTTTTTCAGAATTTTTTTTTTTTTTTTTTTACAAGAACTTAACTTCAACACTTTTTTTATCTGAATGACAGAAGGAATTCTGTGTCACATTGCAGGTTGAAAGTTACTGGAAATGGCAGCAAGCTGCTGTTGCTTATATAAAGTCATTGCAAGGAGAAGGAAAAAGAAGCTACTGAAGCTTTCAAAATCAAACCCCCTAAAACACCAAAACCACAAAATGAACCAGAAGTAGCTTAGGAGTTGCTAGGGATGTTTAAAGTTAATAAAAATTCTAAATTAAATGGCTGCCGCTTAGGTTTGCCAAAAAATTATGCAAATTTCCAATGTTCATACATAGTAATTAGCACAGCAAAAAGCAGGTCCCAAATAAGTGATGAAGTTAGCCTCGCTCTTATTTCTCCAGCAGATGGAATTAGCTATGTGTGAAGCTGGTTTTTTTGCAATTGAAGATTAAACATATTATCCTGAATATCAATTCTGCAAGTACAGCACATTGGATACATGCATTCATGGAAGCAGGAATATGCAAAAGCCAGCCTGAATCCTTCTTTTCCATCATTCTGAACAGGACACTGAAGAGTCTGGGGGAGGGCTTACATATTTAAGACTTCATTTTTCAAACTGATTGCTGACAACTTGGTTGAGACAAGTTATCTCAAAGTACATTTAGAGTTAATAGTCCAAACAGGTTTTTCCAAAGAAAAATGTCTGCCTTGACTAAAAATACATCCTCTTGATGTGTTAATTGACAGATCACAAAAAGTCACCCAAACTGCAAGTCGAAACAACATGTGTAAACAAAGGCTCCTGGCTTTGCCCATTATTTCTCCAAATCCTGGCTCACGGGCTGTATCATATACTGATACAAATTCACCTTTTCCCTTCCTAGTATGGATCTGCCCCTTATCCCACACTTTAAAAGACACAACCTTCCCCTCAGCCCTGCAGCTCTCCAGCGAGAGCTGAACCTTGTGTGTGCCCTTGACCAAAATACTCCACCTGTGTTCTATATTCTCAATTTAGTTTCTCTCAAATTCTCAAGCCCAGAGCTGCCCCACCACAGCGAGTTCCTCTCAAAGACACTGAAAGACCCAGGAATTTTTGTCTGTTGTCAGAGTGCCTTTTATCTTTCTTAGACCAGCACGAGCCATGCTCATATCAACACATCCATCCAGTTTAGGGGACACCACCCAGGAGCATCTCCCACTGCAGCAGCAGTAGGAGAATCCTGAGAAGGTGCAGGGAAGGCAACCAGAACTGCAGCTACCACACTGATCACAAAGAGAGTGGATAAGCTTCTTCCTAAACACCAGCTCCCAAGCAGAAAACTGGTGAAAGAAGTGAAAACTAACTACAAGTTCTCTTCCTACATGAATATTACTTTCAGGCAGCTCAGAAAAGATAGCTAGAATCTGTGTGTGTGTTACAAAAAGAACCCAAAGCTTACATAATTAAAGGAACACAGGGAGGGGAAGGTAAAGTTTAATGCTAATTCAAAAGTCAAGTAAGTGACACCCTGGATGGAATACTATTAACCAAAATTGTGCAGGATGTACAATGTACAAAGCAGCAGAAACCCTGCCCGCAACAAAATGAGAATTCTCTTACAAAAATACTTCTGTGGCCAAATGAAACACTGAGTTTAAGTAAGAAAGCAAGCACTTACACCTATCATGCTCCCCCCCTCTTCCTTCTCATCTAGGGAGTCTCATTTATCCCAAAGTAATCAAAAGAAAACATTTTGATTTTTAAAGATGGAAAAGCTGAAGAAATTACAGCCCCGTCTGGCATGAACAAATAATATTTCTGAAATCAAAAGAAGATTCTCCAAGTTAGGGGAAGGGCAAAAACAGTCCTGAATAACTTACTTTGCATAGCCCAATTCCTGCCAAAACAGTTCTGTAAATCCCATGGTAGTTCAGATAATTTCCATTCTTAGAGCAAAAAAAAAGCAGCTAGATTGAACATTAGCAACATTAATTGTGTGATATGACCTGAATGATGCAAGAACAAGTAGTTAAGTGAACCACAGCATCTGCTGAATTTTTAATCACTAGTTGTTTTGCTGCAAGGCAGAAGAACACTGTATATCAGCTTCCAAGCACTGCATGGAATGGCACATTAGGACAGCAAGATTTTAACTGGCAGGAATTCTGCCTCCCTGCTACCCAAATGCCATCACTTCGCTGCGAACTGCAGACAGAGCAGCTTCTGAAGCAGGATTATTTTTTAATCGCACAGAAACAAAAACCAGCACTATTTTCTGCACCCCAAGATACCAGTCAACCATTTCTAAATATTTTTTTAAAAGCTGACACTTTATTAACAGCCATTTCTGCATCGCTCTGTAGTGTATTTCTACTCTCCAAACAGCTTTAAGCAGTCATGTGGCTGCCCAGCAGTGACTTGCTACCAAAGAGGTGAACCTGGGATGTGTAGGAAGGTGATCTATGTAAACATTCCTATTAGCCCTGTACTGCAACAGGAGGAGCAGCTGCAACATGTTGGGACACACCTGAGCTATATTTAATCCATCTCTCTCTGACACCCATTGCAATGACGCTGCAGACACCCAAATTTGGGCAGCCAGGTCACAGTACTACTGATGCTCATCCTGTACCTACACCAGCCAGTCCTGCTGTGATTTCTCTGTGTTTGATACCCAAAATAGTTAAATAAACCAACCACCATGCCTACAGTGATAAATACAGCTCCAGTTGTGCTCTAGGCATAAAACTGCAACAGCAGGATTAGCAAGTGATACAGCAGATATTCCGCTTCCACAACAAAGACAAAAAAAAATGAAAAGTTATTTGGGGAATAAACACTAATTCCACAACTACAATGTGAATTCTAAATACAAACCCCACAATTGCAGGGAGAATCTGAACTATGGATAATTATTCTGTTTCATATTTCAGGGGTGAAAAAAGGACATTGAAAAAAAAGGACAACATTCATACATTAAAGAAAGACTGTCACATTGACTAATAGATTCTAGGTTTAATAAGTTAATAGAATCAAAATAGCTTAGAAAACAAAGCCAGTAAAATATGGTACAAATGAAAACAGAGCAGCCACACATACCAAAGCAGCATTCCTGTGCCCTCCTTCCTGCAGAGCTTACAGAGCTGGGAAGAGGATCTCTAACCCACAACTTTCACTAAACCAGTGTTTCCTTCAAAAGCTCAAAACTATGGATAGGAACATCCAGTGATAAATCCAATGACCAAATAATCCACAAGGGACAGAAAATCCCAGCAGATGAGGGCAAGAGAGATGCTTCCCAGGCTATATTAGCTTTCATGATAGGTTTAGGATCAGTCCTGTTTTTCCTTACAGGCTCAACCCTCAGGTCCAAGAAAAGCTGCTCTCTCCTCTGAAACCCGGTGTCAAACCTGCAACAGGAATATTGAAATATGCCCTATCTGCTGGGAATACAACAACCTCTGTGTGAGGATTATACCAAAATGCTGGTTTGGTTATGCTACAGGGCACCGAGAAGTGAAAATAACACATTGTGATGAAGGTGTTGACACCTGGAACCTCAGGGAGCGTTATTACCTAGGCAGTGTCCTGCATCCACTACACAGTACTCAACTTCACACCACCCAAACCTAACTTGGCACCTCCACACCCCAAAACCACAGTCCTTCCTGACATGGGAACTACCGACCAGTCTCTGAACACCATGATAAACACCCACAGCACAAGCTTCAAGACGAGCTTCCAAATTTAAGAGACACAGAAAGATGTTCTATAACCCATAAGTCACTCAGCTGCAGCTTAGCACTTAACAAGCCACTCACAATTCTTCACAATCCTTCTCCAAACGGAGAAAATATTTTAAAGAGCATTTAGTGCAAGTGAAACATCCCCAGCTTTCTCCTTAGCCCCTGCTCACTCTCCAATTAAATATGAAAGCGACAACTTAGTCATACTGAGCGTGCAGGATGATTTTAAGACAGTGGTATTAAATCAAATCCCACAACTTTTCACACCTATTAAATTATTACTTTGTCATTAGGAGGGGAGATTTTGATAAGTACGATGTAATTAACAGACAGTGCCTTTGTTAGCAGGCCGCTTGTGATGAAGCCCAGGCTCCTTGACATTCCATTTCTTCCCCTCAAAGGCTCTGTGCTACAGAAAATTTATGGGTTTCAGCACGTAAGAGGAGAATTGGGCAGGTTACCTTCAAATTCAGTCAATAAGGCCCTTTCACGCAGGCTGGGGAAAGGCGGATAGCTGCTGGAAAGCAACACAAGGCGCTCCCTTCCCCCTCCCCTCAGGACCCAAAAATGCTGCGTTCAAAACACTCCCATCCCCTGCAGCAAGGGATTAGCCATTTATTAAAAAGGAATCAAAACACTGTAAAAGGCTTCCAGTTAAGATTTCAAGGGGGAAAAAAAAAAACCAAAAAAAAACACCAACATTAACACCAGTAGAACCAGAGTCACATTAGGAATTCATCTGGGCACCAAAGAACAAGCAGCTCAAATGCAAGCAGGATGTCGTTTGTCCCAATGATGCTGATCAAATGGCTCGAAAGGAGGACAGAATTAGATTAATCTTTTTTTTTTTTTAGTCAGTCATTTTGCTGCCTCCACACTGAGCAGTAACAGCATTCACAACCTACAGGCATTTAGACTTTGGACTTTTAAGACAACTACCTATCTCCACGCTTGTTTTTTAGGGGTTTTTTTTGGCTCTTCTCTAGGGGTGACAGACAATTATAATGGCCAATTATGTAAAACCTTTCATCCGAGAAAACACGAAGCACTACGCAAACACTCATTAAGACTCTCGGCTGGAGCCTGCGCCGCACGTTCGCCTGTTCCCCTAGATATCTCCAGCCACCAAAACTGGATCCCGAGCGCTGTGGCACGGCCAGGACAGCGCCCAGCAGGGTAGGGCCAGCCCCTGGAGTACTTACACAGCCTCGCAGGCGGGTTTTACAGCCCGCAACACGCTCCGGGCTGCTGGGGCTGAGCTTTACAGCCCCATCCAAGCCGGTTATTTAAAAACAGAGCAGAGACACACGCGGCTGCTGGGCGTTGCACGAAGCACCTCGCAGGACGAGCCTCAGATCCACTTCTCTGGCTGATCCAAGCAGATTTTTTCCAACTGGGAGCCGCACGGCACAAGTCAATAACCTCGGTTTACTGAAGAAATTAAAAGCTATGCTTATTGTTTCGAGTAAGGCCTTGGAGGAAGTAATTCCGAGAAGAAATCACTTCCACTGTAATTGTACTTTTAACCTTTCCTTAGGTTCTTACGCCATCCCCACGTGAAGGCGTTATTCAAGAATTATCACCATACATAATAACCATTAAAGCCATTTTCAGATCACTGTTTATGTTCAGCGAGTTCACAACCCCTCCCTTCTGAAGGGCTGATCGATGTATAAACCACGGGGGAAGCCGTGCAGAAAACCACGACCAGGAAGTGACCGCAACTCAGGAGACCAAAATTTGGGGGGAAAATACGCGGTTTGGGAGGAGGGTCGCTTTTAAAAGAAGGTCCGCGAAAAGACTGACCCGCAGAAAGCAGGGGGGCTCGGTCCCCCCGGCCACGCGTGGGACGGGCGCGTTACGCAACCGCGGGGGAGCGGGGATGCTCCGCGCCCCGCACGGCGACCGGGCGGTGCGGGGGACACG
>NW_008238988.1:4502851-4509033 GCF_000691975.1 Corvus brachyrhynchos
AGCTCCCTGGAGCGAGTTCCAAGGCAGCCCCCGGCGCTGGGGACCCCGTGATCCCCCGCTCGCCCCGTGTGCCGGGCTTGCAGCTCACCGACGAGGTTTAGCGACCAACGTGGCACTGGAAGCCACGGGGGTGCCAGTTCCCAGCCCGCTGCGTGGCACCGGCAGCTTATCGGTGGATTTAGTCTGGTGATAACAGGCTAAAAATCTATAAGGTCCTCTGCAGAAGGCCAAAATCCTTGTCCTTGTCACTCCAGGCCCTTGTCCAAAGTCCCTCTCCAGCTCTCTTCACAGAACCACAGAATCAGAGAGTCACTGATATTGGAAACGACCTCTGAGATCATCGAGTCCAACCCATGACCGAACGCCACCCTGTCAACCAGATCATGGCACTGAGTGCCACGTCTAGTTTTTCCTTGAACACCTCCAGGGATGGTGACTCCACCACCTCCCTGGGCAGTCCATCCCAAAAGAGCTGCAGGGAGGTCACTGGGAGTGTCCCTCCATACTGGAACCCCACCAGCATGGTGCCAGCCTTGCCAGCTTGTTTTGCTAACGTTGCCTCCCTGGCACAAACACTAAATACCCTTTTGCTGTCGTCTGTCCTTGGCAGAGGAAAACATGAGCTGCTGTTCCTGGTGTAGATGTACCCACAGCAGTGGTTTGTCATGCAAGTGTCACCCCAGCCATCTTCTCTGTGCAGTCTTCAAGAAGTCTCAGCCTACAGGGAGAAAGAGAAGGGCACTGCAGAAATCCTCTGAAACCAAAGGTATCAGGAACAAGAGAGAAACACAAAGGGAAGGCATTGGGAAAAGGGGGATTAAGTGGTGGCATCAGGTGGTAGTCTGAACCTAAAAGGGTTTCTACAGGAAGGAGCTTCCCCTCTCCTTAAAATATTTTTGCAAATCGTTTCCACTTAGATGGAAGCAGGTAGGAAACTGAAAAGGCCTAGTTTCTTTCCACCCGAGGGAACAGCAGGAAGCAGCGTCAGAAGACCTTCAGGATATCAGGAAAAGGTTCTTCCCTCAGAGGGTGCTGGGGCACTGCCCAGGCTCCCCAGGGAATGGGCATGGTCCCGAGGCTGCCAGAGCTGCAGGAGCGTTTGGGCAACGCTCTCAGGCACAGGATGGGATTGTTGGGATGTCTGCAGGGCCAGGGGTTGGACTGGATGAACCTTGTGGGTCCTTTTCCACTCAGGATATTCTACAACTATGATTCCCTGACCTGCTGGAGGGCGGCACTACTTACTCTGTGTATACACTACTGAGAGAAGATCCTGGAGATTGTTCTGAAGCTAAAAAGCAGTGTGTCAGCACAGCACTGTGCCATGACAGTCCTGGTGAGGGGCAGAGCTGATCAGCCAAGGCCCAAGATCACATTAACATGGTGTCTCAGATAGCTGAGATGAACCTCCCAAAGTCTCTGGAGCCCCTGTTGACTATGGCCACTATATACAAATAGAGGGTGGGAGGGAAGATAGAGGTAAGATGAAGGTCAAATATTAGATCAGGACAGGACAGAAAACAGACCCTACTGTTCTCACCCCTCCAGTACTTTCTCCACTGGACTGTAACAAACCACAGAACAACAACGGGATTTAGCTGCTGCTGACACAGTAGTTTCCTGTGTTCCAGGGAAAAAGTCTGTATTTTGGTATAGGACCAAATGCATACGGAAAAAAAGCCTGTTTACTAGCATGGCCCCACAGTTTGGTGACACGCAGTGAGATGCAAGATATCCCCAGATGACTTAAAGGGGAATGAAATATGTGCCCTGTCTTATTAGAGAAAAGCCCCACAAAGATACGGCCCCAATCTTTTGTTGTAAATTGATAAAGACAGTGAACTGCCATTTGCTGCTAAGTGACTTCTAACGATGAAACAACCTTTCTCCTCCCACCCCCTCGGGGCATTTAGTGATAATATAAGAAAGATTTTGCACATTGTTTAGCTCAAAGGGCCATCTGGCCCTTCTGCATTTCAGTAGCCTTGAACATTAAAAAAACAATAGATAAAGAAAACCAGTCCTATCTTATCAGAGACCTGGAGAAGTTTTATTCTGTCAGAGCAAAGAGGATTAACCAAGTCCTTACAACTCTTTTATTGTTTCCACCTTGATTAGCAGTCATATTCCTCACAGCTTTGTGTTGTACTCCCTAAACCAAGATGTTCCTTACTGGCTGTATTAGCTTTAACCATGAAACACAACTCCAGCAGTTCCATCCAGCTTCCACAGATGTTCCACTCCTGGGCAATGGAGACACAACAGAGGCACATGCCAAAAAAGATACAGGTTTTCAGCCAAAATTTAAAAAATAATAATACTGGAATTATTGTGCAAGTAGGGAAAAGGATGGTCTTTTCAGAGGAAAATGCAATGGTCTTGGCCTAATTCAGAAACATACTTCCTGCTGCTGAAACGTCATCTAATCGCACCCCACTAAGTGGTTTCTTCATCTGCTTTTGCTCAAGGGGATAAAAACACAATTCCCCCAAAGCAACCCACTCCAAAGTCCCTGGAAACAACAAAAACTTTGGTCTCAACTCAGCTTATGGTTGGCTTATGGCTGAATCCAGCATTTCTTCTGGGGTTAATTCCCACTCCCCTCTTTGCCGTGGAAGAAAACTCAAGATGGGTTGAGTCTGGAAAGAAGTGTGAAATCCTTAAGAATGTGGCTTTGGGCCGTGGGGGAAGAAGCCAGCTGAGGATGCTTTCACCTGCAGTGCTGGAGCAGGTTTGTGAGTGGAATCTGTAGCAGCAGGGAACATTTGGTGTAAATACCCCATAAATAACAGAGGATGTACAGATATGCTGAGATAAAACCACTCAGGCTGTGTTCCCAACTGCACTTTGCCTCCTGACATTGCTAGTTGGCATTTTTGTGAAAGCTGGGAGCTTATAAATGTGCTGCAACATCCAGCTTTTGGGTATCAGCTGCCAGAGTGCAACAGAATATCCAGAGTCAGGTACCTCGTCCTGCTATTAATAGTCCAGAGAGAGACACTTCCCAAGGGCAAGTGGAAACTCCCACCTGCCGAGCAGAAACCAGGGAGAAGGAAACATCAAACGAGGAGTGTATTGGAGTCACTTTGCATAGGCACTCTAGGTGTTTCTATCAGCTCAGGGTCCCCGGCCCACACATTGGGGTTTAGGAGCCTGTCAGTGCTCTTTGAAGGATCAGAGCAATAACAATTTCTGTTTAACACTGTGGGTGTCGGGGTTGCATTTGATGTTAGTTGTTGTATGTGCTGGTTTGGGTGGTGGAAATACCCAGGAAAGGGAAGATGCTCTCCAGGCTCATCCAGGTGAGAGTCCAAACATCTCTCTCTACCTGCCTGGAGCATGCCCTCCTCCCAGGTGACAGGCTGAGGCACTGCGGGGTGGCTTCCTCCCATTCCTGGTAAAAATGGGCTGCAGAGCAAAATAAACCTCACAGAACACAGCAAGAGGCTTAACTGTGCTCCACAGTTGCTCAAAGACAGGAATTTCACTTCTACTTTCTGCTCCTAGAATTTGTTCTGGTTTTTAAACTAGCAACCACTTCAAATGAAAAGCCTGAGCAGAAGTAGGAACAGCAGCCAATGCATCAAAATGAGTTTGCTGTTCAATACATGACTGAGAGGTTATCAATTAAATTTGGCAAGAGGGCTACCCTGTGCCCTCTGCAGCATCATGTTTTGCCTATAGAGGATTTTCTTTGACTCCATGCAAGTGGCTGTGGGGTACAGCTTTGTAGCTCCATTTGCCTGTACTTCCACCAAAAATATGATCAGGAAGTGTAATTATTTCCCATATTGCTCCTCATTTGTGCAAGGGTGGGGAGAATCACCTTCACAAAGAACAATATTCTGTGTGAAGGAATGAAGAGCAGAAAGAGCAAGTTAGCAGATTGCCACATAATGATCTCCTCAGTACAAATGTGTTGGATAATGACAGTTTTATTGCCAAGAAATAAAGAAATTCAAATTGGTTCTCAAAGCTCAATGGCTAAAATGGGATATTATCATAAAATCATCAGGTCTGTGTGAGAACAAAGAGTTTTACCTGTCAGGCATGGCTAATATCTGCACAGGATAATGAGTTTAGAAATTCATATCCCTTGTTTATCTCTATTAAATAGTAATATGTTTATTCCTCTTACCACAATATTTCTCTTAGCACAATAAAATCAGTAGCAATCAGGAATTTGGTTGGAAAACACCTGATTAGTGTGTTTTATCTCAAGTGACATTGCAACACTTTAAAATCTTGGCATTATTCAAGCACACCGAGACCCTTGTGGTGACCTAAATATTGTCAGTGGAAGGTCTGTCTGCAACATGTTAAGGAAACCCATTTTGGCTGTAACATACCCGGCTCAGGTAACACCTGCAGAGGTGCACAGCAAACCCAGGGCAGGTACTCGGGTTCCCCAAAGGGCCCACGGCTGTATTATCATTCGTGTTGTTATTTGAGCTCCTGAGATTAAGCCCAGGCTGTAGCAAAGCTTCCTAAATTCAGTATTGACATCCACGTGAGTGGAAATGAGCAAATGTTTCAGTCCAGATGCTCCAAGGAGCAAACAAGTATTGTTTCAGCATATTCAGGTATGCAGTAAGAGAAGAACTGATTTTTGGTTGAAAGGATGACACTCCTAGACTCACTTTCCCCCTAAAACTTGTGTTTCAGCATGGCTCACATAGTTTAACTATATCCTGATGTAAGGTAGAATTGCTGAATGTCCTCAAATTCCACTGCCACAGGAGGAAAAGTGGAGTAAGAAAAATCAGAAAACACCGAGGACTGCATTGGATTGGACTCTGTACAGTCTACAGACCTGAGCTCCTGTGTTTCTGTTGTTTAATTGGATCTTTTTCAAACCATCCGTTTGGCAGCACTCAATAACCTCCATGCTGATCTTTATTATCTCTAGCAAATAAATGATTGTAGGATTAGGCTGGATGGTCAATATTTGTGACCTTTGCCGTAACCTTTGTCAGTCTGTGCAGAAACAGGGGGTGACTCTTCCCCGACTGCTCCCATCTGGGATGCCCAGAGCCACTCACTCTGCAATAATCCAAGACTGATCGTTGCCGTGGCGAACAGCTCTGCGCTGTTACTGTGGTCTTTAATCCAGTTATTGCTGTCTAAAAATCGCGTTTATATACAAAATTACTGATATATTTCTGTAACGCCAGAGGGGATCCCGCATTTTCAGGCAGCTGGAAGGGCATGGCTGTCCTCCGCCGCTGACCACCGCTCCTGCGGCTCACCAGTTTCCCGTTTCCCAATACTTTTTTTTTTTTTTCCCCCCTCCAAACGCCGTCCCCATTTTTGCAGTGCCACCAAGCGGATGGTTCCTCCGTTAGCATTTGAATTTCCCAGGTTAACACTTACAAACCAGCACAGAACTATCCAGTAGCTGAGAACGCTGTTAAACGCAACCCACCTCAGCAACCCGCGGGGTTGGTGCGATGCGTGTATGGGAGGAAATAAAGGGTCTTTAATAAAAACACTTTAATAATGTGTTTGTGGCCCTTTCAGACCTGTGGAGACCCGGCTTCGGCTCCTCAGGAGGTGGCAGAATGCGGTCACTGAGGTGTGGACACAGACCTTGTGGGCTTCTCGGTTCAGGAGAGACATGGAGCTCCTGGAGTGGGTGCAGGGGAGGACGACAGCGGGACTTGAGCATCTCCCTTTGGAAGAAAGGCTGAAGGAGCAGGGCCTGTCCAGCTTCGAGAGGGGACCTCATCCCTGTCTGTGTCTACAGGGAGGTCTCAGACATGGACCAGGCTCTGCTCCGCGAGGCCCAGCAATGGCACAAGAGGAGCGAGCAGGAACGGATGCCCACAAGTTCCACCTGAACGTGAGGAAGAACTTCCCTGTGCAGTGACCGAGCACTGGAACAGATTGAGCAGAGAGGCTGTGGACTCTGCCTCATTTGGGATATTCCAGAGCCGTGTGGACACAATCCTGTGCCATGTGCTTCGAGACGGAGATTAGACCAGATGAGCCACTGGGGTCCCTTCCAGCCTTGTCCGTTCTGGGATTTTGTGGGTAGTGGGAGGGCTCATTACTCTCCGATTCTCGGTAGGAGTGAGGGCTCTGCAAGCCCAGACCGCTGGCAGGTGGCCGCCAGGTCCGGCTGACCCCGGAGCCAGGTGACCCTCATGTACAGGTGACTCCAGGTACACGCAACCCCCACA
>NW_008238988.1:4509295-4529339 GCF_000691975.1 Corvus brachyrhynchos
GATTTTGGGGGTCCGGACGGGATTTCAGGGGTCGGAAGGACCTTGACGCCTCGGCAGTAGGCTCCGTAAGGGGACCCGGCGTGGGGGTCTCTCCTGGCGGTGGGCTGGCAGCATGCTTCTTTCGCTTGGGGCGCCTCAACCCTGAGGCGCTGTCGGGGAAGGGAAGAAGGGGCTGTCCTGGGGGGAGCCCGCTCAGCGGGGTCTGGGGTGTGCCCCACAGTCTGTTCCGACCCCCGGGGCCCGCCTGGAAACCGTTGAGTCCAGGTTTTACTCAGTCTCTAAACTTAACGGGTTCCCGCTGTAAACGTAACGATGTTTGCTTCCCCTGCTCTGTTTGCTCACTATTCAGGCTAAAAGAGCACCTAAATGTTTTCATGCTCCTATTGCCCTTTGGTTCTTAGAGTGTTGCTGGTCAAAAGTGTCTCTTTTCCTTCGTTGTTATTTATCAAAATACATCTTCAGCATTAATTTTTGGTACTCTACCTTAGCCAGTCACAAATCTTTTGTATAAACCCTTTGTCCCTTTCTTTAGTTGAGTTTATGCCAGTTTAAATACCAATTAATCTTCTAGGCTCCTGTTCGGGCAAGATACTCCACGGGAGCAGTAACCTGGGAAGAAGAGGAGACAGGTATTTTTTGTCCTAAACACATCTTTAGGATACTGAGCATGCCATCCATTTTTAATGAGACCACAGAGATCACTGGGAACCTCCTGAATTGGGAATACGTTTCTGGGAAGCTCTGTCTGTTTCTCTGCTTTTATTACATTTGCTCTCTTCATCTGTAAGATTAATTCTGCAGGATTTCTTACTGAAATACGGATCACTTCTTCATGGGACTTTTTAATGGGAGAAGTCCTAAGTGGACTTGTACTTCAGTAAATACCTAGGAAAATATTAAAAGTAGGAGGTAGAACAGTGTTAAATGTTTATCAGTGTTTAAGGCAAGTGCAGCTGTCTGAGAGCTTGCCTGATAGATAACAATGTATATTCTGGGAATATAGGTTGTGTTGCCATCAAGGTTAAAAACTGTGCATGCACTTTGAAAGGATTGCTGTACTTAAAGAACATGTTTAGGGGTAAATTTAGGAACTTTGTCCTGTAAAAGGATGAGTGTAAAGACTAGACTGCTGCTTTGAGGAATGTTTTTCATCCACTGGCCTCAAAAACCAGGTGCTTCTAGGACATAGATAGTAGAGATGTATTCCCACTGTTTTCTTTATGGTTTTCTGTAATGTCATGTAATTACTAACAAGATCTGTAATTACTAACAAATCTGTAATGACTAATTCTGTAATTACTAGCAGGATCAGTTCAAATATAATTATTGGAGATGCTCATGAATTAATCTCCCTTAATCACTTAAATGTAAAGCAGGGCAAATATGACCCATGAACCGCAGTGGAGGTTTTTACAGTCATCATTAACTGGCATTTTGAATCAATTTCTGAAAGCTGGAATGCAAGATGCAGGGTGAAGCCCAAGATATTCACAAATCGGGTGGTGCTGGCATGGACCAGCTCTTCCAGGATTGCGTGGAAGAGATCCAATCCCTGATTTTTGTTTTGATTTTTATTCCCCTCTGCTTTCCAACTTCCATTGACCACTTTGCTCTTCTGCAGCACCGAACATATCAGAAAAAAAGGAGCAAAATGCACCCATTTAGGTTTCTGTCCGGTATCTGTTCTAAGCAGTTCCAGGAGGTTGTGCAGGTGCTGTTGGTGCTGTGCGAGTTCCCCCCTACATGAGCACTTCCATGCAGTGGGGAACAGGGAGTGGCCACTGCCAGCACTGATGGCATCTGAACAGGCTTGCTCTGTGTTCCTTCTTCCAACAGCTCAGGATCTCTCCTTGACTGCTTTTCCCATAAGCATATGCAGTTTATTTCTGTGTTATTTCTATTTTGCTGCTGTTTTCCTTCTAACATTTGGGTTTTCCAGTTAGGCTGCTGGTTGAGTTTTTGGCTTTTGGTAGCACATTGATGGGAAGGGGATGGGCTTTAAGAAATCCTGCGCACCCATTGTCAAGTCTTTCCAGTCTAGTTCACTGATGGTTCCTTTAGTTTGATCAGAGCTTGCTGTCCTGAAATGAAGAACCTCAGTAAATGACTAAATTACCAATTAATAACTGTTGGGTGCTTAGTTTAGCTCTGTCACCCTGCTTGCTGTAAAGCTGTTTTCTGTAAGTGGTGGAAGATGAGATATCTGAAAGATCCTGGCTGAGGTGGAAGACCCTTGGCAAGACAGGTTTCAGTGGGGATGCAGGGGATAATAGAATCCCAGAATGGTTTGGATTGGAAGGGACCTTAAAGCCCATCTTGTTCCCATTGCCTGCCATGGGCAGGGACACCTTCCACTAGCCCAGGTTGCTCCAAGCCCCATCCAACCTGGTCTTGGACACTTCCAGGGATGGGGCAGCCACAGCTGCTCTGGGAAACCTGTGCCAGGGCATCACCACCCTCAGGGAAGAATTCCTTCCCAATATCCCATCCAGCCCTGCCCTCTTGTCCAGCACAGCCATTCCCCCTTGTCCTGTCACTCCATCCCTTGTCCAAAGTCCCTCTCCATCTCTCTTGTAGCCCCTTTAGGAGCTGTTAGCACAGCAAGTGCAAACCAACTGACAATTGGCTTAAGGCTTCCTCAGGTTAAAAAAGATGGGAGGAATGCTGCTTGAAATAACCAGTATTTTTTTGCAGTTGCATCCTGGAAACATCCTGGTTCTGAGTACTCTTAGCCATGACAAAATTCCTTGCTATCAGATAGGTCTAATCTAAATGGAATGTTGCTTCCAAGTATTGTCCTACAGCCTTGTCATTTACTTGCTCACCTCCTTAATGTGGAAAACAGCTGTGGAGAAAGCAGCCCAGCCAATCCCAGACATGAGTGCAGTGTCCTCTCCTAATTCAGTGTCAGACTTGTTGACCACTCAACAACCAAACTGGTCCCTGGAATGAATAAAAATAATGAGAAATTGGTGAAAGAGTCATTACTAAAATTATCATTGGAGTTTTCTCTGGTCACATACAGAAGCAAAGAATTCAGGGCTTTGCTCACATGCAAACTTTTACAAAAATGGAAAACAAACTATGACAGTTTTTTCCTAATCACTATGGTTGTTGTCTAAGGTCATCAGGATGGCTGCTACCTCCCAGTTTGCCAGTCGATACAAAAAGGATTTGAGTACAGAAGCCCTCAGAACCAAGGTTGCCCGCAGGAAATCCATCCTTCAGAAGGAGAACAGGCACAAACTCTTTGAAAAGGGCCGGCAGTTTGGCCTGGCAGATGTCAATGTTCAGCTCTCCAAGGAGAGGGGAATTTCCGAGCTCAAGGAGACCAGAGAATTGTGCTCTCAAGAGAACAGCAGTGTGAAACAGAGTAAGTAAATACTTGTTACAGACCTTTTTTTTTAAAGTTAAAAATTTTAAGTATGTTTAGTAGCATTATCACAGAAACCTTATAGCAGTCAACATTTTGATTTGACAAAAAAGTTTAAGGTTTAAAACCCTATCAGCCTTTCCAAGTGTTAAAATCAAGGAAATAAAATCTTAATACAGCTGTGCCCTCCTCACTGCTCCGGTGGTGTGAATAATGCTTTGCTCTGATTTGGCTGCAGCAGCTAAAGGAAGAATGCATTTTGTTATTAATATTCTATAGGAAGTGCCTTTATGATGGCTTTGTCCTTTAAGATGTGAAAAACGCCAATCAAAAATACCATCTAACATATAACTGATGCCTGTCATGTGCTTAAGTTGTACTTAGCAATGGGCAATTTTGTATTATATATAACATTATTAATGGATAAATGCATAGCTTGATTTTATTTTGAAAATGGCTAGTTTTTGATAACTTATTTTTCCTCTCAGAAAACAGGGCCTGCATATATGCTGAATTTTGCTTCCTGGCTCTCCTGGATGCTTGTGGTCTAAGAAATTAAGTTAATATTTAAAAATGTTAACAGGTGTTTTTAGAAATATTTTCACCTTTAATATTTTGATAGCAGAAGATTATTGGAGCGCAGTCCGTATGTAATCATATAAAATAAATGTAATAAATGTGTCTTGATTATATTTAATAAATTTCAACTTTAAGTGGATATTAATTTTTAAGGTAGACATAATTCAAGTTTGCAATCTCTTAAGGTTTTATTCTTTTATAAAACTTCTGCTTCATTTATCCTCAAACTGAGGCAGACTTTGGTATCTAAAGCCGACCTAAAGCTCAGCTTTCAATGACGTTGCAAGTGTTTGAATAGAGAAACTGGTACAAATATATAAATAAGTAACTGAAGTGTTAATTTTCATACTAGCAGCCTTACAAGAAATGGTATTTACAATTCCCTGTAAAATGGGAATGAATTTACAGTAATCCTCAGGTGGATATTTGGGGAAGTCTATTTGTAAGTTGAAATTTTCCATTGAATTCTCTTTTAGTGGGAAGGACTAAAACAATTTTAGAGATTCCAGACAGTTCTTCTGCTCTTTGACTTACATTCCTCTTCTAGCTTGGAAAAGTTTATTGAAAGTTTCTGACTTCTTGTCGGCTCAAAAATATCTTCATGATTTTATAACACATCTGTCTTCCATGTCTGCTTCAGAGCAAGCCACAAATGCAGCCACCAAGAGGATGAACGAGCGCAGGGAGATGCTCCAGCGCTACAAAGAGGAGAAGGAGCTTCGCAAACTGCAGGAGCAGAGGGAGAAAGCCAAGAAAGGGGTGTTCAAGGTTGGGCTGTACAGACCAGCTGCACCTGGATTTCTTACACTTGCCCCTGAGGAAGCAGTGGTAGCAAAGCCAAGAGAGACGGTAACAAGGGTAATATTTAATATCTAAATTAATTATATCTGTGTACTTCATTTAAATTGCTATTTGAATACAAGATGTGTATGTTATTCCAAATTAGCTGTTTATTTTGCAAACGCTTTATTAATGTTTGTTATGGTAAGGAGCTGTAAGGGAGTAATTTGGCTCATTCTCTTTTTAAACAAAGCTGGAGATACTGCTAGTGATATGTGGATTTTTGTATTTATGACTATGCTCAGTTCAAAAACTGGAATGATTCATCCACAAATGAAAGAGCTGCGTTATTTTAGAACTAGTAACTTGTTCATATTTAGTCAACTCGGTTTTGAAAGCTTTCCAGTTTACACACTTGACCCATTTCGCCCAGACATACTGTTTTTCACATTTATGCTTCTTGTTCAGTCTCTCAGGGACGAGGGGGAAGAGGAGTGTGTTAACTCTTGTTTCCTTGGGGATGTTTCCAGGAAGCTCCTGCTTTCTCTGGAAGGGTTACTCGATCAAAAGCCAAGATCCAAGAAGGAAAAACTCTGATACCAACTCTGATTCCAACTGCATCTAAGTCCTCTACGGTTTGTTTTTTATATATATATAACTTCAGTGAATAAATTTAGAGAAAGGGATGCAATTTCAGACTCAGGGTAGTATCTTTACAAGTTTGATTAGATCACTACAAACAGAAAAGGGCACAGGTTTTCTGGACCTGTTTTTTAATCAAGTTTCTCAAGATACTTAAACTGGTGCTTAAATATTTTTCTTCATTCTTTTTCTGACAATTTCTAGTTTGATAATGCATTTTAACATATCCCTAAACCAATCTATTTTAGTTATCCTTAATGTGTCTCTACTTTTTAAAGCCCCCTGTGACAAATTATTTGATTTTTTCCCTTACTGTAATCTAGGATAGATGAGGAAAGAAATTGGGCTGCTGAATTTCTGGAAATCTGTAACTTCACAAAAAACCTGCTTTTTTTCTTGCAGGTCAGTGCCCGTGGGCAGAGCATGCGCCCTACACAGGCAGGACGTAAACAGATGAGTACAGTCAAAGTGGCTGAAAAAGAGAAAGGTATGGAAGTACATCTGAACCTGAAAGTTGGGGGTTTTTGGGGAAAAGGTCCCAGTACATTTCTGGGTGTAGGAAGCATGGAGGAGATTTTAGGATGGCCATTCCTACCAAGGGCAGCAGCTGGCAGATTATGAAGCGTGTGGCTCCAGGGATTACGTGAACTTGTTGCCTCCATAGGCTGGGGGAAATGGAATGCAGGATCCTGACAGTCCTGGTTACTGATTATTCTCCCTGGGAGTGGGAAAAGAAACAGGTCAGTAGGCAAGCTGCACAGCTGCCAGCTGCCTCAGCTCCTGGAGCTGTGCAGAGGTTTCTGTTTGCCTCAAGAAGAATATCACAGGTAGTGACTGCTGCTGTTACAGAAGAGCAAGTGCCTTGTGTCTGTCGCTTTCTGTGCCACAATTACAGGTATTTCTTAAGAAAACAGCAATTAAAAAAACAAAACAACCTGCACCACCTTTAGGGGGCTAGAATACCTTGGATCAGAAACTTTTCCTCATAGTCCAGTGGTATCCTTAAGTAGATACAGCCAAGTTACGTGGAATATTGATGTTAATGTAGGATATTCAGTAATTCAGAGTGAAATGACTTTCACATCATTAATCTAATTAAATCAGCAAGCAGCAGACCCTTATTTAAATAAATTTCAGCAGTGCCTTTGGTGAATACTGAAAAGATGTATTATTAGTGTTTGATATAACAATTTAAATATTTAATTTTTGAAAAATGGTCATCCACTAGACTGGATTATTTGTTTTGTACTGAATCAAGGATATGCATTATATGTACTTAAGCTTCCCTACCCATGGCAGGGAGGTTGGGATGAGGTGATCCTTCAGGTGCCTTCCAACCCAAACCATTTTGGGATTCTATGAAACACCAATATAAAAATATTTGGGAAGTGAATGTTTGATAAATCCAATGTTGTAGTTATTTATCCAGTAATTTTTTCCCAACTTTTCATTCTAGCCTCTACAGAATTGCAGTTTGACATTAAAGACAGGAATAGCATTAACAATAACCAAGTGGGGATTTCAGACAGGCAGAGTATGGAATAAAGAGCTCCTGTGAAATTTGTCTGTGCAGGAAAACGCTGTCATTTTAAAAGCCTATTAGAAACAGTGCTAAATTACAAAGATGAAAATGATTAAGATGGGTAATACGGTGCATGAACTTGTCATGTTTTATGAAATATTTCAGAGGCAATTAGTCTTAAGAGTACTTTGTTAGATTGCATTAAATTCTGACCTTGGAAATCTTTCATATAATGGCCAGGGCATCACTTTGTTACACCAATGGTTTGCTTAAGCTTCCAGCTGTGCAAATAACCATGGCAAAGTTATTACTCTACAAAACTTCATCTGTAAAGCAGGAATAGTCTTGACTCTGATTGCAGGGAACAGTGGGAAGCATTCCTTAAGCTTTTTGCATGGCAGCAAGCACACTGGTGCCTTGATGGACCTGTAGAGTAAAACCACCTTCAGTCAGGATCCCTCAGTGCATTGCCTGGATGCCAAGGCCAAGCTGTGCTGATTGCCCTGAACTGACCAAAACCACCCAACCCTGTTCATTCTGGCAAGCCCCTGATAACTGCTGGTGCATTTTTCTGATTTCTACAAAATGTAAACTTTCAGTTATTACCTGAGTGCAGCTCCTTATTAAACTTGGAATCTCTGGGATTAATTTCTCCTGCAGTGTTGCAGACTGCACCCCAACCAGCCCTAAATGTGAGAGTCACCAGAGCAGCTGCCTCTGCAGCCAGGCAGGTCCTGAAACCAACAGCTGCTACTGCTGGTAAGTAAGGCAGAGTTGTGTAGCTCAGCTGTACCTTAGACTGCATTTAAGTCATGCCAAATTATCATATAAGAAAAGGGCTAAATGCTGGATCACTCGGACTCTTGTCTGGAACTGCATTGCAATATCTGTATCGAGATGTTCAAACTAACACTGGACAGTTCCCCACAAAACCCATCAGTGTGGAGCATCGATGTCCACATGGTAATTACAAACTCAAAGAACAAAGCCAGAACTGGTAAAGATTTGCCTCATTGGTGTATGACTTTATGGCCATATGATTATTAAATGTGTGAGCAGGAACAGGAAGGTCTCTGGAAGAGATGAGAGCCTTTGTTCTTCAGGTTAGGAATTTCTCTTTGTCCATGTTTGCTTCTTTACTAGAATTCAGTATACCAACAGAATTCCTATGCCATATAGAAATTAAAAATCTAAACTCAAATTGGCTTGACACTCTCTCTTCAAACTTTAAGGAAATAAGGTGACTGTTATTTTTACTATATGACAGTGTCTTAATATTAATGACTTAATGAATCTGTTTTCTTGGTGATACATCTGTTACTAGGCTGTTAAATCCTAGGCCAGGTTTTCTTTTGAATGAACTTTTGCAATGCTATTTCTTCCCTCTAGCCACCTCCCACCCGAGAAATAAAGCAGTCTCTCCCATCTTTACCAACTGGATTTTTATGGCGGTGTTTTGGTGAAAGATTACATTATTCAGATGCTTTTTTGACCTCTGGGAGTGTCTCTTTTTGTAGGTAACCAGTCACAGAGAACAACAGCAAGTGTAGGAAAGCAGAAGAAAGCTGTCAAACCTGATACCACAAAGGTAGGTCATGTAATAGTTGAAATGGAAAAGCAGTAAAACTGATTTAAGAGCCAGTAACTGTGTCATTGTAGCTGAAATGTTCAAGCGAAGAAGTAATAATTTCAGTAATAAGCTAGAACTTGGGAAGGAGCTCCAAGTATTTATACTGATCTATTTTTAAAATTAAGATCAAATTTAGTGCCTGTATAGAGCCAGAAAATATTGTGACTTGGAAGAGACCCACGAGGATCATCCAAGTCCAACTCCTGGCCCTTCACAGCGCAACCCCAAGAATCCCACCATGGATATGGATGTGACTGGTGGATGATTTGATTACTAATCAAGATCTGGACAATGATTTAAAATAGACAAGAAGTTCTTACATGACATATATCTGATGTTTTAACTAGCCAAAAAAAAAAAAAAAGACTGCTTTGCTGGCTTTATCAAGCAGCTGTAAATTCTGTGCAGTTCATTCCTTTTTGAAGTGCATTCTGAATGGATCCTTTTCCTGCTCAGGTAATGATTTGGGACTCCAGAAGCTAAGAAATAAACACAATTTTAGGTTTTGAACCACCAAAAAATAAAGCTGGAAGTGCTATTTTCTGCAAGGTAGAATGCTATTCTCTGCATGATTTACAACTGAAGGCAGTCATTGTGGTTCTTGCTGCCATCACTTCCAGGATTTTTTTATTGCATTCATGTACAGACAGTTCTGTGCAAGAGCTGTCCATGATTTCTTCCTTCTTTGTGCTCCACCCTTCCCTCTCACACCTCCCATCTCCACCTTGTTCCTGTAACTGCAGCTGTGCTCTAGTGTGTTTGAGATTGTGCAATCACACCCAAACAGGAGGTAAGAGCATTTGTGTCTTCCTTGGACAAGCACCTCTTCACCAGATGGAGTCCCTGCCAGTTGGTAAACTCTTACTGTAACCACAGGCAACCTGTTTGAAAAGGTTGGTTAAAAGCAAAGTTCAAGATTTACGTTCCTAGCAGGGGTGACTAAAGTATAACAAGACTTTCAGTGCATTGAGGATGCATATTTTCTTGAAAAACACCCAAAGTTTTAGCTGGCTTTAGCTAGCAATCTTGATTAGGTATCTCAGAAATGTGTTCTGTGTGACTATCTGGTCACTCATCTCGTAAGAATGTGAATTATTGTTTAGTTTTTTCTCTTTTAGTGACATTCTGTGGTGCTAACTGCACTTGGGTTGCATTCCTCAGCTATCAGCCTATTCCAGCTTGTTTTTCAATGATAGGATTGGAATATGTGTATAAACTGTGATTATTCAACAGGCCTAGTTGGATTTGTAGCCAGTAATTCTGCTCTTGAGGATTTTATCACCTTAAAGCTTTTTTCTAGCAGTGGGAGCAAGCATTTGCCAATTTTAATTATTGTTTTGGTGGGTGAGTTGTTCTGCTTTAGCCCCTGGAGTGGATTGTTGCATTCTTTGTAGTGAAGTGTTACTTCTGTCTCTAGAATGATTTGCAGGTGTCAAAAATGGTTGGACTTGTTGGTAACTCATCACTCTTGTACAGGTGTGCTGTTGTAGGAGCTGCCTTACCTTAAGCTGTTCCCTTCCTGATGGCTTTCAGACTCTCATGTTACAATTCAGCCCATGCTTATTGCAAGCACATGATTGATTGGATGATTTGATTTGTCTGTCTATGCTGTTACAGGTATTTCCTTCTAAACATCAAGTGGAGACAAATGCTGGAGTGGATCCCAGGGTGAAAAGTTCTGCAGCTGATTGCAAGCATTCAATACCAGTAGAACTTCAGCAAGAACAAACCTCAGTGGAAAACAGCAATTCTTCTCCAAGGAGACCCAGAACACGCTCCTTTGCACCTCAAAACTTTGTGTTTCAGCCTCTGAGTGGATTAGCAACCTACAGTGTGACACCCATGTCTCCTTCAAGGGCAAATGCTTTTTTGACACCCAGTGCTGTCTGGAATTTTTCAGAATCTTCAGTGTAAGATTCTTCCTTCTAATGGGGCCTAAAACGCAAGTGAGCCTCTCTGTGGGGATGCAAAAAACATTTGTCTATAGAGAGATTCACTTTGTAACAAAGTGTTGTGTTGTAACACCCGATCCTCATGGCTTCTATCACTGCTTAAATGTGGACTTAATACAACAGCAGATATGGATATAATCCATAATTCTGTCCTTCCTTTAGGAGCAGCTGTCAGGGACTTTGCCCTATATCTATCTGCACAGATTTATTAATTTATTATTTGAGTTCTCTAGTGTTGTGTGGAAGTTTGCCTTCTAAGCTGTGCATTTCTGTGTATTTGGCCATATTTGATGTCACTTTCTCAATGTGTCGTAACTAAATGTACTTTTCTTTGTTTCCAGCAAAATATTTGAAAAATCCAGTGAAACTAAAGCTCAAAAGCCTACTTTAAAAAGTCAAAATTCACCTGCTGTTAAAGGCATTCAAGAAAAGCAAATGACCACAAGTTTGAAAGGAGAAGGTATGAAGATAACATTTATTTTATTCTAATGCTTTTAATTATCACCAGATTCTGAACAAATTCCTTTCATGTTTTTCAGCAGGCGAATCAGATGAGAGAACTTCCACTCAGAAATCAAACAAAACAACTCCTCTCTCAACAGCACTTGCAGTGAAGTCAGATGATACAAGAGAGCAAGAGCATGATGTGCCCTATTTCAGGTCTGGGTTCATTTGTTTCACTTCCCTGATGTCCATTTGAAGGTTCTTAATATGAGTAATGAGACATCTTCAAAAGATCAGCTTAATTTAATGGTGATTGGTGCCTGCCAGCTGTGACCTGAGCAGGCACACATTCCTGTCTTCCTTTTTGTACCTTTAGTGCAAGGAATGAATATAAAATTCTGGAGACTGACACCTTGTCCTAAGGATCATGAGCTTGAAACCAGTAGAAATTGCACCTCAGCCAGTCAGCAAAGTAAAACAGTCTAATGGCTTCTGCTCTAAGACTGTGGCTTCTCTGAAAGCAAAAGGATAGTAACCATTGACAGCCACAAGTCTGGAAATTCTCCAAATCCTTATTTTTTCTCTATCCCTGTATTTTCAGAACCACTCTTCGGGCTGAGACGGAGCGGCTGCTGTCTCAGTGCCTCCAGTGGGAAGGAAACCTTGAGCTGGACATTCCAGAGGATGGTAAGAGTGAGCTGCAGTAGGCACTAGAAGGAGGGTTACAGGAACTGAATGGGACAGAGGGAAGGACATGTATCTGCTCTTTGCAAAATAGCAAAAAAAATTTGCAAAGCTGTGCTAGAGAAAGTTTAGAGTTGCATCCGCCCTAAGACAAAAAGTCTCCTATTACAAAAATTTGTGTAGCACTTGATGTGATGGTGATTGATAAAGTGAACAAAGTGCACATCAAAATAGTTGTTCTGTTGCCAGTCTGAAGTGTATTTAAATGTGTGAACTTTAACCAAGCTAATTTTTAAAAATAAGATTAGTTTTTAATGTGGAATAAGTACCCTTACCTGGGAAAACAAAGATGACTCCAGCAATGCATATCTTTAAGACTTGAGAGAGTAATTTTTTTTGAAAGAAGCAAGTTTAGAACAGGTCAGTGGACAGGGAAGCTCCATCAGAATTGAATTGCAGGTTTGCAATAGATGGGACAACAAACTCCAGACTCCTCAAACGCTTACTTATCCAAGATGTTCTGTATTATTTTTTTTCTTGTTACTACCAGCTAAAGACCTGATTCGCACCACAGTTGGTCAGACAAGGCTGCTCATGGAAGAAAGGTTCAAACAGTTTGAAGGACTGGTTGATAATTGTGAATTTAAACGAGGTGAAAAAGAAACAACATGTACAGACCTGGATGGATTTTGGGATATGATTAATTTTCAGGTATGTACTTGCATGTTAACGTAGTAGCGTAAAACTGATGTCGTTCTTTACAAACCCTGGATTGAAACTAATTGGGTTTTTTTTATATTCAGATTGGTTTTTATTTTGAATTTTGAAAATGCAAGTCCTTGTTTTAACACTTTGTGGCAGTGAATAGTTGCAGTTGGTATGCTATGACTTATAATTCATGGACCAGTTCTTCTGTTGTATCTTCTTGTGGCCTGTGTATCTTGTCTGTCTCTGGAATGACTATGTTTGGCCAAATATTAGTCTGTTTTGGACTGAGGATACAGTCACAATGTCTACCTCCCAGTTTTTGGAAAATTCCTGAAGCTCACCTGAAAAGTAGGGGTTCCATGCTTCAGTATGAAAATAATGCAGAAACTACATATATAAATAACACTATTTAGAGGTGAGCCTCGGTGGTAGAAAACCTTCATCTCTTTTCCTCTGTTGATGCTTTCTTTGGGTTCAGAATGAAATATAATATTCTGAATTATCCAAAGGTTGTAAATCAGCATTCAACAAAGGAATTTGTAAGTAGTTAAATGCAGAGATGGATTTATGGTCCTAGGCATAGGTTTTGAATTCTCTGCAAAATACATGAGGGTTTGATCTGCTTCTTCAGAGGTATTTCAGAGATTGTATCCTGCAGGATGGAAGACTGTGCTTGTTTGGATAAAGGTTATTTTGCAATGTATTCTTTTGCTTTCCTTATACATGACCAACAGATTGAGGACGTGAATAAAAAATTTGATAATCTGAAGAAGCTTCAAGACAATGAGTGGCAGCCACTTGATGTCCCAAGCAAAGCAGTTGTCAAGGTATGAGTAGCCCCTAAAGCACATCTTGTATGGCTTCTTTAGATATATTAACTATTAAGTGAAATTCCTCTCAGGGTGCACCCTTCTCCCTCGCCTCTCCCACGTGCACTTGTATTATTTGGTGAGTTTAGTCCTAGTTGCCTCTTTTGGTTGGTAAGATTAGAGCTAAGAATGAACAATGACTTTTTTTGGAGTCTTTGAATTCTATGCTAGTAAGACAAATCTCTTAAATTTAGGATATAAACTTACCGTGCAGATGTAAAACAGTTTATCTGGGCCACTGGCATTGACACTGAAACTGAAAAAGAAACCATGCAGGAATTTGGCAGTGACTGCCAGTTTTGAGCAGGGAGTGCTCAATTATAATGGTGTCCCATTAAGCCAACACCATGGGTGGCTTTAAACTGCTGCTTCTCTAAGCACAAATGGATCTGACACTCTCCAAAATAAGTTAGTGCTTATTGCAAAATAAGCTGTAATATGAGTTGTTTTATCTACTCTTTGGATTGAAATATATAAATTGCTTCTGACTAGGTGTCAAGGTGTATTTGCATTGCCTAAACTCTGTGCAGTTCCTTGAGACTGCTTCACTAATCATAAAGTTGATATGAAGGTGGATAAGAAACTTCAGGCATGGGAAAACAGAGGGAATGTGGCCTGTAGGAGCTGCACACAAGTGCCAGAACCCTACAGGTGGTACAAAACAAAACTTCCCTTGGAAAACTGAATGCCAAGAGAGACTTCATTGATTGCCTGGAGTCTGTCCTGTGGTTCCACTCTGTCCCTGCCACTAGGAGTCCCTGCATCCCAGTGCTTCCAAAATCTTACTGAATTTATTAGGAAAAAAGGTTGTATTCTGCATTTCTGAATTGCAGACTCAGTTTGAAAAAAAATCTTAATGTTGTCACCACAGACTCATTTTAACAGCTGGATGGCAGCCCAGGAGATGCTGGGGATGAGCAGAGGCCTTGATGCATAAAATTGTAGCATTGTTGAGGTTGGAAAAGTCATCAAGTCCAACCATTTCCCCAGCACTGCCAAGGCCACCACTGCCCCATGTCCCCAAGTGCCACATCCACACATCTTTTAAATCCCTCCAGGGATGGTGACTCCACCACTGCCCTGGGCAGGCTGGACAAACCTTTCAGTGAAGATGTTTTTCCTGATATCCAATCTGAACCTCCTCTGGTGCAAATTAGATCCAGTTCCTCTTGTCCTATTTCTTGTTCCCTGGGAGCAAAGCCTGAATCCCACCTGGCTGCACCCTCCTGTCAGGGAGTTGTGGAGAGGCAGAAGGTCCCCCCTGAGCTTCCTTTTGCTCCTTGCTGTGTTTGTGGCACCAGCACCTGTGTAGAGGTTCATGTGTGATTACTCCTATCCAGAGAGCTCCCAGGTGTGACCCAGCTTTTTTACCATTCCAGAAAAAGGCTGTTCCAAGTAGAGTGCCCAAAGCCAAGCTGGAAGCAGCTGCCAGAACTGCTGCCCGGAACCGCCTGGCTTCTGTGAAAGCAGCCATGAGGGATAAAATGAAGCAGGAGGGAGCTGCTGAGGGTGCACATCAGGAGAGGCTGCCAGAGGCAGAAAAAGTGGTTTTTGAAGCAGGGTTTTTCAGGATTGAAAGTCCTGTGAAAAACTTCTCAGGTAGGTGAAGTTTAATCATGATTTCTGTGACCTGGAACTACTGAAGAGAGTTTAATCTATTTCACTGGGGAGAGGAATTGTGCTGTTTATCCTGGCTACAACTCCAGTACTGGACATGCTATTTCAACCAGTGACTAATTACATCAGGGCTCCAAAGTAAACTGGTGTACGTGAATGTGCTGATTTGAGTGGTTATGGCAGCATGAAATCCCTGCTTAGACAGAGGTGAAATAGCTGGTTCATGTTTTTCCAGCATAAATTTAATAATGAAATTCTAATCTGAGCGTTCCCAGATTCAGCTGACGAGCCTCTTCATCAAAGTCAATGCCAGCTCACATCCTCTAATTGTAGGACAGGAATTGGGATCTTTTTTTTTCAACTAAACCTCTTGCAGTGCTGTCTTCAAAGCTGCAGATAAAGTCTACCCATAATCTGTGTTCATGGTTAACAAGATTGTAACATAATCCAGTTTGCTATAAAAGCTGTTAAATAGTTTGAGGTTTTTAACAGGTGCTCAAAATATAACTTCATTTTCAGCATCTTATCTTATTGACATCTGTGAGCAGCCAGTATTTCCAGTAATTCTGCTTCTCTCCCATTTCTAGTTCATAATTTGATTTTAAATTCTGGGGTTTTTGGTGCAGATCTCTCTTCTCATCACAAAACTAACAATTTTTTCATGTGCCTCTTGTTAGTAGGGGAGATCTCCTGAAAAGCTTTGAGCAACACTGGGTTTAAGCCAACTCCAGCAGAGAATCTGTTATAAGCATCAGTTCTGAATGTGTTTTAAACTCTATTAAATTTGAAAGATGAAAGTTAATAATTTCAATTTCTCCTTGCAAGTGTATGTAAGATTTCCATATAATATTTGTATGAGATAATTTAGCAAGCAGAAAGCAATTGTGGCCCTGGTTAGAATCATAATGATCAGTTCATTTCAGTTTCTGGAAACTGCTGTAGGAATGAAACATGAAACACATTTTCCAGGTTTGCTTCCAAGGACCCCTGGAAAACTGGCAACTCCAAGACCATCCATTAGAGCTTTGCACCTGAACGTTCCTTCTCCTCTCCGTGACCCCGAGGATGCAACTGCAAAACAAACCCCATCAGGCCTCAAAGGCTTCCACCCAGCACAAAGTTTGAAAATGGACCAACTTCCCACTGAAAAAACTCCCCCACTGGATAAACTCCCTGATGGTCCTGAACAGAGGTAGGCATGTTTAAAGCAGCTTTTAATTAACTTTGTACAAATAATGTTAGAGTTGGAACTGAAAGACATGATGTTCATACCCATTAGACGTTACCTTTCAATTTGGCAGTGATAAAGTTTGCAAAGTACTTGTGACTTTTCCTTCCCTTAAGCAAATATTAAGAGCTTTGCCCAAATGTAATTTTGCTGCTGGGGGTAGAAGTTTATTGTATGCCCAGGAAGTTTGATGTAGCTCACAAGTGCCAACCAAGCTAGCAAAATTGCAGAACAAATTGTAAGATTAGTTGGACAAGTCAGAAGATGATTGAAGGTGGTTGATGAAGATGATTGAGAAGAATGAAAATGTTTTGGTTTTTCTTCTAGCATTTCTGTGGTTGCAGAAGAAATTTGTCTGGTTGCTGGAACAGCAGAGGGAAATAAGGTAAGTCATGCATTGTTCATGGATGTGCTTTAAATACTCTGTTATTACTAGCAAAGGAAAAATTCTCTTGATTACCCCAGACACTTGGACTTCTGATCAAATCCTCACTCTAGAAATTTTGTGTATTCCTCAGGGCAGTGCTTTTTCCCTCTGAGGATGGACAAAGGTGGGGACTGCTGCAGTTTGGGGATCTTGTCTTGCTCTTTAGAGCTGTATTTTGGAGGTCCTGGCTGCTCCATGAGGACACTTGTCACTTGGACAAGCATTGTTCCTAGAAGTCCACCACCTCCTCTTTTCTGGTGCGGATTTTTTAAATGCTTTTGCATTTATGGACCGTGACTAAAAGCAACAGCACTCAGTCCTCATGCTGCCACAGCAGAGCATTGGGTTCTTAATCTCCTTAAAGGTATAGCAAGAACTAATCCTAGTGCCAGAAATCCATGTCCTGAAATGTCTGAAGACTTGGTGACATTGCCTGTGTTTGAGTAGCCTTTAAAAAACAGGAATGTGGCCTCTTAATTTAGATGATACTGTGCTACTCAGTGAGAGCCAGTGCTGTGGACTTAATCATCATTCAGTGCCTTTCATTGAAAGTGGAGTATCTTCATTTTGTTACTGCTTAGATCTGTGCATGACAGCAGCAGTCATTTCCCCTCCCATCCCCCTACATATAATACATATTTGAAACATCCTGGTTACTAATTTTTTCTTATGCCTTTTACTTCCTTCTTTCTCTATCAAAATGAGAAATCGCTTGTTGGTGATTTCACTCTCTGGGGAAACTTTTCAGTATTGCTAAAAGGTTTTTCTGGAGGAAAAGTCACCAGGTAACACTTGAAGTTCAAAAGCTTCTTCCCTGTGGAAGAACTGTCAAAGGGATTTTCAGGCTTTAAAGGGTGTTTGGGGTATGGGTCACAGCCTTAAACCCTGAGCCTTGGTCTGCCTGTGCCTCATGCAGTGCCTGGAGTTAAAACTCCATCTCTCCTGAATTGTCCATAAAAACTGTAGGTTAGATGTGTGGACTTGGTCTGACATAACAAAGACATGGCTGGAAGCAGAGAAAATCCCTATTTTTCAGGTGCTGGGAAATTCTAGCAGTGAATCAAAGGCAGTGGATGGCATGGAAGAGATGGAACTGTCTGCTGCAGAACAAGGAGAAGACATAGTCATGTGCAGCCCAGAGAAGGATCCCAGCACAGACACAAACCTTGCTCAGTCTGGAGAGCCACAAATACATGAAACAGGTGATTATCCTAGAGCTGCATGGTGTAGTTTGGGTGGCATTGCTGGGGCCTTCTGGTTGTTCTAACCATTTATAATAATCTGAATATTACTCTTTGAAATCGGTGTCAGCTTGATTTATGTGTGCTGTTAGCAAAGCCTCCCTTAGCTGGTGGGACAAACACACACTGCACATGAGCAAACAGTGCCCCAGCAGTTCTCTGTATAGTTTCTGTGTGGTTATGTGAAGCAGAAAGCTGATAAAAAGAAATAAATACAGTTTAGAGTTTGGATTTCTTTTAATAAATACAGAAAACAATACTGATTTTTCAGCTTTGAAAACTTTTTCAGAGTAACTTTTTAAAAAAAAATTATATGCTTATTTTTCAGATGTTTCACGCAGTGGTTTGACACCCATTGACAGAAATTCTCTTGATGTGGTAAGTTGACCTTCAAGTTTATTTGACTAAGACAGGCTGCGTGTTGCAGGACTGTTAACCTTTGCTGCAGTCTCAGTTACTGCACAAAGAAAATTAAACTCTTACATGAATTGGCTCGATAACATCTTTAAATACAAACCACATTCCAGCTGTCTCCCTGCTTGGGCTCACACTGGATTCCTTGTTGCTCATGATGAGTGTAGGATGAATCAAGACATTTGTAACAGGACCATGTTGGATTCTTGTCAGATTGAGCCTTTAAATTATGTTTCTTACAAATTTCCTTGTAGATGTTCACTAAAATAGCCTTTTTTTTCTTCCTGGAATTTTTTAAGCCTACCCCAATGTTTTTTTAATCACTTTAGCATTTGGGGCTGGAAGTAACATTCAGCAGGGAAAAGCAGGTGTGCAAAAGCTTTCACACTTAATAGAATTCATAGAATTTGGGTGTAGGATTTCTTGTGAAAAATCCTCTTTAGGATATGGATTATTGACTTGAGTAAGGAATGTCTGTCTTCAACATGGACCACATGTAATCACTTTTTATTTTATGCTGCAAATAAGCTTGCAAAATTACTCTTGGGGAAATCAGAGTCCTTCCAGTGCTCCACAGTTTAAGTGTTCCTCAAACACTGACTGCACACTCTGGCTCCTCCCACAGCCAATGCAGGATGCTGAGCTTCCCTTCACTCCAGTCAAGACCAGAGCCCAGAAGTTTGCAGCAGCTGATGTATTCAGTGACCTCATCGTGTTTTCTCCTGTTGGTCCCTCTGGGGATCAATGAAAAGTGACTTAAAATGCAAAATATGTAAATACTGTGACCAAGAAGCCCACAGAGGGTACCTGGAACACAGTCTGCTACACTGGAACTGTGTTGAGAGAGGAAGAGTACCTGTGGTAATGGATCTGATAATGGGTTTTGTATCATTTTATGGTGTGGTTGTGGTGCACCAAGCACTGCTGTACAGCAGTAGTGGGCTGTGTTCTGGTGATCCCTGCTGTATCCTCTGGCTGTAAATTCTGACTGCAACCTGAAGCATTTTTATGTTGGTATCATTTCATGTATTTCCTGTCTCCTTCAGGTTGTAAAACTTTAAACTTTCTGCCCTGACCTGACTGACCTCATGACTTACTGTTATTCCAAGGTGCCTACCCCACCAGCTGTGCCTGTGCCCCTTTTCTGCTGGGAGGGCACCTCTTGGGGTGAGACCCAGCCTGTTCCCTCCTGGAATACTTTGTCACTGCTCTGGGGGTACCTCTGCACCCTCAGGCTCCAGTGTCTGGTGTGTTAACACCTGCCTCAGCACCAGCTATGGCAGTGTTGGATGCATGCAATTCTTTCCTGGGGTTAACAACCACTGGGTTTGTAATATTAGAAACTAACTCAGAACAAGGATTTCTAAGTCAGATAATGTCAGATAAGTCCGATTTCTAAGTTTTCTTGGCAATGTATTAAAATAGGCATTGATATTATTTCCTTTAAGGATGCAGTTTTCTATTGAGTATCTTAAGGACCTTTCTCCTTGTTTTAGACATCTTTAGGCTCAGTCTCTTCTCTCATCTTGTTCCTTGTGCATTCCCCATCCAGGCTGTAACATATTTGTGCATAAGGAACATCCCAGTTCTATAGACTCTGGATTTGAGGAGTATTACAGTACCTGCAGTTGTTGTATTTTTAACAAATACTCCACTGGGCTTCTTCTTGTACTGGTGACCTTAGTGTAACACACACATCCTTCCACCAGCCTCGATCCTAAACCAAGCAGAGAATTCAGTCCCTCAGCAGAAAGTGTCGCTGCCACTGCCAGGAGCGCTCGTCTGGCAAGTTTTAACCTGGGAGCTGTGTACTGATTACACTGAATAAAGAGAGGAAGCTGATGTGTGCTGGAATCCACTTTCTTCAATCCAATGTCCTGTTCATTACTAAACTCCAGTTCTAGGGATACTTCTGGGTACCTTTTAATGACTTT
>NW_008238988.1:4529493-4545870 GCF_000691975.1 Corvus brachyrhynchos
TGAGGAATGATTTGGGTTGGGAGGGAACTCAAAGCCCATCCAATTCCACCCAAGGACCCCTTCCACAGACCAGGTTGCTCCAAGCCCTGTCCAACCTGGCCTGGAACACTTCCAGGGATGGGACAGCCACAGCTTCTCTGGGCTGCTGGTAGCAGTGTGCTGCTCTAGAGTGCTGCATCTGCTGGAAATTTTAAGGACTCTGTTTGTAACTTGGCACTCCCAAGTATAAAAGGAATCACTGTTATAAAACAGCATGAGACACGTCAGAGAAATCTTTGGAAACTTCAGTGGTGGCTGTTGCACTGTTCTTGTTTTCCAGACAAGACTGCAGTGACTCACAGCAAAGGGAACATACTTCTGTTTTCTTTTTTTACCAGCCTGACTCATGAGGTGAATTTGCCAATAAACTTCCCCACCCTTGAAACTGGTCTTGACTCACACAGGGGTGATGAGTGGGGAGCAGCACAAGGCTCGTGACCCGTTCCGTGGAGTACGTAACACTCGGCAGGGTGGGATCTCCCTGGGCAGGGAACTGTACTTGGGACACGCTGGTTTGGGCCCCCAGCTGGGCTGAAATGAAGGACAGGGATGGCTTCTCCAGCCCCAGGCTTGCAGAGAGATTTTTCTTCCTCCAGCTCTGAACCCTCTCCTGAAATACTTCAGGCTCGGAGGCTGTCAGGTTTTCCCTGTGTTTCCTAGAGGATTGCTGCCCTTGGTGACAAGACCAGGGACAGAATGCCACAGGCTCCATTCCCAAGTACTCCTCTCCACAGAAATCAAACTCCTTGTTTCTGTCTCTACAGCAAGAATTCAGCTCCTGCCACATCAGAACTCAGCTTGCCCGGAGGGCGTCGTGTCTTCTGAAATATTATAAAAAACAAATTTTTCAGGTAAAATGTTTTATTACCCCACAATGGTCCTGTGAGAAGGCACTTTTGTTAGACCATAGAAGGAGCACGGTTTGCCCAGAGTTCCCCCCCAGTTATATCATGGTGGGCACGACGCTGGTGAGGGCGATGTCCCCCCCGATGCAGAGCTTGGTGACCTCGTTCAGCTTCTTCTCGCGGAAGTTGTACTGCAGCAAGTGAGCATCGTTCACGGCCACCTTGAAGTGATCCGTCTCACAAAGGATCTGGAGCTGAAAAGAAAACCCCAAATCAGTCCCAAAACGCATTGGATTTGTTCTAGAAGAAGTTTAAAGCCACAGACTGGAGCAGGCTGGCACTGGCTGGAGGCTGCTGCCAGCTGAGTACAGCCCTGGGGCATGTGGAGGAGCTGGAGCTGCAACATCAGTGACCTTTGCCTTCCCAAAACTCTCCTGTGCTCTCCCTGCTCCATGTTTTAGCCCAGTTTCTGCCTCCTCATCCCTATGCCAATCACTCAAAGCAGAATTGCACAGTGTGAACCTCCTTTATAGGAAAAAAACCTCGTGAAGAGCTGCCAGCAGGGAAAACACGCTACAGAAACCTGTCCAACCACTGCTGCAGAACAACAGTGTAAATAAGGAGGGTTTCATAATCCATGGGGATAGCAGAAGGGGGGAGAAGTTATGCCCTGGGCAGCTGGAGCTGCAGGAGGGAGTCAGAAGAGCTGGGGAGGTGCTGTGGGGACAGCCAGGGAAGCACATGGGGCGGCTGCCCCAGAAGCACCCCTGGGAGCTGATTCCCGTGCTAAAGCATCAATGTCCTTACACAGGTCTTGTTGCCCAAACCCTCTCAGTGCTTTTGCTGCACTGAGACTGAGCTGGAAGGGGTTTTTCTGGTACCTTGAAGGGTTTTCCAGCTTCAAATGGAAACCTGGGAGCTGTCCTTTCCTCCTTCCCCCAGTTATTCTGGAATTTGGAATTGCAGACAATGACTTTCTTGTGGTCTTCGTTGAAGCGGGGGTTGAAGTGGAAGGCAACGTCATCCCCTCTCTTGAAATCCAGTGAAAACCTGCAAAGACAATAATGGAATTGCTGCTTTTGCCACAAAAGCCCTGGACTCTGTTACAGGGCTTCCCAAAAACAGCAGGAAGAAAACCCCACAGACCCCGCTGGGCAACAACAGTGCATTTACACATTTATTTAGGGTAATATTTGATGGTACACCAGGCAGGTGTTACGCAGGAATGGAAAGCAAATTCCAGCCCTCCCTGCTCCACCCCCAGTGCCCCATGGAAACCCCCCACCCTCGGAGCTGGACGCCCCCAGTACCTGTTTGGGTTGGGGTTCACGGTCCCAGTGATGGTGATGAGCAGCCGAGGGACGAGTCCTGCCTGCAGGGGCAGCTCAAAGGGGACTTTCTGGGAGACAACAGGGATTTGGTGTGAACAAAAAATCATGTCAGAAGCCAAATGCCACCCTGGGGATAACCAGCCCCAGGTCCCTCCTGTGGCCAAGCAAAACCAGCTACTGAAGACACAGAAACCCTCAAAATGATGGAGCCATTACCATTGGAGGAGTCGGTCCTCCCTGAGGAGGAGTTGGTCCTCCCTGAGGAGCAGAAGGCCCCAATCCAGAGCCACTGGATGGTTGTCCTGGGGTGGGAAATGGCCCCGTTGCTGCTGGCGCTCCAGGGAATGCTCCAGGTGCTCCTGGATATGCTCCTGGTCCTGTTGGTCCTCCAGGATAAGCTCCAGGTGCTCCCGGGTATGCTCCTGGTCCTGTTGGTCCCCCAGGATAAGCTCCAGGTGCTCCTGGGTACGCTCCTGGTGCTCCAGGACAGGCCCCTGGTGCTCCAGGATAGGCCCCTGGTGCTCCAGGATACCCTGGGAATGTCCCAGGAGCTGCTGGTTGGTTCCCCCAGGAGGGCCAGCCCTGGGCAGGGGGGGCACAGGGGGCTGGGTTGTTGCTGTTGGCCAAGGCGTCGGATAACTGGGGGCAGAGGAGAAGACAAGGGTCAGGAGGGGGAGATTCCTCCTGGGATCACGTTGAGTTCTCCAACATCCATCTTTGGTAGCCTGAAGCGTGTGCTGAGGGCAAGAGTTCAACTCTCAGGTGCCCCCCAGTTTTTTCCAGAAAACGAGTGCTGACGCAGCTGGAGAGGATTTGGGGATTTACACAGGTTAGCAAGGACACATTCCCTCCCATCCCAGCCAAAGGTCTCTGCTTCAAGGCCACAGCCACAGCCCCCATGGTTTTTGAAAGAAATCCATACTTACGGAGAAACCGTCTGACATTTTTCCTGAAACAAAAAGACAAAGGAAGCTTCAGTCATTTTTAACCTGCACCCTCCAAAAACCAGAGATTTTTGAGGGGAGTTACAGTTTACAGTGGCAATTGATGGCAATTGCTGAGTTCTCATCACATACCTGCCCAGCAGAGCCGACAGCTCCGGTGCCACAGAACAAATCCTGGTCCAACACCTGTGGGATAAACGGGAGTCACTGCCATGAGCAGCCCGAACGCTCCGGGGTGAGCCCAGCCCAGACACCCTCCGGATGAAATCCACCACTGAGCTTACAACACTCTCAGTGTTATTCATTTCCCCAGCCCTGAGGCACCATCCGGGAAAGGATTTCCATTAAAAAAACCAAACAGAATTCCCGGGGGATGCAGGAGGCACAGCATCAACCAGGAGCTGCGTGCGAGCTACAGATCCAGCACAGCGCATCGGGGACGCGCAGCCACCCCGGGACTGGGCTGGAATGGGGAGAGGAGGGCGGCAGCCATGGATACAGGTCCCCTTCCCCCTCCCATGTATCCACAGTTGTCCCATTCCGGCCGGAGGGCACCGTGGGAGGGACACGGCGGCTCCGGGCCAGCGGATAAAAGCTGCATTGCAAGTTTTATGAGTCCACGACGCGGCCTGGCCGAACACACACCTGCCTGCGCACAGGAACAGCCCGAGCTGGGTTCCTCCCATCAAAGGGAGCATTCATAAGAGAAGGAAAAAGGGACAGCCAGAAACAGGGAGAGAAAAGGAAAATTCCAAATTTAAAGCAGAGAAGGCAAATTCTCTTTGAAAGAAACATTCGGGTGCTCAAAGCTCGCAGGCGGCGCGGCTGCCCTGCCGCAGGAGCAACAAACCCCCGAGTTTCACACCCAGCAAATAACTCCTCTCCCTGTAAAACACTCATTCTCCTGAGCCCACGGGGTTTTTAAGGCAGCATCCAGCAGCCCAGACTGTTTGAACAGCCCATATCTTCCAAAGTTTTATTTGCCTTCTGGGTTCCTTTTAAAGCCCTTGGGTTTGCCATCAGTTTGGCAGGTGAAACCAGGGGTGCACACACAGCTCCTGCTGACTCCCCTGGCCTGGATCCAGCCAGGTCAGGTTTGCTCCATGGTTGCCAGCGGCTTGTGCTGCTCCAGTGGGAGGTCCTGCACGATCCCCCTGTTCCCCTGGAATACCTCAGGGAGCAGCAGTTTTGCTCCCCTTGGCCCTGGTGGGACAGGGTGGCCGGAGTCTCGTGTCTCCCAGCTGGGTCTGGAGACAGGTCTGGACAGCTTGCTGTTTGTAACCAAAATCTCCAAAAACCACTAATCCTCTGCCACCAAAGGGTGCAGTCGGGCTTGGAGCCCGGTGTCACCTTTCCTGTCACTGCAGTGTTGGAGCTCTTGGAGCTCTCTGGAAATGCCCCTCTGGGTTATTTGCCTGCTGCTGTGGGAAGGGGTTTTCTCCCACCTTCTTCAGCAGTGCCCCAATGATGGATTGCAGAGAATCACAGTATCACTGGGGCTGGAAAAGCCCTTTAAGACCATTGAGTCCAACCATTCCTCCAGCACTATGTCCCCAAGTGCCACATCCACACAGCTTTTAAATCCCTCCAGAGATAGGGACTACAACATTGCCCTGAGCAGCTGTTCCAGGGCTGGACAACCTTTTCCACGAAGAAATTTTCCCTAATATCCAATTAAACCTCCTCTAGTGCAATATGAGGCCATTTCCTCTCATCCTGTCCCTTGTTCCCGGGGAGCAGAGCCTGAATCCCTCCCAGATCCATCCTCCTGTCAGGGAGTTGTGCAGAGCCACAAGGTCCCCCCTGAGCCTCCCTTTCTCCAGGCTGAGCCCCTTTCCCAGCTCCCTCAGCTGCTCCTCATCGAGTACTTGGGCTCTGATTTCCAACAGCATTTGCGCAGCTGAGCTCAAACTCACTTGAGTGAGAGGCAATTGAAGCAGCACTCCCTAATTAACTGTATTTTTTATGTACTAATACGATGATCTGCCGGGGCAGAGGATCAGCTGCAGGAAACATCCCAGAGCTGACGTTCGTGAAGCACCCCAAACATTCCCTATATTCACAGCAAGTGGAAAAAAACTTCTGTTTGGGAAAGAAACACCAGTGCTCTCCCCTTCGGTGCTATTCCTGCAGCTGCTCTCCTGGGTGTCCCAGCCTCCCACCCCCCACCCCGCAAGGATTTTGGGGCACGGGCAGGGCTGCCCAGCACCTCGCGAGTTGCGAACACCCTTCGAGCTCCTCCACAGTCACCATCCCACCATTATCCCTAAATCCAGCGAGGGCTTTCCGTGCGCCCCGAACCGCAGAGCCCGGAGGAGCTCACGCGTGTCCCACCTCGCACTCCGAGGGGACGAGAGCACCCCTAACCCTTCCTTTCCAAGGATACCTGTGCCTAATCCCCCTGTTCTCCCCCGGGGTCCCCGCGGGAGCCGCAGCCCCTCACCTGCGTGCGGCGGCTCCGCGGCGGCTCTGGGCTCCCGCACCGGGACTCGGCGGGACCCGCCCGGGGGCGGGGACGGGGCGGTGCCGGGAGGGTCCCCACGCCGGGGGCACCCGTGACAGCCCAGAACAGCGAGTTATTTCCCCTTATCAGTGGTGACATCACCAACGGGGGATGTTAACAGAGAGTAATTTGGTTTTCTCGTGGTTTGCGGTTTGCTTCGCGCGGGGCCGTTCCACGCACGGTTCCCGTTTTCCTGCCCTGCCCACCTGGAGCCGCTGCCAGATGTTTTCCTTGCCAGCGGTTTGCCCGTGTCTCCATTGCCCTTGCCATCTCCTGTTTGCCCCATTCCCCCAGCTTTAGTGAAGCTCAGTAAAACACAAATTGGCTTTTAAGCTCTGAACATTTTCTCCTTACCCCCGAAAAAATAAAAGCCAAAAAAAATCTTTGCTTCCCCCCGACGCAGCGAGGCCGGCAGAGGACGGGCTCTGGGAAGCTGTTAGAGGCAGCTGGAATTTCAACAAGCCCGATTTTATTTGAGGTTGAGGGTGAATCATCTCTGGTTTGCTCAATGGGCTCCACGGCTTGAAGCAATGGAAAAGAACGAGGTGGTTTTGTGCTGAAATCCTGATCTGCTGCACTGCGCTGCTGGGAGAAGGGAAAGGGAAGGAATTAGAATGGAATGGAATAGACTGGACTAGATTAGAATCAAACAGAACAGAGGATTTCAGTTGGAAGACAACACACAATGACCATTTAATCCACCTCCCTGACCAATTCAGGGCTGACCAAAGCTTACCAAGGGACGAACCCTCTAATTGATGTCATCACAGATGTAGAAACTGCTTCTTTAGCTCAGCTAAAGGGCTCAGCTGATACTGCAGCTGATATCCAAAAAAAGGGCAAAAATCTGTTGACTTTGGGTTTGATTAATTTTAATATAAGTTCCTCTGGGTCAGCTCTGATTCTCTAAAAGATTTGACTTGAAAGAGGGCAGCCTCCTCTCCACTGGGGCTCCAGCCCGGATTTTAACATCCTTCAGCTTCATGTAATACTTTGTCACAGGGATTCAGACCAAACTCGAGTGTGTAAAAATGCCAGGAATACCCGCGGGAGTGGCTGAAAATTAAGTATTTCAGGGAAATATATATATTTATTATACATAACATAAATATTAAGTAATATATATTAAGTATATCAGTACATAAGAAATACACTTAATTAGGGAGTGTTGTTTCACTTGCCTCTCACAGCACCCACCCCACTGTAAACAAACACTGCAATATCTTTGGAGGTGTTTTAGGGCAAAGGGAGCTGGAGAGGGTTCAAGCCAGTAATGCTGAAGGATCCTTGATCCATGGCATGAGGAGCTGGAGCTTCCCGAGTCTGTAATACAGACAAGGCTACATGAAATCCTTAATGCACAGGTTTTTCCCTTCCTCCCTAAGAGTCTCTCGAGATGTAATTAGGAAGAGAGATTTTCATGGAAAACCCGTATTGCTATTTTCAGGATTTCACTCCAAGGCTTCAAACATTAACCAAAAAGGTTTGCCTGTTTTTGTTTTTTTTTCCTGTTCCAATACCATAAGGTTTGTGCTTCCAGTTATGCAACAGACACATGATGTTAAAGAAAAATATCTGACCAAAAGTCAGTGAATACAGAAATCAAAACCAGAGCTAATTAATTCCTCCTTTTAAATAAACCAAGCTGCAGTGAGGATGATGAGTGAGGTTGGATGGGGCTTGAAGCAATCTGGTCTGGTGGAAGGCATCCCTGCCCGTGGCAGGAGTGGAATGAAATGGTCTTTAAGATCCCTTCCAACCCAAACCATTCCGTGATTCCATGATTCAGCATCCACGGGGTGGGTGCTGGAGCCCTTTGCACACAGAGCCAGCGATGCTCCTTATCTGAGTCATCCCACGGTGAGTCACAGGACACCGAGGTGTGGCCACTGAGCTTCACAGTTTTGTCTCCTGGGATCCAGAGAAGTGAAAGGTTGGTTTATTGCCATGAGTGAGCAGGGCAGGGCTGGAACACCCCAGCTTTGAGGGAGGCGTAAGACAAAGATCTCCTCACTGGCAGCATTGTGATGCCCATGCAACCCTGCCTCTTCCAAAGTGGGTAAAGAATTAGTTGTGTCTCAAAAATCGATATATTCTGTGGGTTTGAATGTTTTTAAGCACTCCTAAGTGCCCTGCTTGGCTTAGAGAACCTTCAATATAAAACAAAACCCTCCTTGGTACCATGGATGATTTAAAACCCCAAACTGCAAACCTGAGGGGTGGGAGATGGAGGACCCAGGGAGGTAGATCAGCCATGAGACCACCCCATTTCTCAGGGATGTGCTCTCAACTTGCCCTTCACTGCAGCCAAACACTCTAAGCACGATTTGCTTCCCCCATTTTAGAATTCCCAGCATTTCTCCAACAGCAAGAGCCAGGTGATAGTGGCTGGGTTTGGCTGGGGGAAGTTGATGCTCCTCACTGCAGCTGGTAAAGGGCTGTGGAAAAAGACCTCACTGCAATAGATAATGGATCTCTAAAAGTTAAATAACTTTAAAGCAGTAATTTCAAACTGCTGACTGGAAATCAATAATCAGAAAGCTGCTCCTCTCTTCTTGATGGTAAATTAACGTGGAGGAAACCAATGCAGAGGGCAAGAAGCTCCATGGCAGGAGACATCCGCTTCCCTTCACAGAGCAGAACAAACCCACATCCACATGTTTCCCTGCCTTGTGATTTCTGTGGCCTGACTTGTGTGTGGGACTGGCAGCACCCACAGTGTGCAATGTTTGGGCTGCAGATCTGCCACGGAGGCCGTGCTTGGCACGATCCCAAAGTGCTAAATTCAGCCACCATCTCTGCCTCCTCCCTGTGCAACCTCCCAGGCTGGGGAGCTGGAACAACATCACCTCCTTTCTCAGAGCTGGGGATGCGGCTGCGAGGTGCAGCCCCTCACTGCACTTCCCCGAGGTGTCACTGCAGTTTCAGCCCCGCATTCCAGTGGCCGAGTCACCTCCGACTCTCCTCGGCGGTAAGAAAGGGCAAAATCAGACAACGGGAATCTCCTCTGTGACCTGCCAGGCTTGTGCAATATCCTCCCAGGACTTCTGAGAGCAGGAATTGAAGATTCCTCCTCCTCGTGCAGCCCTTTTGGGGAGGTGGCTCATTCCAGAGCTTCCTTGGCTGCATCACCATCTCCTCCTCCTCCCCAAACTTCACCTTGCCCCAGCACTGGGGAAATACTCCACGAGAGGAAGGTTGAGAACTTCACCGACTCAGGTGGTAAAGAAAGGAAAATCAGTGGATAAGGAGCACCACCCCTGCTGCTCACATGAACCCTCATGTGTACCAGTGAGTCTGGACTCGCTCTCTTTATCCTCCTCTTATTCTCTTTATAAAGCACCAAAGCAAAACTCCTGCCTTTGGAGCTTCCTTCTCCTCCTGGAAAACACAAAACTGCAGCTCCCCCAGCCCCCTCCTGCTCTGGCAGCACCAGGAGAGCTGCAAGTCCACCCCAAAAAGCTTCACCCAGCTTCTCCTGCTGATGCTGTAGATGAGCAAAACCCTGCTAAGGTTTGAAGCTTTTATATTATTGAAGATGAGGAAATGAGAAGCACTTTGAGCCTGACATTCAGATCTGAGCATAAGCTGCTTTCCAAGCGTTCAATGAGTCTCGTAGCAATTTGTGTCAACAGAGATTTACAAAAGTCCTCAAACTCCCCCTGGCTTTGAACTTCATAGAAATCCCATCCTCCTCTGCAGCCTGATGCCCAGGGGCCCTTATGGAGAGTCCTTCATGCAAATACTATTAAATAACTGGAGGAGAAATACCTACAGTGACCCCAAATGCCAGTGCAGATGGGGCGAAAGACCCCTATGGCTTGTTGCCATCAAAATCCAAGACCTTGGTGCTTTTCTTTCCCACCCTCTGTGCCTGCCCAGCCAACGCATCCAATCTTACAGAAATTACTCCAGCCTAAGAAGTTGAGAGGAACAATGCTGTGCTGAAGGAAGGGATTTAATCCGTTCATGGCAACCCTCACTGAGGGCAGGGAGAACCCCCCTTGTCTCTGGGAAAGATGCTCCACAAGGAGAGTAAAATCCCTCTGTGACACCACACTGAGCACATGGGGTTGGAGAGAAAACATGAAGGGCAAAGAAAGCCAGGAGAGCTCAGCCTGATCCAGCAGAAGGCTGCAGTACCAACCACTCCAAAGAGTTTTAATAATACAGAGTTAAAGCAGCAGTACCAATCACTCTGAAGAGTTTAAAATAGCTTTATTACACAGCAATCACAGAATCTTCAAAGTTGGGAAACACCTTTAGGATCATCAAATCCAACTCCCATGGGTGGTTTTTGCCGTATCTCAGGAAACCAGAAGAGAAGGAAAGGGAAGAGATTTGGAGGAGTCCCTTTCCTTCTTTCCTGCACTAGATTTTTTTTGCAGAGCACAGAAATTCATTCTGCTACGAAGCCTTACACTAAACAGGGCTCAGACTGAATCCTCATGTGTTCCTCCTGCAGCAGCCAGAGCTCAGGGAGTGCAATGTCTGTGCAAAGGTGCAGGTTATAACTCTCCCAGCAGCACCATAAGCCACTAAAATGTTGTTTTCCTCATTTTTTTTATCAAGTTCAGTGTTAAAAATAATCAATACCAGACACAGTCGCCTCTCCCAGAGGCTTTGCAGGGCAAGTGGAGCAGCAGCAGAGCCCTCTGGTGATGAGGAGGATGGTGGAGGGGCAGGCACCAGCTGAGAGCAAAATCCAGAGGGACCTCATCGTGCTTGGCTGTTACACAACACTCACAAGCTCATTTTTCCAACATCTTAATTTCTTTTTTGACCCACTCAGAGCAGTTTTTGCTTGGTGTCACTCCACTCCCACTCTCCTTCTAGCAGCTCCTTACTCTGACAGGCAGGACAGAGCCCCAGGAGAGGAGTATCAAGACAAGGACGGTGACAGTGGCAGCACACACCCATGAACGTGATCACCCCAGTATTCCAGGTTATGTGGTGTTGCTTTCTGAGGGGAAAACAGGACAGAACCCAGGCAGAAATGCAAAAACAAAAGCCTGTGTGGAAGCTGCTGAGACTTTGAAGTGCCTCAATTAAAAAACTTTCAAGATAAACAGCTCTGTCTCCTTGAGGAGCATCGGTAAACCCCAGCTTTATAGAACCTGGCACGAAGCGAGAGCAGCACCAGGGTATTAAAGCAGCAATTTCCCCCAATTTAAGTGAGTTTAAACTGTGATATTCTGTCACCTTCTCTTTGCTGGAGGGTGTTGCCTGTAACTGAAAGGAATCCAGGCAAATTGGAAACAACTCCTGTGAACCATTTCTGTCACACAAAGCACTGTAACGTAAAGCCTCTCACATCGTGCAAATTAAGCCTATTCTTGTGAAAAGGCACCACAGCACAGGGCTACTTCTCATTATCCTTTAACAGCTCAGGCAAGTGAAGTATCCTGACAAAACCCCCTTGTCAGCACACACTTCTGGGGTTCTCACCACGGATCTACCCCAGGACAACACTGCACTCATGAGCCAGAGGTGTCAAGAGTATCCTGAGCTGGAAGGGACCCACAAGGATCAGAGTCCAGCTCCTGGCCCTGCACAGACACCCCAACAATCCCACCCTGGGCATCCCTGGCAGCGCTGTCCAAGCTCTCCTGGAGCTCTGGCAGCCTCGGGGCCGTGCCCATTCCCTGGGGAGCCTGGGCAGTGCCCAGCACCCTCTGGGGGAAGAACCTGTTCCTGATATCCAACCTAAACCCACTCTGGCACAACTTCATGCCCTTCCCCATTCATGCCAAGCCCAGGAATTCACAAATGAAATCCAGTGTCATTTGTCATCTTCCAAATTTATTTCAATGGATAAATTCCATGTTTGCTTTTAACCAGGCATGAAACAGTACTACTTTCTTAAGAGTTTTGGTGGGAAGGCATACTGGGAGGTTCCTAGTTCCCACTTGGAATGAAACTCTGTGAGTTTAGGGGTTAAGTGCTACAGGAATTCCCTCCCTTAATCACAAGAACATGAATGTGCAAGAGCAGGTAAGTTCTTGTGCAGACAGCAGGTGGACCTGAAACGAAACCCAAGGTGTGCCAAGGGCTGCTCAACACAGCCCTTCCCTGTCTTGTCATGAGAAAGTTGGGAAGAGGACAGGCACACAGGCACAGCGATTTTATCTCCCCATCTCTCATTTAACAGGGAGGGTTCACTTTGGAAAGTGATAACAGGGAGCAGAACTGTTCCTGCTGCTGCTCTGACTACCCCTCATCACTTAACTGGGTGTAACTTGTAACTTCATCCGAGCTCACAATCTGCTGCACAGGGGATACAAAGTCCCATTGTCATCAAATAAGACAACCTGACCAACCAGTGCACCTCTGAAACAAAAGCATCACAGAATCCCAGAATGGTTTGGGTTGGAAGAGACCTTAAAGATGATCCAATTCCACCCCCTGCCATGAGCAGACACCTGCCACTAGACCAGGTTGCTCCAAGTCCTGTCCAACCTGGCCTTGGACAATCCCAGAGATGGGGCAGCCACAGCGTCCCTGGGCAACCTGCTTCCAACAGACCTGAGAGATTCTGCAGGCAAGAGTGACCAAAAAAATGTTCTCTCACTGTTATCAGTTGGCACATTTTTAGTTAACTCATTCCACTGACCTGTGAGAGCCGAGGAAAATTTACGAGTAGCTCATCCCACTACATCAACCTTGGAAATGGGAGAACTGGGCCAACAGTAAGTGAAATAGGGAAGTATCCCATGTGTGGAGACACCATTCCTCTCCAGACCACGGCCCTGGGGCCCACGGGCTCTGACCAGCAGCAGCACAGGCGCCCAGGGATGGGTGGCTGCGGGTGGAGCCCGGGCAGCGAGCGCAGAGCACTCGCCCTGCATGGCCCAAACACCTCCAACATCCACCCACGGGGCACATCTGGGTCCAAGCCCACTCGGGATCCTCCCGCAGCTGTCTCTGGGATAAGCACACCCCAGTCTGTGACACTGTGACAGCTATTCCTGATGCGTGGATGCACTGTTTGGAAGCTTCGTGTGAAAGCTGAAACTTGTATTTTTCGTTTTCCAGATGACACTGGCATACTGGTGCCTGGTGAATAATGGCTGTTTGGTGTGCATGGAATTGCCCTCTAACAACTGGAATTCTGTGCTTAACTTCAGAAATAGGGCAGCCACTATTAATAAAATTATGCGTGGAATGTGTCATCCTTCCACAGATGCCGAAGAGCTCTCACTGCACTGAGGCTCAGGACACCCTTCCTATGAGGGTGGAAGGTGTCCCTGCCCACGGCAGGGGTTGGAATGAGATGGTTTTTAAGGTCCCTTCCAACCCAAACCACTCTGTGATCACCATCTCTCTCTCGGGACAGTCTGGACTGGCTGGGCAGTGAATCCATCGATGCCTGGGCACAGCAGTGGATCTGGACTCGCCCACAGGGAGTTTGGGCACCCGCCCTCACAAGAGTAGAGCAGAACTGACACATCCCAGCGTGGATCTAACCATGCACTGACCACTCTGCAAGACCCCTGGAAGAGTTTTTACTCCTAAGAATTATATAGATAAATACCACTTAGAACCACTGAATCTTTTAGGTTGGAGAAGACCTCTAAGATGGAGTCCAACCATTCCCCCAGCACTGCCAAGGCCACCACTGCCCCCTGACCCCAAGTGCCACATCCTCACGGCTTTTAAATCCCTCCAGGGATGGGGACTCCCCCACTGCCCTGGGCAGCCTGTGCTAGGGCTGGAAAATACACCATGGGGAAATTGTCTTTAATACCCAATCTAAACCTCCCCTGGTGCAGTTTAAAGTAATTCCCTCTCATCCTGTCCCTGTTCCCTGGGAGCAGAGCCCGATCCCCCCTGGCTGCCACCTCCTACCAGAAGGTCCCACCTGAGCCTCCTTTTCTCCAGGCTGAGCCCCTCCAAGTCCCTCAGCTGAGCTGTTTCTTGTAGGACTTGACCCCCAAAAATATTAATCTGAAATTTTCTGTGTCTGCAGGGCAGCAATTAACATACTTTGATCTGCATGGCCGTGTCTTTACTGATGCACAGGAGTTGCAGACACAACTCATTTCAGAAATCCAGAGGAAGGGACAATCTCACAGCCGAACAGTCAGGATAAAGCACTGCCCACACACTGTACTGTTCTATTAACAGATGTAAGGATTATTTTTGGACCATTGTCTAAAAAGAGCTTTTCCCAAGCCTTAGAGTGGATAATTTTGTTTCTAATCTTTCCTGCTCACTGCTGCCATTTTTTACCTTCCTGAAGGGTGAAGGTGTGAACCAAGGCAGCAGCAGTGGCTAGCTCAGTGTGAACTGCTCTGCAAGCCAATATATGGAAATGTAGCCACAAGTGATGCCCAAATTTAGTAGTTCACACTGATGCCAAGCCCTGAAATTTCTGTTATTCACTTTGTCCCATCAAATTCCCAGTAAGTGTATAAAAACAGTGGTTTGGGGGTCACTTACCACATCCACATGTGTCAATCTAGCACACGAAATTGTTCAGAGGCAGAGAAAACACACACACAACTCTTCACGGGTGAAAAATAGTCCCATTCCTCCTCTGGAACAAACAAGACCAGATCTTTTCTCTCCTAATTACCAGGGAATTTGTGAACAGGCACTACCTGGGGCTGACATGCTACACCAGAGCCATGGTTGCATCCACATTTAATATCCCTTATGTACAGGCTGAAAATATCACAAAAGGAAGAGGAAAAACACTCACAGAAGTCAAGTAATTCTGATTTTATATTCAGGCTTTGCAAATCAAGGATGTCCTATTTTACTATTCATTCAAGGCAAAAGTCTACACAGGCATGTCAAAAGCAGGAATTGAAAAACAGTGAACACAACAGTCTTGAAAATACGTTTAATGTCTAATCTTATACAAAAGTGACAGCATTTTCAAAAAAATATCAAATCCTGTATTTATAGCTTCTCACTATCATACAGCAATATTTGTTTCATCTAAAGAAAATACAGCAGCAGGTGATAATCTATACTTTAAAGATGTGATTGCTTATATTTCGTATTGTAAACAAATGCAGTATGTCAACCTCAAAGCACAAGTCAAAACGAACTCCTCAGCAATTGAACTCAAAATGATGCATAGAAATGTACAAATTCCATTGCAAAAGCTTCAGGCCAGAAGTTGCTCACACTTGACATAACATGTGATAAAGTTACTACACGGTATATAGTGACACCTTGAGTTTTTACACAATAGATTAACAGGAATACCCTTTTCACTGCTATGCAAAGAACTCTGCTCACAAAAACAAAGGGGTTATGAAACAGTTTTCATGACCTCAAGAAATACGAATATACATTGAAAAACATCCCATATATATTGAATTTTAGCCTAAATGTTCCAGTAATAAATCCTGCCTATTTCAGGAAGAACCTAGAAGTCTAGTTACTTTTACAAAACCCCCTTCCAAAAATCATTACTTGCTACTTCTGCTTTATCCTTTCCTACCTCTTCCCATTCCCTGCAGAGACATATGGCCAGTGCAATTCCAACTGGAGCGCTGCTACTGCATGATCCATTCATTTGGAATAAATGTTTTTTCATTACAATGATTTACAGTCTAAGGCTGCAGGTATCAAAAAAGCACTTGAGCAAATGCAGTCAATGTTGCTTATGTTAATTTTTAATTAGTCTTGCCAAGTCTGCTTGGGGGGGCAACTGGTTTTTTTTTAACGTTAGTGAAGCACTTTTGGTTCTTATTCCAAGGGTTAAGTTGCTGGGGTTTAAGTTGCAATGTTAAAAAGTATTTTTGTTCAGCTCCAGTACTGTCTTCCTAAAACAAAAAGTAGACATTCCTTTGCTATCAGCTTTCATGGCGTTGGATTAAAGCAGCCACAGCTCAGCTGGCTGCTTTCTCCTGCAAAAATACCGTAGGACTTTGCCATAAAGGCTGTGACTACCAAGGAGCATCACCACCAGGTCACCCCATGTGCTTTTAGTGTCCATCACATGCATGCAGGAAGCCATGAAGGTACTGGAAGAGAATTGACTCGTGTTCACAGTTCCATGACTACAAAGACTCCCTAATGAGCTACCATGTGAAGCAAAATCTGTTCCTAATTCTACCCACAGAGGCTAAGTTAGGAGATCCCCAGCTGTGGAGGAAACAAACTGTCCGTGGTCCAAGTGTAGGCCGTGAAGTACCACCAAGAGACGTGGCTGTGTCTTGGCAAATCCCTCGGACGTGCTTGGCACAGATATGGCAAGAACACGAAAACTTAGGGCAGTGCCCCTTGGGAGAGGCAGCTGCACAGCAGTGCACAGGCTTCCTGACATTCAATTTCTCCCAAATTCCACCTACTCTGTGAGGTATGCAGACACCCAGCTGGGAACAGGGGGCTGCTCCCAGGGACAGCGAACGAGACCCCCTCGCGCCCAACCGCGGCAACAAGGATCTCGTGACACAACTGTGCCAAGAACTGCTGGGAAGGGAATGCTCAGGTTGGGCTTTAAGCTCAAGTTCAGTTTCCAGGGACTCTGAAAAAGTCTGCCAGGTTTACACAACCCAGCAGCCAAGTCAAATTTGAAATGACTAGAACCCAGGTCAGAAATAGGGAAGTACCTATGCGGGGATCAGTTTCTCTTTACACAGACCAAGCCAAACTTCCAACCACCACAGAATGAGAACTGGCAACAGGATGTCCTCATTTGCATGCATAAAACTCACATTTTGCTGATTCAAAGTTAACTGCACATCCAGGTTATT
>NW_008238988.1:4545916-4556270 GCF_000691975.1 Corvus brachyrhynchos
CCAAGGCTTCCAAACGTGGCTCTTCTCCTCCGTAGTCCCAGACCGAGCAACTGGTTTGAGTATGTACAAAATGCTGAGAAAACCTTCGAGTTCACATGCTCTGTCTTGTTAGTTTGAATTACTGTAGCACGTTCAAATATTAGGTTTCTTGACTAAAATGTTGAAACACTTTCCCTATTGACTTTTTAGAATAACCTGAAAATAGACAAAATATGACTATCCATCCATCCGTTCAATGACCAGCACAAGTCTGGCAACAAGACTTAAAGCATTCATGGAAATTTAAGAATTAACTTTTTTTAATTCCGTGGGCCTGATTCTTTATAATCCTTACATGGCAACTCCTGTTTTTCCAAGGAATACTTGCCAACATAAGAACCACAGGTGTGTTAGTTGATTTCTTCTCTTTGTATTTCACTTGATTAAACCAAATAATTATGCCAGCATATGAGCAGGGTAAATTGATGTAAACTGCTCCTTCATACCTCAAATGCACATATGAGAGGCAATATTCTTCACAGCCCCATACATTACTGAAACAAAAACTGTAAAAATCTCTGTAAGTAGTGGATGAAGGTGGAAAACTACAGTATTCTGTTGCCCAGAATGTATTCAGCGGTAAGGCTGCAAGAGACAATAAGTCATGGTCAATACAGGCTTTTCACACAGCAGTTCATTCACAGTTACAAATATTCTTAATTAATCACAAATTCATCCTTATAACTTATTATTCCCTCCCTATTGCCCTAGCAGCAATCTCTTCAGATTAAACAGATTATTTTCTCTTTCAGAATTATTACAAGGCCTTCCCCCCTTTTTTTGGTTTTTGGAGTCTTTCCAAGCAGTGGAAGACCACTATAATATGGGACATACTCCAATTTAACATAATTTCACCATTCTAGTATATTTAGTATTTAACAAGTTGTTCCTATCCCACTGACTTGAGGAATAAAACAGGTGTGCTGGAAGTCCTTACCTGCACTAGCAGGTCTTATGCTATTGAATTTTCCCACTTAAATGTGAAATACTTTAGAGTAACTTGAGACCAAAATTAAATACTCACATGAGGACCACCAGGCATTGATGGAGCACCAGCAGGACCAGATGGCACTTGAAAAGGATTAGGGGGCGTAGGATATAGTCCTGGAGCTGGATATGATCCTGTGGGTGGAGGGAATGGCCCGGGCGGTGAAGGTCCCCACGTTCCAGGCGGGACCGTACCCCATGGTACTGTCGGCGCAGCCCCAGGAGTCTGGGTAGGAGCGGAATATGGCCCTGGGGGTGGATATGGCATGCTGGGAGCAGGATACTGCCCTCCCATTGTTGGTCCCCATGCTCCAGAGGGCATGGATCCCCATGGCCCAACAGGAGCAGGAGGTGCAGCTGGCTCTGTTGGACCTCCGTAAGGTCGTGGAAGCTCTGGAAAGGGCATATTTGGTGGAGGATACTGCCCTGGCGGGACAGGACCTGGCACAGTTGGGGGTGGATATGGACCACCAGGAGGAGGGCAGGAGGGTCCAGTAGGAGGAGGAGGAAATGGAGCAGGCGGTCCCGGGGGCATTGAAGGATACATTCCCGTTGGAGGAGGTCCGAAGGGCACGCTGGAAGCCGATGTGTTTGGTGGCAGTCCGGTTGGAGTCATAGGGGGGGCACTGGGGTTATTCCAAGGGTTGGAAGCCGGCCAGCCCTGCGGAGGCTGCCCGGGCTGCTGGCCAGGCTTGGTGCTGCTCACTTTGGAGGTTTTAGCAGGCGACTGGTCTGGTAAAGCATCTGCCAACTGAAAGACAAAGCGCCGGTGAGAACGGAACGTGCCCGCCGGAGTTCCCAGCTGCAGACATCCCCCCACCACGTGGCTACATCCCAGCTGCCGGAGCGGCAGGAGAAGAGCTCTTGGTGGCTGCACAGAGATGATTACATTCATTTTTGTGCAGCTCCTATCACTAAGGCAGCAGAGACATTCTGACAGGCCGCAGTTAAAAACCCAGAGATAAAAGGTGACCTACCACACGGAACAACAGGCAACTGCAGCACAAACCTGAAAACATTTTCCTAGATTTCCATTACAACTATCCTGATGCCATTAAAGCACAGCTCCTTTGTTAATATCACAGGAGAGAACCCAGGAGGCACCCAGCAGCTTCCGAAGTTTAGTCCAGGGATTGCTACATCTACCCAAAAGGAAAACACCACGACTGTGATACAGAGGAAATCTCTCAGCTGTCAGCTCCCCTTTTCCTTCAAAAAACTGTGTCAGCTTTTGGAATAATCAACACAACTGGCTGATCTTCAGGAAAGAAAAACTGTTACTTACCGAAAAATCATCAGTTCCAGACATTGTGCTGAAAAGTAAGGTGAGATAAAGTGAAATTTGTTGAAAATAATAAAGGTATTTTTAAGCAAGACTTCATGAGACATCTACATTTGTCTCATTCAGAGCACAGCAAGTGCTGAACTGGCAGCAACTCTTGGTGCCTTGGTTTCAGTGCCTCTGGCCCACACCAGGTCCTGGACCACGGATCAGGGTGATCAGTGCCTGTGTCTGCTGGGACACCTGTGCCCAGGTGTTGCTTTGGGGATCCCCGGTTAGTGAGGTAATGGGAATAAATTTACTCTTTGTGTTTTAGCCCTGCCTCCCTGTGCTCACAGAGCAACCCAAACACCTTTCTCTGGATTAAGTTCCCATGAAACGGAAAGTCCTGAGCCTCCACCTGCCTCAGCTCAGCCAGGTGCAACACAGGATATAAATAGGTCACATTGCAATAGGAAAAAATATTTTAAGCATTCATATGGAATATATGGAGCCTGCCCAGACAGGGAGGCCTGGGAAAGATTCCAGGTGTTCTCTAAACTGGGATTTGGAAAAGGTATAGCAGGATTCTTGTGGGGGAAGTCAATGCATCTAAACCAAAACATGATTGTCGCTATTGGGGCGGCCACGACACACAGGGACAGTGCCTCTTTCAAGGGCCAAAAAGCCATTTATTAAACAAAGCAGCCTCTTTTATACACCTTTTTATGTTATCATTTGTGTTACATATTCACTGGCTGCTAAACTACCACAATAGGCTCATTGGCTATTACTAACTACAACATACTACCATTGGCTACCTACAGCATAAGCATTCAAGCATTCAAAAAAATAACAGGTTTGGATATGTTGCTGTTTTCTCCTTCTACTGTTTAACTTTCTTGCTTCTGTTGATACTACATTCTCATGGGTAAAAACTAATTGTTTTTCTTTTCATGGACTTTTCTCACAGTCCTTCTCTAGCCAAAGTAACAGGCCTGAGCCACAATTTTACAAAGGCAACAAGGCCTTCATTTTATAAAGTTTTACTTAAATACCACACATGATTAAATCAGAGAATCATGGAAGGGACCTTACGGACCACGTAGTTCCAACCTCCTGACATGGGCAGGGACACCTTCCAAACCCATCCAACCTGGCCTTGAACACTTACAGGGATGGGGCAGCCACAGCTTCTCTGGGAAACCCGTGCCAGGGCATCACCACCCTCAAAATTCTTCCCAATACCCCATCCAGCCCTGCCCTCTGGCACTGGGAAGCCATTCCCTGTGTCCTGTCCCTCCATCCCTTGTCCCCAGTCCCTCTCCAGCTCTCCTGGAACCCCTCTAGGCCCTGCAAGGGGCTCTGAGCTCTCCTTGGAGCCTTCTTGTCGCCAGGTGAACACCCCCAGCTCTCCCAGCCTGGCTCCAGAGCAGAGGGGCTCCAGCCCTCAGAGCATGTTCATGGCCTCCTCTGGACTTGCCCCAATAGGTCCATGTCCTTCAGATGCTGGGGACCTCAGAGCTGGAATCCCCACACAGATCTTATGGCCAGAAATAAAAGAACTATAGTTTGCTAATGGTTTATCCTCCAATTATTTCAGAACACACCAAGGGCAGGGGATGCTCTTATTTACGTTCACCAATTCCAGTAACTGACTATAGAGGTGTCACTAATACGTATCCAACTTCCAACCTCTCCACACTTCCAAGGAGCACTGAAAATAGGGACCAATGAGCCATATTAACAACCAGAGGTGAGGAACTGTTAAGAAGATGACCAAGACCAGCCAGAAATTTTTAGGGGAGAGTGTAGGAGCCAGAAGGGAATGTAAGAGGAGGAAGAATGCAAAAGAGACGTCAAGAGTACAAACTCTACTGCAAGGTTAATTCCCACAAAACACAATCTTTGTATTCCCCTTGCTGATGGTGAAGAACTGACTTCTAAGACAGAGAATGGTCTCAGGGATGGAGGTGTGTACAGAAAGCCTGGATCAAATAGGTTTATAAGCTCCCTTAGATTAATATGTATTCACATTATTTACATTATATTATTTATACATTAATCTCTGAAACTGTACTGTAAATTTATTATTATCTACACAATTTCCTAATGTTAGGACAGTTCTGGATCAGAACAAGAGGCCATTTAGTTCAGCACCCCATTTTATCTTAACAATGACCAGTAGAGAAGAACAAGAACAGGAATGACACTCACCCCCCAACACTTAGCTTAGCTTAGACACTTCCTAAGCTGTACACAATTTCTACGGAGTAATAACCCTCAAATAATTCCTTTTTTACTAACACATCCAGTTTCCTCGCTTAGATGAGGGGATGTCTCATTTGCCCACTTCAGTGCTGTTCTTACAACACCCACTGGCAAGGAACTCCACGGGCTGCTATTTGTTGCACAAAAGCCACCTCCTTTTTTTGTTCTAAACCTGGATTTTACTAGTTTCACTTGTTGGTCCTCCATTCTTGCAGCTGAGGAAATCAGCAAGTCTATTCTTATCCACCCTGCCCATGCTGATCATTATCCTACAGATTGTTATCATTTTCTTTCAGCTGTCCCTTCTCCAGGCTGAGCTCCAGCTCATTCCCCTGACCCTTGTCCAGCAGCTATTCCATACCTTTCATTATTCTCCCTGCCTCAATTTGAGGCTTTTCCAAGTCTTTTGTATCTTTTGGGATGAATGACAAGAAAGAAACACAGAGAATTGAAGATGTGGGATAATAATTGATTTATACAGTATCATAATTATGCTCTGGTTTGTCTTCTATTTCCTTCCTGATACTTCTTAATTTTTCAGCTGCTTTTTGATCCCCATGGAACTGACACTTCTGTGGCAATATTTCACTCCTCAGTGTCAAGGGTCAGCCCAGCATTTTATATGTGAAATTATACGCACCGCTCTACATTTATCTACTCTGAATCACAGCAGATTTATTGCCATTGAATTATTTCTGCTGATTTATTATCCAATCCTTACTTTCCTGAATGGCTTTGTATCAACAAGACACTGTTCATCTCATTTCCCAAGTTATTTATGACCACACGGAACAACCCAGACCTCTGTGGAAACGCAGTGAACTTTTCAAGGTACACCTAATAATTTAAAAAACTCTTTTAAGAAATACCTAGTAATTTAAATAAACTTTTTAAGAAGCACCTAATAATTTAAATAAGCCTTTTAAGAAATAAGTATCTACAAAGTTGATGGAATTCAGGGCCTAACTGCATGAATAAAAAGGTTTGTTAAAACTCCAGTATCAATTTGTAACAGCAGTAGTTCTTTCAAGTAAGGAGTCTTTGTCTCAGATGAGGGACATGTTCAAATCAAGAACTATTTGTTTAAAATTGAGAAACCAACTGAACTACATCAGGGAAGTAGTTTCTGCTCCTGTTATTAACAGCTCAGCTGTCTGAGACATATCTACCAGAAACTCAATTTCTCTTCAAGAAATACCTCTTCTGCTAAGAATTCATTAATATTTGCAATTAACCACACTCAATAACTTGGCAGGTGCTTTTTGGTGGAAGCTATTTCATATAACCCCAAAAATAAAGGAAATCAATCATTAATATAGAGACAATTACAAAAAAATGTTTACATAAGTGAACAGGTAATAATAATAATCATCATCATAATCAGGTTATCAAAAAACACCACCAAAACAGGTCAAGAGAATCCTCATTTCTTTAGGCAGATGGAGAGATGGGATAAGACCAACTGAAAAACAGATCTATAACAGATTGAAAAAAGTCCACAGAAGAGGCTGAACATTTGCTGCGAGGGAGAGAAGGAAGAGAAGAAATGAAACTAAAGGAGAACTCAGAAGAAAATCCTGGGATCTGTCACAAAAGTGTCAGGGAGAAGTAAATTCAAGTCAAGCAGTGGGTGAACACGGTTGAAACAGGCCTGCTTCCCAAATATCAACTAATATCCCCAATATCTGTTAGCAGATCATTCCCAAATATTTCTGTGCCATGAAAACGAAGGGAACAATTCTACTGCATGATTTATGGGGGGGGGTGGGGGGGAAGGTAGTTAAGCACAGCTTATAATGAGATTTAGTGGCTTTTTTACTTTGGCAAGCAGACAAGAGCAACATTTGTTGGCAACATTTGGGATAACTGAGCCCATGCCAAGCATGTCAAGGATCCTCTTGCAGACAGGATGGCCTATTTCAGGGATGTTTTTTAAACAGACATTTAATCTGGGCACTGCCACCTTCATTTCATAAAAAAGAAACTGAAATTACCCTTAACATTCAGACAACATATGAACTCATCTGTACTTAGATCTGGAATCTATATTCCATTCAGGTTGTTCAACACTAGTTAAAGAATTTCAGTCAAAACCTTACAGGAATACCAATTATATTAATACAATTATTGCCCAAGGCATTCACATGCTCACAGATCAGACTCAGAGACAGTGTCAGACAGAAGACCTCCAAGTAACTAAATTTTAAAGTCCCCCCATGTCACACTTTGGCTCAAGATTTTAGAAAAAACCCCACACAGAATGGGGGCTTGATGAGATTTTGAGAGTCATCAGGATTAACAAATGGACTCCTGAATTAACCAATTATTTCTTGAAGCCTTCCTAGTGCACAAGCATTGATATGAGCAGAGAAAAACTCATCAGTGTAACAGACATTTATTCTGCCACATTTAAACTCTACTCCAAATTATCTTTCCTGGAGTTGGGATGAAGAAAGAGAAAAGGAGGAGGGTTCAGGAGTTAAAGTCATTTGGCAGGGAGCAGAAAGACAACAGAGCTGGCAGCATTCAGTGAAGTCCTGTTTGCATCCACTATGCTGTAGGATAAGATTTCCTTTGTTTTCCGAAGGCCAACGCCCCTGGAAACATCTCCAGCTTTCCAGAAGCCCAGAGCCTGCCAGCTCCAGCTCTGCTGGTCAGGGCATCACCTCTCAGCCACCTCTGAGCACATAAACGGCCAGAAGCACAAAACTGAAGTGAGGGATGGTGAGAGATGACCAATGCCTGCAAAAAAAAGCTGCCAGGAGCTGAATCCCTCTCACCCTTTATCCTGAAGAGCCATGAGAGGCAGGAAGGACTTCACTGCACCTGCCCAGAAATGATACCCTGCAAAACCTTCAGGCCACAGGCCAAGGCCTCCTGGACATCCATGAGCTGCTCCCAAAAGTTACCAGCAGGTAGGTGAGACGAGCGAGGCTGCCGTGCTCATGCTGCGCTGGGAAGAGAGAAAGGCTGGGAAGCACAACTCCAACACGGCTCTGGCAGGAGAGCTCCTCCAGCAGCGCTCACAACCAACTGGTGGCTTTCAGAGAGGTCTGTGAAACGCCTGTTCCTGGAAGCGTGGTGCTACGTGTGCCATGCTAAATCCGTCCTACTAAACAGCTTCCGCAACAAACCAGCTCCACGGTGGTTTTTTGAGCTCTAAACCCTCTTGGATTGCATCCATCTCACTGCAACTATGGGTGTAGTAGCAATTTTCCCATGCTTTTGCCTTTCCTGGCTTTTATCCACCATCAGTCCTTACCGACCCTCGTTAGGAAGAGCTGTCCAAAGCACTTCTTCTTCCTTACCCAAAACTCAGCATCCACTGCTTTCCTATTTTTTTTGAGTTGTTTGACATTTTTCCAACACTTGACGTGCCAGATTTAGTTCCTGTCTCCAAGATCATCTTTCAAACACAGAAAAAGGTTTTCTGGATGCAACAGGCTGTGCTGCATTTCCACTGGGTGGCACGGCTGCCTCGGCAGAGAGGTTCCTTTGTCACTCTAACATGACTAATTCCTACCAGCATAACCTCATCTACAACAGGATTTCTGCCCACATAAGTGTAACTACCCAACATAGCACACGGAGAAAATGGAAGAGACACCAAATCTTTGACAGCTTCTAAATGTTTTCTAAAATATGCAAATTTCTGCAGCTTCAGGCATTAAATATCAACACTTCAGAGCTGGCCTTTATAGAATCCCAGAATGGTTTGGGTTGGAAGGGACCTCAAAGATCATCTCATTCCACTCCCTGCTATGGGCAGGGACACCTTCCTCCACTAGGCCAGGCTGCTCAAAGCCCCATCCACTTCCAGGGATGGGGCAGCCACAGCTTCTCTGGGAAACCTATGTCAGGGCTCACCACCCTCACAGCCAAGAATTTCTTCCTAATATCCCATCCAACCCTGCTCTCTGTCAGTGGGGAAGCCATTCCCCCTTGTCCTGTCACTCCATGCTCTTTAAAACAGTCCCTCTCCATCTTTCTTGCAGACTCTCTTCAGGTACTGGAAAGCCACAATTAGATCACCCCAAAGCCATTTCTTCTCCAAGCTGAACCACCCCAACACTCTCAGCCTTTCCTCATAGGAGAGCTGCTCCAGCCCTCTGATCATCTTGGTGGCCTCCTCTGGCCCTTTCCCCATCTTTAATGCCTCCCCAGTGCTCAGATACCATAAAATAATTTGGTGTGCCATGGGTCTTTATCCATTGGGAGAACAAAGTTAATTGACAAACTAAACCAACAGCTACATCATCAGTGGCTATGAGAGATTTGGGGATATTTCTGCCCCTTTCCCTGTCTGTTATGACTGAAAAAATGACAAAGATCAGTATTCAGATCTTCAGGACAAATTTCATTAAGACCGACAACCAAATTGTGGCATTTGCTATAAATTACCAACTACCAAAAAGAAAGTAATTCTTCAAAACAGAGATCCTGGCAGTTTCCAAGACCTGTAAAATACAAAGCCACAAGGATCTACGATCTGTGCCAGCTCTTCACCCTTGTCAGACCATTCAGTTTCACAGCTGCCTCCCCACACCAAGGCCAGACCTGATCCCTTCATCTGGTCCCCAAACCCAGCCAGATGGTCCCACACCCGGCAGACACAGATCACAAGGAGGTGCCTTGTTCATGTGCCAGCTGTGACACAAAGTCAGGGCAGAACAGAGAGCCTCCCCTGCCAAAGATTCCTCCTGTCCACACCACGCAGCCCTGGGAATCCTGAAAAAGATGTATTAGTCCAGCAGCTTGGAATGATTAAAACTGATCTTTCAGAGTTGCCTCTAAATTATCTTGAGAGCTACAGAGCCTCACATCACAGAATCCTAGAATGGTTTGGGTTGGAAGGGACCTTAAAGCCCATCCCTTTCCACCTCCTGCCACGGGCAGGGACACCTTCCACTAGCCCCGGTTGCTCCAAGCCCCGTCCAACCTGGCCTGGAACTCCTCCAGGGATGGGGCAGCCACAGCTTTCCTGGGCAGTCCCTGTTCTCCTCTCAAGCATTATCAGCTTAATTACTGTAATTGTTTTAAGTGAAATAAACACACTGACTCTGAGGAGTGGCTATCAAACAGCTTCACTGCAGGGTTTTGGAGTGTCACTCCCGAACAAAACACCAAACCCATGTGTCACATTCCAGCTGTAACCTCACCGCTGACACACAAACCCACACACCCTTCTGCTCCTTAGCAGAGGCTCTTTCACAGGAAAACCACTTCTCAGGATTCACACCTGGCACCTTTCACATTTTCATCTGGCACTGTTAAAACGGACTTGAATGAACTCAAGCTTCAAGAATACCCAAACTGCTTTCCAGGACTGGCCTGATATTCACCACATATTTCCTTCAGCTATACCGATCTCCACAGGTCCTGGGAAGGGCAGTTTCAGGGCGTGTCATTTTGGTTTCAAAAAGACAAAGCACTTACTTCTGCTCATACACACCACTGGCAGTAAGGCTGAATACCATCAGATCAGCACCGTTTTCCACGGAATTGACCTGGAAACAAGTTTTCCATCAGAAATAAAACCTGTCAGGCAGGCAGCGTTCGGGGGGGCACAGATACCACGCAGTGCTGGCCCTCCCATGTAAGTCAGCTGCCTTAAATACGTTAAAATTTGATAAACCAACTTCTCATCAACTCTGAAAAACTGGATTTCCTGAGCCCTTTTTTAGAGAGGAAGCTTTAAGTTAAAGTCACTTATATGTAATCCACGCTCATTGATGTGCTCATTAATAGACTACGACCACACAATACAAAAAAAAACCCGAACAAATATTTAACCCA
>NW_008238988.1:4556868-4559961 GCF_000691975.1 Corvus brachyrhynchos
GGTCCCTCCGGAAATGTCCCTGGGGCTCCGAGAGCTGCTGTTAAAAAGCGTTTCACCACCATTTTCACCGCTGCCGTTAAAAAATAAAAAAAAAGTAGTAGCTTGATTTGTCGCCCCCCTCGTCCGTCAGTCAAAACCTGCGCTGTGCAGTTCAAGACGAGCAGCAGAAACCAACAAAGCAAAGCGCTTGCGTTTCTGTCCCTTCAACAGAAAAACAAGTCAAAATATTCTCCATGTTAAAAAGAGGTATCAATTTAACCACTAAGAAAATATTATTCCTATGTACAAGCTAAATTGCCATGAACGGTTCCAGTAAAAGCTCCAAGAACATTGGTTTGTTCAGACCTACAGCCAACAGCTGCCAGCACAAATGCTGCAGCAGAAGCTGCACAACTCCTGTCATGTTTAACACTGTAATTAATAATCATATAAACAGCTGATTCTCATGGATCTATACGACTGCTGAAAATCTAATTCTGATTTTCTTCTCACCCAGTAGGAACAAATGAAGGCAATCCTGACAGCTCCAACAATTCCACCACGTTCCTGAGAGCCTTGTCCAAACTCCCCTTGACCTCTGTCAGCCTTGGGGCCATGACCACTGGCCTGGATTTCCCCTCAGCTTGCACAAAATCCCACCAAATTTTCATTTTAAGTTATCCCAAATCATCCAGTTTTCGTGTTCCAAACCTAAAGCTGCACCTGAAATCTGGATTTTCCCTTTGCCCTCTCCCTGTGTCCCCGGCCCCCGTGGCAGGGCCCAAACACGCAGTGTGATTCCCTGCCCTGCCCTTCCCAGCTATGGCACTAATCCTGAGCCTTTCCATGCCCAGATAATTCCGTTAAACTCAGCAGAAACGTGGGCACAGGCAATGCCCAGCACATGCCGACCTGGCCGCTGGCGCCCTTCCCTTGGGAGTGAGCATCTATTTGTGCTTTTCAAGGTCATTGTTTGGCCGCTTCTGAAGTAACAGGGAAAACGCAGCAGCAGGAGCAGGAGCCGGGTGCTGGCAGCCCAGAAACTGCCGGTGTGCTGGGCTGCATTCCCAGGAGCGTGAGCAGCAGTGAGAGGGGGGAAATCTGCCCCTCTGCTCCACTTCCCTGAGACCCTGCTGGAGTGTTGTGTCCAGCTCTGCGGACCCCAAAATCAGAAGGAGGTGGAGCTACTGGAGCAAGTCCAGAGGAAATCATGGAGATGCTCCAAGGGCTGGAGCCAGGCTGGGAGAGCTGGGGGTGTTCGCCTGGAGAAGAAAAGGCTCCAGGGAGAGCTCAGAGCCCCTTCCAGGGCCTAAAGGGGCTCCAGGAGAGCTGGAGAGGGACTGGGGACAGGGGCCTGGAGTGACAGGACAAGGGGGAATGGCTTCCCAGTGCCAGAGGGCAGGGTTAGATGGGATATTGGGAAGAATTTTGAGGGTGGTGATGCCCTAGCACAGGTTTCCCAGAGAAGTGTCTGGGAAGTGTCGAAGGCCAGGTTGGATGGGGCTTGGAGCAACCTGGGCTAGGGGCAGGTGTCCCTGCCCATGGCAGAGGTTTGGAACTGGGTGGTCTTTAAGGTCCCTTCCAACCCAAACCATTCTGGAATTCTATGGTAGCTGTAACAGGCATGAAACTGCAATATTTGTACTGACTGATTTTCATAAATAATTATTACCAAAACTAAATGGGCATTTGCTATAGACCCCACCCTATAAGGATATGACAACCTGCCCTCTGAATTTAAATAAAAGCCATGGTAAATTTAGGCTGACTTCACAGCTCTTTCACAATTGCCTTTCTGAGTCCAGCGATCACTGGGAGTTCCTGTAGGAACAGCCCTTTCGGCGTGCCTCATTGGGAGAAATGAGCAAATAAGAATGAAATCAATTCTCCTCCCAGCTGTGTTCAGGGCACCTTTGCTTTTCCACGCTTGAAAGGGCAGTGTTGTGAGCGGCTGCTGCTGTGTCCTGGGCTGCCAGTGGTGACAGCAGGAGTCCCCAGAGCTTGATGCTTCTTCCTGAACAATCTGGTAGTTAGAAACCTTAATTAATGAGCAAAACATGCAGCCGACAGCAGTGGTGATGTCTCACTCTAAATATCAGACTGGGACTGCAATAGCACCTTTTAATCAATAATCTCACCAGCCAACCTCACCAGGCTTCACGTTAGGATCACACAGTATGTAGAAGCAGAAAAGGAAGATGCATTTTTGATTTTTTTCCCCTCCTTTGGGCAAATGCAGCTCTTCAGCTGTGTATGTGTATATGCTGAAGGCTGCAAAACGAATCTCAGAATGGTTTGGATTGGAAGAGACCTTAAAGACCATCTTGTTCCAACCCCATGCCATGGGCAGGGAGACCTTCCACTAGACGAGGTTGTTCCAAGCCACATCCAACCTGGCCTGGAACACTTCCAGGAATGAGGCAGCCACAGCTACTTTGGGCACCCTGTGCCATCATGGAATTTACATTCAATTGATTCATCTTAGTGCCAGAAATAGGTCTTGGGAGGGGCTACCACCGAGCCCTGGCCCCATCCTATTGGAAGATGTTACTTTGCACACTAAATTATGTAATGAAAGAAACATTGGGATGAAATTGTGAATTTAAATTATTCAGAAGGGCTGTTTGGTGTAATAATGTGAGGGCAGTTCTTTATTACAGGCCTGCATTGCAGAGCCTGTGCTGCTGCCTGTGTGCTACAAGTATTGGCCACTCTGTTTTTAGCTCAGCTTCATGTAAATATTTGGATTGGAAGGAAGCTCTGGTCTAACTTCTGTCTCAAAACAGGGATAGCTGTGAACCTTGTCTGCGTGAGTTCTGAGTGTCTCCAAAGTCGGAGATTGCTCAACCTCTCTGGATGTTCCATCCCTAAATACAGCCCCTGTGAGTGCTGCCATTATTCCCTGCACCCTGTCAGACTTTCCCTTGCTTTACTTGTGGCTTGTCCTCCTGCCACGTACCTCTGCCCACTCAGTACCACCCGCCTGGATGGCTGGAGGCTACTCTGAGGTCCTTCCTACCCTCTCTCCCAGCTCAAAAATACAATTTCCACAGCCTTTCTTCATGCTCTGGCCCCCAGCTGTGCCAGTGGCCCCTGCTGCACTCCCCGCGGTTT
>NW_008238988.1:4560145-4565387 GCF_000691975.1 Corvus brachyrhynchos
GTGGCCCCCTGCTGACCTCCCTCCGGTTTCAGCATCTCTCTTGTCTTTCAGTGACAAAATTGGGCATAATTGCCTGCCTCAGCCTTTGTTTTGGGGTAAAAGACCAACAGACAATACTTAAATTGTCCAGTTCAGTACTTTTCAGGGACAATAACACATCTCGAGTTGTGACAGGCATCAGAGGCAGGGAACTTTATCACACCCGGAGGGCTGTTCATGCTGTGAACAGTAAATTCAAAGGAACAATAACAATATCTTTGTTGTACCTCCCTTTTACATCAGCCAGTCAGGAGGAACAACACACAGTGGAGGCATCACTTTGCTATCCAACCCGAAAATAAAAGGTTTTTTTTAACAAGTTTAAAATTCTGGACTGTAACGTCAGCTTTCATTAAGGAAATGCCAGTCTCTTGCTGATGGGCTGGAACAGTGAGATATAAGATATTAATCTTCAGTTCCCGTGCTGATTCTTACAGGGCGATGTCACTCGCTTTTCTATTCATGCCTCAGTGTGCTCTGTGAACATCAAGTGCTCTGAAGAATTAGCTGAGCCACCCTGAAGCTAGATTTTAAAGGATACCAGATGGTATGTTCAGTGCATGTGGTAAGCTTTTATATGCTTTTCCCCTATGGCCAATCACTGACTGATCATTTATTTCAAAACTCTCATAAAATAAATCACTTTGAAAATGACGCTGTCTCTAGTTAATAAGTGCTCTTCCTCAAAGCAGAGGCTTGTTGCCATGAAGATAAAATCATAAAACTGGTTCAAAGTGCATCGGGATGGCAAATTCACCCTATTGAGGAAAGGAGATATAAACTGGATTGAACTGGAAAGGAAGCATAGCTGTCTGTTTGTTGTGAAATTATGAGCAGGTGAACTGTCACTAAAGACACTTCGACAGTCACTTTGGTACTAACACATGAGCTTTCTGTGACAAGGAGTGAATTTTTTTGGGTACATTTTCTTCCCACAGTGGTGGATATGTAAAGCCTTGATCATGTGTCAAGTTACTGTGTGAGTTTGTTTTCAGGTTTTGGAGTTAGTGATTATGTCTGGCAGCAGAAAACAGAGCTCTCTTCACTTTTTTTTTCTTCTTTTGTGAATAAGAAGTAGGAAATTCCTCTGTGGGTGACAGCAATGGAATCCACTTCATCATCTGTCCTCTCAGAGAGGTGCTCACCTTCTCCTCGCCCCCAAATTGAGAACCACAGTTTCCTGGAGCCATCCAAACCTTTGTCACTACTCTCTGTCACGGAATCACAAAATCATTTAAGTTGGAAAAGACCTCCAGGATCATTGAACCTGTGACTGTCACCACCTTGTCAACCAGACCAGAGCACTGAGTGCCACATCCAGTCATTCTCTGAACATGTCGAGGGACGATGACTCCACCACTTCCCTGGACAGCCCTTTCCAGTGTTTAACCACCCTTTCTATGAAGAAATTCCTTCTGATGTCCAAAATTCCTTCTTATTCCTCCTTCTGATCCCCTCCTGCCCTTCCCCTTTGCTCCACATGCCCAATCCCAGAGCGTGGCTCCCAGCATGGTGTTGCAATCCTCAGAGCCTCTCAATGAGTTGTGTGACATTTGCTGTCTGGCTGACAGCCATGGCTCCAGCCGGCAGATGATAATATAGAATTATGGCCCTTCGTTCTCTGAAGGATCATGTTTTCAAGTGCTCAGTGCTGTGGAGAAAAAGCTGGAAAAATTCTTCATCCAAAAGCTTGAAAAGCAGATAAAAGGATCCCTTATTTTATATCACTCTGATGTTGCAATTGTAAACGAAGCTCTTTTTTTTTTGGAGAGGGAGGAGCAGGAGGTGAGGAGTAGCTGGCTGTGGAGGCTTTGCCCTGGCAGTGAGGGCAGGGTTGATTTTCCTCGTGGCCCAGATGCTCTGACAGATATAAACACACAGGCACATTCACACATCCCTGGGGAAGTGATTTTAGAATAGTCACAGTGGGACAGCCCAAAGGTCCAGCTGGCATCATGACTGTGGGCAGCACCAGGTCCTCAGGAAAAGGAGAAAGACAAGGAATGTGGAATGATCCTCCCCTTGCCAAGCCTCCAGGCCCCTGGCAGTTGGCACTCTGGGGTTACATCTGCAGCAGCAGCCGTGGGAGACCCACCCAAGGCAAGGCTGTGTGACAGTGCCATTTGTACCATGGGATGCCTGCTGGTGATCTCTGCTATCCTGTGAGCAGCTCCCAGCAGGAAGGATGTGCCTGGATTGCTAAAATCTCAATCACTCCATTTTTCATCACTTCCCCGTGACACCATTTGTGGCTGTATCTTCGTGCCTCATTTTTATCTTTCTGTGTTGGGATCCATTTGCTCACTGGGAGACACTTCCGTGCTCGGGCACTTTTCTCTCCAAACCTCTGAGGGCCTTTGAGGTCTGGTTTTGCCCAGCCACTGACATGAGCCTTGGGGACACGGGTTAGTGGTGAATATGGCAGTGCTGGGATAACAGTTGGACTCAGTGATCTTAGAGCTTTTTTCCAACCTAAATGATTCTAGGATTTTATACATGAAATTAAATGCTCGGTACTGAGTTGGTCGTGTCTCTAGTTCAGATGTGTATTGATGGTGTGGCCATACTGGCAAGGTCGATGTTCCACTGATGGGTGCCAAAGAACACATTTACAGGCAAATGGCTTGTAGTAATGCAGGGAATGAGGCACGGAAGGATCGGAAGGATCGTTTGAGCTCGTGAAAGATCTCTAAGTCATTGATGTGACAAAGGTGCTACTGAAGGGCATGTGATGAATTATCGACAAGAGTATCGAGTGAAAAACACTGTGCAAAGTGCTACATCCAGAGCTGATCCAGGGGGGTGTGGCAGCATGGGCTGAGCTGCATTCTCTGCTTTCCTGATGTTCCTCTGTTAATTTCAGTTGTTTTCGGAATCTCTCGGGGTGGGAGAATTTTCCCACAACACTTCTTCACTGAACTGGGGTGGGCATTTACCAAGTGCCTGATGCAGCTAAGGGAGTTTATTCTATTCCAGGGCTGAGTTTTGTATCTTACCTCTACCCTCCCTGCGCCGGGCCAGGATTTGATGGCTGCAATTCCCTTGTCAGTTTTCGGCTACCCCATCAAAAAACCCCGAATTTCACCCACTGCAACTTCAAACAGTTAAACCTTGTCCCATCAGCTAATAGCCATTTAATGCTCCAAGAAATTCTGTGGGAATAACACCCATGCTATTCCTCCTCCTTCTCCTCAGCTTTCAGGCCCTGATTAAGCAAATAGCTTAAGTGCCGGGCTGAAGTGATGCCTTTTAGTTGCTAATGCCATGCAAAAATGCCCTGAGAATAAAGCAGTTTTCATGATCACTGTTAAGAATCCGCTTCCTTCTTTGGGTCTTATTTTTCCATCAGCCTGCTGGAAGAGTACAGCCAGAAAACAGATCAGCCCGGGAAGGACTTCTCAACTAATAAACAAACCGCAAATACACTTCTTAGTCATATTTTAGGTCAAATGGATTTGTCAAGTAAATAGTCACCCAGCTATGAAGGAGTCCTATAAATAAATGAGACTTACATATTTTTAATATCTGCCTGACAGAGATCCTTTAAAGTGCAAATAGAGCTGGAATTAACTGAAGTCAAGATCGTTTCCAGAGTCATTAAAAAAAAAAAAAAGAAAGAAAAGAAAACAATAATTTGAACTTTTTAACCTTGGGGTTGTTTCCAGCCACATCTCTCACGGTGATAATAAATTCAGAAAATTCCATGAAAATCTCTATTCTTTGGATTCTTGAGGCATTTAGCATAATGTTCTCAGTTCCTCTTTCTCATATGAAAACAGGAAGAAATTATGCAGGATAGTAGCTGTTTAAATACTAGAAATTCCCCCTGGGGAGAATTACAGCCATTTCAGTGATAAATTGCAAGTGAGATAACGGAAGGTTTGGAATGAGCCTGATCCAAACTTCATTTCCAAGCCTCCTCGCTGATTTCAGGGCTTTTTGGATGAGGTTTGAGATGAGAAAGTCTCAACCCTGCTGAGTTTGAGTGGCAGGTTTGTCTTTGTGCTGGTTTACCCTGGGGAGTTCTTGTTGAAGCAGAGCAAAATAATGTCAACCCAGCACTGGATTTTTTTGCATGGAAATCCTACATCTAGAATTCATCCCGAGTCCTCCCAGCAGCCAGGCTGCTCTTCCCCCACCTGAGCAGAGCCTTACAGCTCCAGGCTGTGAGTGAGCATCATTCCTTACCTCAGCTCTCCCTGCCTGGGGGCCAGCACTCCTCGGGTGAATGTTTGCAATATTGTCTGAAGAAAGAGATTCCAAATCCCCACCGTAAGATCTTTGCCCACCCTCAGGGGCGAAGGCATCCTAATTAATTAGCAGGAATACTCCTCTCTCAGCCGTTTAGAAAGCAAAGGGGCTGACTGTTGTGATAAAGTGCACGGCAAAACATCCCGGGCTCAGCTCTAACAGCATCGCAGGGATCTCAGGACATAATTGCCTTGTTATTTTCGTGCTCCCCAGGGCTCTGCTGGAGGCAGTTTAGCAGAACGGGCACTTAAAAAGTGCCTCCAGCAAACTCCGCTCCCCGCTGCCTGCTTTCCCAGATCCCTCGTTGCCTTTGCTCCGCTTGGCAGAAGCTCGTTTTCCTCCTCCTCCTCCTCCTCTGGGAAATTCCCGTCCTTTGATTCCCCATCCCATGACTGCAGCCCCGGCCTTGGTTACTGCGCTGCTGCAGAGCCCGCCCGCTTCCACCACCGCTCCTGGAGCCATCTATTGTTTCCCAGTCTGAATTTCTTCGGGACGTGGAGCATCTCCTTGGTTTGGTTTCAGGGTTGGCAGCACCGAACGCCTATTGCAACACAAATAACATGAATAACACCTCTCGGTGATATTCCAGCCCGGTGTCACAGCGCCCAGGCCGGCTGGTGACCTGAGAAAACCAGTCTTGTTTGGGACCGTGTCACACTCCTTCCCTCGGCGCTACTTTAGCTAAACACATTCTGGGAAAACCACAAGTTATGCTGCCAAAATAGCAGAGAGGACCAACTCCCCAAACAGGAGGCCTTCTCCAGCTTGAACCGCGGGTTTAATGGAGTAACAGGAGGTAAAAACAACCAGTGCAGTGCTCTTTAAACTTCTGAATATCACCTAATCACACACATTGGTTCTGAGGAACACATAGGTAGGAGCAAGGATTGAAGGATCAGACTCCAGCAAAACCATTAGGCTGAAGTGCAGTAAAAAATGAGAGGACTCTTTC
>NW_008238988.1:4565432-4583634 GCF_000691975.1 Corvus brachyrhynchos
TCCCTCAGCAAAGAATTCACTGAGGCTAGGTCTGCTAGTGCTAGAAATTACTTTTCTTTTATGCAATGTATGTATTACATGCATGCTGAAAAGTATTTTCATAATTGAAAACGAGTTGTAATTAGCAAATGAATTAAGTGCACTTTTGTGGAGATCCACTCTCATTCAATCACTGATTTGCAGTCAGTTGTTTGCAATGACTCTCCCTACTGACAGAAATTCAGACACATTATAACATTTAGCCCATAAATCCAGAATCACAGAATCACAGAATATCCTGAGCTGGAAGGGACACACAAGGATCATCGAGTCCATCTCCTGGCCCTGCACAGGATAGCCCCAAGAATCCCACCACGTGCCTGAGAGTGCTGTCCAGTGCAAGAATTCAGTGTTTCATTCAAAAAAACTTCAAACAATAATGCTTATTTTTATTTTGAGATGAGTAAAGCAAGCATCGATAAATTGGGCTGGCCACTGCCTGAGCTCCTCTTCCTTGAGCCTTCATTTGTGGCCACTGTGGGATACAGAGGACTCGTCCATATGGAATTTTGGCCCAGCCTGGCGTGGCCATGCACGTGTTCTGCTTTTAGAGAAAACCAAGTAAGTTTTGTATTAGAGTACAAGAAGGAATTTTGGATGCTCGTGACAGTGCTCCAGCCGGTGGGGGATGGAGGGAAGTGTACCTAGGTTTTTTTGCTTTACTCCCTCCCACTGAGCATTTCAGGTTAAGGTGGATGAGCCCCACTTGTGATTTCAGCTGTTACAGTATTAAATTTCATTTGCTAATGCCATATGTTATTTCTGTGCTAACAAATGTGCCATTTTTAGCTCATAAAGTGCTGAATGAATTTATCTGGAATAATTTCCACCCTAACATGGCCAAGCATTTGGCAAACAAAGTTCCAAAGTGTGCTTTTGGGAGTTGTATTTGATGACAGTGCGTGGGTATCAAAATAATTAGGACTACAGGCCAGGGGAAGGAAGACAGAAGATTACAGAGCAGGGACACAACTCATAGCTTGGGAAGCCCTTGGAAAGAGGTGACTCCAGTTCCTCAATTTCCCTGCCTCCTCCTTCCATCTTCTCCTTCCTCCCCTTCCTTTCCCCCTCAATAACCCTGCCGGTCTGGAACCAATAAAAGGAGCACATCAGATAAGGCAAGGGATTATTTCCTTATGCCTGTGCTATTGTACGAAGCACAATATCAAGGTATTCCATGCATCCTCCCAGCTCCTTGTGAAAGAAAGGATCCTTTTATTCCTTGGCTGGCCTTTTGTGTAGCCAAGAATCTGCCGCCCACTCAGGTAATTTGTACCAACAGATCATACCTGTGGTAGCAGAAGATCCTGTCAGGAGGGAATATCCAGCAGAAACCAGGCATTGCTCATGTGTGAGGAAGGCTGGCTGGGAAGGGGAGGAGAGCTGAATTTTTTTTTAACTCCTTTGGAGGGGGGGAAAACTTGGGAAGAGGGTTTTGCTCAAACAGGGAACTTTTATAAATCTTACCTTAATAAATGTGTGTATTCTTATTGAGACAACAAAGTGCCTCATCTGGCTGAGTGCTCCAGCTCACACCCACCCACTCAGTGTCCACCTCAGCTATATCTTCCCCAATAAAATATTCTCCTATTTCCCCTTTACGTGTGCCCTCTCCTTGGGCACAGGACCAAGATTCCTGGTCTACAAGGATACCAGAGCCAGCAGCATCACACTGGGATATAATTTGTCTCGGAGAGTATAAAAATGACAGGAGTGTAAAAATGACAGGATGTCCCTGTGGCCAACCCTGTGGTACCTTGGCGGCGGCGACATCTCAGGCAGCTCCCAGTCTGATGTCAGAGGTTCTGCTGTAAAGAGAGGGACAAGAACAGCCTTCAGCTTGCCCTCAGCTTCCAGCTTGCCAGGTCAAAGATGTCCTGAGGAATGAGGAATTTCGGGGGAGGTTGAAGACCACACAGAGACATGCCTTGCCAAAAGCACCAGGGTGGAGATTCCCTTTCCCACTGCTGCGAGGTCATAGCCAGCCCCACAGAGAACAGGCTCTCTTGCACCCCAGCACTTTTTTCCTTGCTTCAGCTGTTACCCCAGTTCCCCTCTCTTGCTCCTCTTTGTCCCAGTCTGGTTATCCTTCCTGCTCCTGCAGACACCCTTCCCTCAGGCTGACAGCACCCTTTGTATGTTTGTTGCATGAGAAGCTTCTGGAATAATACTACAATGCTGATAAAGAAATTAAGTTTGGGGGTGTGGGGGTGTTAATTTCTAATATGCTAAAACCATCCAAAAAATATCCACAAACTAGAAATTACCTAATTTTGCAGCTATGCAAATGTCGTATTTGATAGAGCTATTCCATTTTCACTGTCCCGATGTTCCTCCTTCCCATGAGTCAGAGGATGAGAAGTTTTGGATGGTTCCAAACAACACAGCCAGTGCTCAGATTGATTATTCTTGACTAAATTTGCTTAATTTTTTTTCTTTTCCAGGCTTTGAATATCAATTAAAAGAACACAACTCTTTTGTCTTGTGTGTTGCTCCCCTCAAAATAATGAACTGTTTAATACACCAGAGGCAATTTCAAATTATCTAGTTTAATGAGGAAGGTTGTGACAGAAGATTTATTACCCTTTCTGATCTGCTAATGTATTTTCTCAACCATCCCAGCAGAACCAATCACCATATTTTCATTATACCCTCTATTTTCAGGGGTTCATTAGTTGTAGACTAAAAATAACAGCGAAGGTCTCAGTCTGAAAGCTAATCCAATTTTTTTTTAATTGGAAACAAAATTTGATCAGACAACTTTCTAATCATAACAGCATCAAGCATCAAGACCCTTACTAGGTGTTTTGTCCAATTTGAAACTTCATTTGGCTACGCATAAAGACCTGACCTAGAAATACAATCATGTAACTGCTAGGAAGGACAAACCCAGCCTTTTCCTGAACAAAAAAATCCCATGTTAGCACAAACCATGGACTGTGGTCTAGTCCAATTGACACACATTAAAAATAAAAGGTCTGGCAATGAACCTGTTCAGCTGAGACGAACTCTAGAGATGCTCTGAGCTAGTGGCTCAACATCAGACTTAAGAGATAACTAAGACTTTTTTCCCCCAAAGAATTAAAAATAAAAATAAGGAAAATAAGATGGAAGAGCTCCTAGATAGCCAAAGGGTCTCCTACCTTGAATCTGGATTCAGTTCTTTAAGTTGGCACTTCCCAGCAATGTTGGATTATAGGACATTACATGGGCCCAGTGTTTTTTCTGCTGCATCATTTTGATATGCAAAATCACAGGAATAACAAGAGGACAGGGAAGAGGGATCCATATTCCCAAGGCCCAGCTTTAGCAGAGGGACTCTGGCTTTGGCCTTCTACACAGGCCAGACATCCTTCCTGGGAAATGATAGTAATTATGTTGTGGGAATGTTCCTCACAGAATCATGGAATGGTTGAGGCTGGAAGGGACCTTAAAGACCATAACATTCCACCCCCTGCCATGGGCAGGGACACCTTCCACTATCCCAGGTTGCTCCAAGCCCCATCCAACGTGGCCTGGAACTCTTCCAGGGATGGGGCAGCCACAGCTTCTCTGGGCAACTTGTGCCAGGGCCTCCCCACCCTCACAGGGAAGAGTTTTATTCTAATACCTCATCTAAACCTACTCTCTGTCAGTTTGAATCCACTCCCCCTTGTCCTGTCAGTGCATGCTCCTGTAAAAAGGCCCTCTCCATGTTTCTCGTAGGCTCCCTCCAGGTACTGGAAGGCCACAATTAGGTCACCCTGAAGCCTTCTCTTTTCCAAGCTGAACAATTCAATTTCTCTCAGCCTTTCCTCATAGGAGAGCTGCTCCAGCCCTCTGATCTTCTTGTGGCAACCACAGGAGCTGTGCTTGATGCAGGCATCCCTCAGACTGGTCCCAAACCCACACTGTTCAAGGGATTCTCCCCAGCAATAAAATATCTGGAATACCCACACAAGTCCATCCATGGGGCACTTGACAGTCATTCCTACAGGATTCCCACAGGAAGATGTTTGCAATGACCTGCCTGTGGGGAGGCTGGGCTGGGCATATGTTTTGTCCAGATAACGCATCACCCAGACACCCAGGGGATTTTTAAAAGGGATATAGGGAAGTTATTGCACCTCCCGTCAGCCCCACGCTATAGATTTTACATGCATCAATTATATATTTACGTTCAAAACTCTATTATTCATAGAGTTGAGTAAACAAGTATTGATTTTTACATTGTAGCATGGATGAGTATTTCTAGTGATGCAGAGGCTCCTCTTCCACCCTCGGTACCTCTGACCTCATCGGTGCTTCCTGAGCAAGGAATATCCTTTAACAAGGAGGATCAAGTTTAAAACCAGCTGGCTGCCGCTGTTGGGGATGGAAATCAATGTGCATTTCCTTCTGAATGGACACTTCTCTGCCCACACCGCGTCATGTGCGGCTCGCGGAGATGCCGGGCCAGACAGACGCAGGCGGAAGGCGAGCGAAGAGAGGATGTGTGAAACCATCTCAGCTCACACACACAGCAGCCTCAGCTCTCCCACCTCATGGGCAGAGGCGAAGACGTGCTGCCTGTATGAATAGAGCAGAAAAAAGCAGCTTAGATGCCTTTTAAAAGTGATACTACTGCAGAGATCACATTAAACCCCTTGTGAAGGGTCTGACTCTCAGTAGGTGAGCTTGTGTCAAGATTTCTCTCTATTAAATGTTTCTCTCTATTAAATATATGATGCCACCGTGCACATTTAAGGGTGGCAGAAAAAAGTCCTCTTAACTGCATTTTCCAGTGCTCTGTTGTTTCAGAGGTTAACCAAAATCACTTACTTCATAGCTAACTTTGCTATATTGAATCAATGAACAAGTTTCTTATTGGATTTTTATTGCAGATAAAATTGACAGGGAAAATCACTAGGATATACTTAAAAATGGGAAGGAAATGTACGTTTACAATAAAAAGGTCTCTGAAGGTCTCTTGTTTCATAGGAAGGAAGCTGTCTTTATACTGCATGAACTATAAAAAATGATTAAAACTGAAGAGAGACAGGAAGCTGATAATTTGATTTATCATCTTAATGGCTATGATTCATGAATAAATAATATAATGGTTTATGTCTCTCTTGTAAAAGAAGTAGAGAAGAGCAATTTGTCTAATAAATGACTTCAAAAATTACAGCTGAGTCTTGTTTGCCACATTTGTTCTATTTAAAAAGAATGAGTGTGTATCTTATTTCTTATTACTTACTAGGACATTTGTTGTATTATTTATAAGAGTCAAAAACCTTAACTAAAAGCCACTCATCTCTGACCACAGTCTCCCATTAGCTTTAAATTCAGGAAAGAGAAAGGGATTGATCACTAGATCAATAAATCTAACCTTGGATCTGACTAAAAGCTTCCTTTAACCTCCTTCCTCCAGCATCCTTTTTCAAAATTAAAGTATCCCCGTTTTTAATTATTTAAGAGCACGTCTATTTTATAGTAAGGCCCTGTATGACTGCATCATACAAGGATTTCTTCTTTATATTGGAAGCCCACCAGCATCTTTAAAAGGAAAGCATTTAAATCATGATAATTTGTTGGTTTGTTGGGTTTTTTTTTTAAGTTGGATGTGCTGCTATAGATACACATATCCAATACACCCTGGATTTCATTGAGACAAATGCTGAGAACAGGAAAATCGAGAAGAAATGTGTATTCCCAATTATCAGACACACAAACTACCCCAAGCCCATCAATGATTCTGCTGGAGCTGAAGTCGCTCTGTATCGACGGCCCCGGGCCAATGAGTGACATTGTTATAGAGCTGCAAAAAGTCATTCCAGGCAAAAGCAAACAGCAGAGGACACAATTAATGGAAAGAGTTTTTAATTTTTTTCTAAACCATCCTGTAAAAATAACATGTATATGTAGTTTGCCCAGTGTGCATCAAGAGCCTGACCATTTTTTCCGCCCTTATATCAAAATAATTTATGAAAATCAGATCTTTTTTGTACCAGAAGCTGTTCACACCAATTCAATACACTCTGTTTCCACTGTCCTGCTATGGGACAACTTTCAAAACAATTCAAAGCACATCTTGCAGACACAACTCCTGATGCAAAGCTGGTTGGGTGTCCCAAAACAGGGGAGCTGTGGCCAGGGTCATCTCTGGGTTATGACCTTGCTCAACCACTGGCCTGCTGCATAGTCTTGAACACATGGGTTTTGGCACATCTCTGCACCTTTCCTTGTTCCACTTTAAAGCTTCATCCTGAAGAATGTGGGATTTCTGTCTTGGCAGAATTTGGGCTGAGAAGAGAGGCGTGGACTCCCCATCCTGGGAAGCGTTCAAGGCCAGGTTGGATGGGACTTGGAGCAACCTGGTCTAGTGGAAGGTGTCCCTGTCCATGGCAGGGGGGGGAACTGGATCAGCTTTAAGGTCTCTTCCAATCCAAACCATTCTGGGATTCTAGAAAATAGAAGCTCTTACCCTGTTTTTGAGGCTAATTTTTAAGAGGGTTTCAAAACTGAATTCAAGGCTAAGTTACGCTTGGGTCAAGGTGTTCTAAAGTGGTGTTGGAATGAGCAGCACTGGTAGGACTGCTAATGACAGCAGTGAGAGGAAAACTTTAGGATGACAGTTCTTGGCATATCGTAAAACCAGTTCCACCAGTTTTATTTAAAATAGAGAGGGAAAGAAGAGAAAAAAAAAAGGTAAATGGATTTAAACAAAATAGACCTTCTGAGTTCTTCCGTTTCATAAAACATGTACAGCTCATGCCATGGATCTTCCACAGACTGCACGTATAACACAACTCAGTGTAGTTAGGGACAAATGTCACACAGGCGGACAAACAAATCAGGAAAAAATAGCAGGAACTCTCACAAATCCCATTTATCAATACTTTCCACATATGATTTCTCTAAACTAATGCAATTAACTGCCCCACAGTCCAAAGGCACTATTTTTACGTGCCACACCTTCTTCCCCCAGCTGCCGTATTATATAGGTCTCCTAAATTTGGAGTGCTCAAGATGTTTTTGGGGTAAGTGATGCATCAGCTCATGTCAAAACAATGTAGGCTGCATCCAGAATGACACTGAAACCCAGTGTTTTGGGGAATGACACCCCAAAAAATGTTCTCTCCTGGCCTTTCATTTTGAAGGGACAAAATCTTTGCTGGTTTTGAAAATTACAGTGGCCTTCACTAACTTCTGAAGTACAACCTTTGGTCAAACTCTAATTTTTATGGTCCTGCCATAAAAATAATGCTAATCCCTATCTAAAATGATGAGCTTTTTGCCCTAATTAGGAGTTTCTGAAAGAGAATTTTAATCAAGCAGATTGCAAGTATCTCTGATGTCACTCCAGATCTTGAAGCAGATGCTATTCCTTCATACTGCAGCCACTCAAATCCCACCATCCCACCGTGATGGGCACAGTGGACAAGAGCAGAGAAATGATGATCCCTGTTGCATCTGGAAAATGGCAGTGATGGGGTGAAAAATAGACTTAGCAATACAAAGCTGTCCTTGATAAAATACAGTTTATGCAAAAGGCAATGAATGGAAGCAGCACAAGATAAAAATTACAGAAAAAACCAGGGTCACTTTTCTGACATCAGTCCCACAATTCCATTTGGATATGGAGGAGGGAGGATCTCAGCTGGGATAAGCCACTCTAAGTGTATCAATAAAGCCACGCTGATTTATAGCAGCTGAGAATTCGTCCCGGAGCGCATTCATCCATGTGCGATGCCATGGATTGATGTGTTAGCATTTTCTCCCTGGAGACTTTGGTTCCAAACCTATTTAAAACCCAGTGAAAACAAATGGGCTGGTCTCTAGGCAGATGTCCCTGGAAATCTGTTTACATCATCACAGTGGCAGGAGCTCAGTGGAAAGGGTTTTATCTGCTCAGGTTGGGGGTAAGGGCAGGGTGGCAGGTCCTTGGTGGAGCTGCATGGCAAAACTTCCTTGGTAACTCCTGAGCAGCCACCTTGCAGGATGGATTTGATGTCCACAAATCCATAGGATTGTGTACGAGGTAAAATTAAAAGATTCAAACAGGAGTATTGCTTAGTCTTAGTCTACAATCCTGGAGCAAGACTCCACAGCACTGTGCTCTACTGCCCCTTGCCTGCACACAGATTCCCAAGGGATCAGTGATGGGTCCAGTCTTGTTCAGCTTATCCACCACGCTGGATGAAGGGACAGAGTGTACCCTCAGCAGGTTTGCTGGTGATACAAAACTGGGAGGAGTGGCTGACACACCAACAGGCTGTGCTGACACTCAGCCAGGCCCAGACAGGCTGGAGAGATGGGCAGGGAGGAACCTAAGGAAGTTCAAGCAGGGCCCCCCTATCCTGGAGGAGAATAACCCCATGCAGCAGTCCAGGCTGGGACTGACCTACTGGAAAGCAGCGCTGCTGAGAAGGAGCTGGGGTGAGCCAGCACTGTGTCCTTGAGGCCAAGAAGGCCGATGGTTTCCTTGGCTGCATGAGGGAAAGTGTGGCCAGCAGGTCGAGGGAGGTGATCCTGCTCCTCTCCTCAGCCTTGCTGAGGGCTCAGCTGGGACTGCTGTGTCCAGTTCTGGGCTGCTTAGTACGAGAAATACAAGGAATTATTGGAGTGGACGCAGTGGAGAGGCTGCAAAGGTGGTGAGGGGACTGAAGCATCTCTCCTATGAGGAAAGGCTGAGAGAGCTGGGCCTCAGCTCTGGAGAAAAGACAGCTGAGAGGGGAACCAATCAATCCATATAAATACCTTAAGGGCAGGTGTCAGGGGATGGGAACAGACTCTTTCTAGCGGTGCCCTGAGACAGGACAAGGAGCAACAGGCACAAACTGAAACACGGGAAGTTCCACCTGAACATGAGGAAAAACCTCTTTACTGTGTGGGCGATGGAGGCCTAGAACAGACTGCCCAGACAGGTTGTGGAATAATCTCCTTCTCTGGAGATGTTCAAAACCCACCTGGATGTGATCCTATGCTTGAGCAGGGGAGTTGGACTAGATTATCTCCAGAGCTCCCTTCCAACCCCAACCATGCTGTGATAACCTCACCCACAGGTCATTGCTGATTTTTTGATAGGATCCTTCACATGCATGAAATTAAACACATTTGTAATTCGGCGGGCTTGGGGCTCAGTTTCAAAAGCATTTTGAGAAGACACAAAGGCTCCCTGTGATCAAAGGAGAGGAAACAATGTGGTTGTTGGAGTTACAATTACACCATCTCACATTCTTTTGGCAGAGGAGTTCCTGGCCCAGTTTGGGAGAGGAGATAAAGCACACACAGGGAACTGAACTGCAGGTCACTGCTGCACCTCCCGGATCTGCACCCCAAGGCCAGCCTGGAGTTTCCTGCCTGAACCCACATCCACTGAGTCTCAGTGGGATTCCACCAACAACTCAGCAGCAGATCTGCCTGTCCATGTAATGTAAGTAATGCTTTTAGGAGCATTATCCATGCATGGTTTTCCCGTACATGGAATTTGGCAGGAAGCCATTCGAGCGAATGCTTCACATTGCAAGAAAAATCAGCAGACTTTTTTTCTTCTTTAACTATACTTATTAAAAAAAACAACCCCCCTACTAACAAAGTAGGAAAGTTATCCACCATCACCTCAGGCTCAACCATGCAGAATCAGATAGTTAAATACACAGATTTTTAAGGAAATATCTTCCTTCCCACCCTCCCACCCTGTGCTTTATCATTTAAGCAGTGGCAGCTCCTGCAGTCCAAAACTGGGTATTTCATATAACGCAACAGTAACACAGAAACAGAGTTCCCAAGTCCAAGCCCCATCTATCATAAGTAACTACATGATTATCTCTTCCAGAGACTGATCAAATCCCAGTTTATGAGCAGTTTGCTTTTTACTGCTGTTATACAAAATGAAAAGCTCTTCCAGAGCCCCGCTGCTCTGACGACAACGAAGTCTTCTTCCTCTCCAACCAAAATCTTTTCAGGACCAGTTTATACATGTTTGTTCCTGCACTGAGTGTTGTCCTTAACTTGAATTGTTTTTCCTCTCCCTGGTATTTAGTCCCCTGATGTATTTATAGAAAGATCATATCCTCTTTCAAACTTCATTTTGCTTGGAATAGTAATGTTAGAAATAGACTGACAAATTTACTGCAGTGGATGGGGACGGACAGACACACACACACAGAGGCTAGAGCACTCATTTTTAAAGAAATGCAGAAAATACAGATGAGTTAATCTTTAGTTAACAGTGCATTATTTCAATCATATCAGCAACACGTCAACTACAGTAGAAAAGACAGATCAAGTTCAAAACTGATTTTCAGGGGGTTTTAGATCTAATGACTATCCATCTATTGAAATACCAGAAAGCCTACCTGGAATTCCATAAAACTCTAGCCTGAGGACAGTACCAAAAGCCCACAATGAATATCATCTCTAAAAAAGAGAGCTGTGAAGACTCAAAAGTACATTTAAACAGAGACTAGTTTGGGTGGTAAATAATATGCAGAAAAAGAAAAAAGAATCAAGTCGCTATTAAAAAAAAAAAACCTAGAAGGAAAAGAGATTGAACATACTATTGTCTGTTTGGAGACAATTCCTTTCACAAAAATATTTTCTAGTTTTGCTGCTCTGGTACATCAATCCTGAGCACTCTAACTTTTGACTTATAATGATATTCCTTCAGATACAGCTTCACCGAGGGAGGAATGGGAAGTGCATCGATACCATCGTAAGTTGTACAGTTGCAAATAACCGTTCTACATATATGCTGGAGAGAGAAGGGAAAGGTCCTGTTCAGGGGAGTGGATAAAAGTGGTTCAAAGAACATACAGGAACTTGGATCTTTGTAGTGTTCTAGGAGTCCCGTGATGTCAGGAGAATGGAAGACACAGGGATCATGGGCATCAAAGCTGAAGTTGTGATTCCACTGCTCTATCCGGGCGTGGAGGGAGCGACTGTAGCGCCTGAAGCTCACGGAAAACAAATAGTCTTCCTGGGCAGAGTCTCTCAACAGAAACGTTCCCTCTGGCTTTCCTTCCAGCAGCGCCTCAGCTGCGTATTTATCCATGACGCCCCAGTAGCAGGGATTGTTATTGATCTGGAGGAGGTCTGGCACTAGGCAGTGGACATAATCAATCTGGGTATGGTATTTCGGAGGCGTTTCCATCCGTAGCAGCTCGTCGTCCGTTTCCCACTTGGGCTTGTTTCGTTTTCGAGAACTTGTGCACAGAGTTATGACTTCATCATCGGAGTCCATGTCGCTCTCATCTCTACTGCTCCTCGCCACCTTACCTGTCACCAGCTCAGGCCTCGGGTCACCCCGAGAGGAACTGCTGTCAGTGAAGTCACAGGACTGGGAGGGAGAGTCCGTTGCCCCACTGGCAATCTCCTCGTCTCGCAGCTGATCCTCCCTTTCCTCGTGCTGGGATAAATCAGCAATTATCCATTCTTCTGCCTTTGGACTTATAGGGGCCGTGTGCCTTTTGATCAAGTGCCACCGAAAAGCCAGCTCTGAGCGCGGAGGGAAAGGACACTTATCCAGCATCAGCTCACTGATATGGATTTTCCTTTTGGATGGAAGTCCTGAGGCATGCCGGCTGCTGCAGTTCTTAATGGGAAAGCACTGACCCACAGCATCCTGCAGCTTCTGTTTGAGAGACCGGCCTAAAAACCTGTGGCCACAGGACCGGTCTAGATCCAGCTCGATGGACGAGCAGCTGTATTTCCTCTCTTGGCTCCTTAAATTAGTCGCCGACCTCCCTGCAGCACTTGCTGTTTCGGCATCAGGACAATGCTCACTTTTCTTGGACCAGGAGAGCTTCTTTCCACTCCAGACATACCCATCCTTTCTGTCTGCGCTTCTGCTCCGGCTGCTTTTGGGCCTCACATCTGCGTTTTTCGCGCTGCTGTCCTTGTTTTCTGCCATTGTGACAGCTTTGCTTCACAAGTTGCCAGGAAGCGCACACTGTGTTTCTTGTGGGGTTTTTCTACATAAGGAAGCTTCCTCGAGGCACTTTCTGGAAATATCTAAGGAAAAAGAGAACACAGCTCAGTTAACGGCTATGCACACGCACAATGCAACATCAGTGCTGGTGGATACAGGACAACAGTGACAATTAATTGCTGACCATGTAAAAATCACATGATTGAGGTGAATTCAGTAGCACACCCCACAAATACCAGCTTGATCCCAGACAAAGCCCTCTTAACCCTTCCTTGGGAAAAGCATCCTGCAAAAAAAACTATCTTAATGTATTTGTTGAGTTTCCATTCTGACTACGCAGCAGAGCAGAATGTTCTAGGTGTTGGCAACCCCATTGTGCCAGGGCCCATTTCAAAAGGAAACCCTTCCTGGGGCAGGTGATACTGCTTTAGCTGTTTATGGAGCAAATTCTGCATCTCTTCCAAATAACCTTTCAAGAAGGAACAAACCAGAACAGAAACAAGTAGGTCAGAGTACAAAGAGCTACTGTACCTAGATGATATGCCTGTTTGCTACTAATCCACAGGGTGGGATGCCAGAGATCTTTTTCTTAACTGACACTTTTGGGTCACTTTCGGGATAAAAAAAAAAAACCAAACCTAAATTTTATCAGTCACAGATTCCGTCAGTTTCTGAAAGCTGTTTTCCTCTGCCTTTTCAAAGGAAGGGAGCTAGGAAATACTGAAGCCCTAAGGGATTGAAATATCTGGGGCTTTACATACTGAAAAGGATTAAAACAATCCAGTCCCTTACTAAAAGCAATTTTAAAAGGCCATGAAAGATGAAACTGCTTATTGCTCATTAGAGAAGGAAGTTTACATTATTAAAATCAGTGTTGCTTTGAGACCTACAGTTGCTGATTTCATTTTCTTTTGTTTCCAAAGGTATATTGAATTCTCAAATAGATAAGAGGTTTCCTTTTGACTGCTGCACTTTGAAAAAAAGATGAAAAAAATCTTCTTTTGATTACTCATTTGAAAGTGGAGCAAGATTTTTTCAAGATACATAGATGGCAGTATGGTATGGATGCTATACCCCCCCCCGAGGCATGGCAGGATGTAGAAATATTTCCCATCACTTATCATGATCAGGATATTCTATGGTTCTGTGATGCTTCTGCTCCAAAACCGTGCATAGCTTCTCTGTTGCACTGGGGTTTTTTTGGCTGTGGGTTTTTCTGTTGTGTTGTTTTGGGGGTTTGGATTTTTTTTACAACTAATTGACATGGCAAATACTAAGCAGGAAAAGAAAAGGGCATCCACTTCCTCTCTCCATTCAATCCATTCTCATCATCAGGATTAGCCAGCATGACACAACCTCTCTGCAGTCCCCCGGGGCTGCGCAGGCTGAGTTCAAGCCTCTGCTTTCAGTAAAAGAACAAGACAGCCTTGCCAAAAGGCTCACATGCAATCTGTGGGCCAAATGCATCCCAGATGGAACTTTCACCCAGGAATTTTTCACATTGCATTCCTTATTTAAAACCCACAGACCTGAGAGCTGTGGGGGAAAGGAAAAGGCAGGGGAAGGGAGGAGATGCAGAAATGCAGAATGAAGGTAAGATTGGTTCAATATTGGAAATATGTTGGGAAAAAAAATGGCATTAGAGCAATGGAGACGAATATCACCTCACTGATACCGAGAGGAATCACAGGAAGGGTTCATATTCCAGCAGTTACAAATCAAAGATTAAACTAAAGTTTTATTTTTCTTCTCTCAGGGTTTTGCAAATTGCTTTTCAGTGAAAGCATGGCAAGACACAATGAAGACAGGAAAAAGGCAACATTTGTATATGAGACTCAAAACATCTTTATTTAGACCAGGATTCATTGATTGTTTTTGGAACGTTGGTATTTTTCATCCAGAAATACCTACAGTGGAGCACTGAATTTTCTCCACAATTAAAAAAAAAAGAGGGAAAAAAGCAATCTCATTTACTCTAGTGATAATCTGAAGTTACTGAAGACAAAAAGTTTTTAGATGCATCCTATAGTAAAAGACATTAACTGTCTATGTATGGGATTTTTAATTGGACAGAGAGATATCACTGAGGTTGCAAAGTCAAGTACTTAAAAATTAGGATACGACAGTTTGTAATTGCTTTTGAAACCTTCAATTATCTCATTCTGCTCATCCAGCCCATATAAGGAATAAGAACATGCAGAATATGGGCTTTTAATTAAAAACTGCAAAACATACAAAACCCAGAAGTGCCTGTTATCTCCTAACTTCAGCCTTGCAACTGAAAGAAGCTTGGGGTTTTATGGAATTTCTGGGTTGCTGTTGTATTGAACTGTAAAGCCACCTTCTCCTTTGTACCTTTCTCCTGTCATGAATCATTAGTGGTACCTGAACCCTGAAACAGAAGCTGGGGAAGCAGCACGTGATGCTGCAAAGCCACGCACCATTAGCCAGAGCTGCTTCCCTGGGGTTTGAAGGGCTGCTGGAACCCAGGCGCCAGTTCTGCCACATCAGAGCAGGAATTGCTAATCAGACAGAACAGTAGAGCTGTGAAAAGAGCAGGGAATAAATGAAGAAAAAAAGGGATGTCATCCTACTAAAGCCAGGTTTGAACTTGACCGTGTGTTACAAATGTGTGCTGCGGGAGAGCTGCCTCCCGAATCCCACTGCTCGGCATTACAGCAAGGGATCACACTTTCATTCCCTTCTGGATCAGTGATTCACAGCCCCACCAATAAAATGGGGACCAAAAATAATTAGAGTGTCAGAAAGAAAAAGGCATAAAGGGCAGGGGAGGCATTCAGTGCTCTATTACCACTTCAGGCCATCCATCTAAACCAGCTCTTCCTTTCACTCCAGCGTCCAAGGGAAATGCCACGTACATCCATTAACGGCTGGAGCGCTGCTGGAAGAGCAGGACAGGAGGGCAAGGATAAAAGAGAGGGAACACAGAGTGTACTTTTCCCTAGAGGGGAAGGTTAAATGGAGGAGTCCAGCGCTTTGCAGCTCACACACATCAGTTCTGAGCTCCTTTTGGGAGAAATAACGAGTGTCCTGCCTGCAAAAGCCTTGTCCTGCATGGGGACACCCCAGGCATCTCCGATGATGGCAGGTTTGACAAAACCCTTATGCTGGAAACCCTTTCCCCATAGGAAACAGCAAAGATAAAGACACATGCGGGGATGAGCAGAGTTCACTTCGGGCCACGGGACCCAGCAGGTAGTCCAAGGTTACCCAACACTGTCACAGCTACAGTCCCTGAGGACAGGCAGGGAGCTGGGTGGCTTTTGCTGTCGGTTTCGTGCTGTGCCCAGCTCCCTCCTTCAGAGGTTCCTCTCTCTTGTCTGCAGACAAGGTGCTTTTTCTTTCACGAGCTGATGCCCCAATCCTGAGACTTCAAGCCCAGCCTAAAAGCAATATCCAGTCACTGTTTGGAGGGATAACAATATTCCCTCCTAGCCAGGGGTAGGCTGCAACCCACAGCTGTGATAAGACAGTGACAGCCTCACCATATGTCTAATCAGTAACACCAACAGGAGAATCAAAACCATAAACGTAGATAGCCCTTTTTTTAAAATTTATTCAATAAATACTTGATTACTGAACTGCTTTAACCAGATACTTATGTCCTGAGCTGCTGGATTCTTGCCTCTAGCCCAACAGTCCTCTTCATCAAGCTGCTTCCCTTTCTGTATAAAGAAGGAGCAGATGGTGGGGGGTCTCCAGCCCAACCTCCCACTTGGAGTGGGATTGCTGCCAGCGTGGGCTCAGGGGAGCCATGGCACGGCCTGGCCATGTCCTGAAAACCTCCCAGGATGAAGGTCCCACCACCTCTCTGGTGCTCCCACGCTGCACAACCCTTCTAGGGCAGGAAGTACTTGGAAAGTTTTCTGTCCAACCACACAAAGCATTGCTGTATTGTGTCTCTAATTAAACAACAAAAGAAGGCTCACAAAGAACAATGAATGAATCAATTTTGGAATTGTTATGGAAGTTGATTTTGTAGAGCTGATAAAATCCTGAGAGAGAAGAGCAAGCTGCAATAAACTGGAGTACTTTTGCTTTCATAACTTACATAAAAGTTATTTTAAAACAAAATCTCACTGGTCACAAGCTGCTGTCATTAATTTCACCCGATGAGATTTTGGCCACAAGACCACATTTTAAAACCTGACCTTCCCAACCTATTAAGGGTAACAATAAATCTCAGTTCCTCTGTCTTAAATTATTTTTCTTCAGTTTTGGCTTTACTCTGATTTATGATACCATCCAAAAATACCTAAGCTTGACTCCAGAGGCCTTTCCAACAAATGAAAGCAATTATCACACATACGCACAAAACAAAAAGACTTTCTAAAGGTACCACTGGCAACCTAAATATTTCTTCCTTGGAAATACCCTTGATTTATCCCCAGAACTGTAGGAGGAGGGGGGCCATGCCCAGCTAACCCCAACACGGGGGATATTTTATTCACTCCCAGGAGGTGGAACTGAGCAGGCAGCAGGTGCCAAAGGTGAGGGCTGCTCGTATCTCCTGCCTTAATGAAGCTCTGCTCGTGTGTGGAAGGAAAGATGCAGGCAGCGCTCGGCAAACCGCAGCAGCCTCTCCAGCACTAAATCAGTGAAAGCTTTATGGTCCATGACCAACACTCCGTGCTCCACCCAGAAACCGAGCAGGAGAACAGCGATTCCCAGCTCCCGCCCTGCTCGCAGCCACTCACACCTATTAATCAGGCCAGCAGCAGGCTGAGTTCCCAACCGGATTTAAAGTATAACTTTGCATTTGGTGCCGTGTCACTTTGGACGTGACAAAGCCACAGGGCCTGCAGTCCCTTGGACAAGTGACCACGGGATCCTGACACCCCCCTGGAAACCCTCCCCCCCAGTTTTCCTATGCTGTTCAAAGAGTTATCCCAGCACGCAGCACCTCCAGACAAGGAAATTAGTTGTTAACATGGAAACGAATGTAAAATGGCTTTTATACTGCAAAATACTTTAGGTGCAGTTTGTATCAGAGCCTCCGAAAATTAAAGTGATTAAGAAAAATAAACACATTTGACAAGCATTTGTCTCCATCCCAGGCAGCTGCTTGCAGCAGTCCAGCTCCAAATCATTTCTCTAGAACACATTATCCTTGCCAGAAATCATGATTTACTGAAATATGTAGGATACACCCATGGAAAACATGTCTCTACACAGCTTCCACGAGGTTTAATAACGAAATCTGGCCATATTTCTATTTTTTTTTTAAAGAAGTGTGCCTGCTTTGTAATTCTGTCACTTATTCATTCATGAAACTACCAGCAATGTGAGTGTTAGAGAGAACCACATTTCCAATATAAATAAATCACTCTGCTCACCCCAACCACCAATAACCCCACTGCAGAGCAAAACTGAAGATAAAAGGGTTTTGCCTGGAAGCAATTTTTTCTTAGAAGCAGGAATAAACTGGGCCAGATCATTAACGCGACATAAAGGGAAAACAGATAATTCTGGTTTTTAACTCCTTATTTCAGATATGTTCAATTCCAGGATTTTTTTAAATCCTTCAAGAAATCGGCCACAATGCTTTCTTCCTATTATTCAGCCAAAAAAAAAAAAAAAAGCTTAGTGATTTTTGCAGTGCAATCGCTACCTGCCTGACTACAACTGCTGTCAACTCCACCTCGCACACGCATCAGGACGGCTGGAATTCCAGAGTAATTCCATAATGACCATAACGATCTCCAAAAGGGTTTGATCCTGCGGCTGGGTGAGCGCAGCCCCGCGCTGTTACAGGGGTGCTGCCCAAGGGGGGTGAAGGACACAGCCCCTCATTTAGGCTTTCCCTGCCGTCCCTGTGCCTCCTGAGGACCTGCCATTAAATCCATATACAGAAGGATAAACAGGGAATATATGTGCCCTATATGTGTTAGGGTAGATGCATCGGGCACGGGGTTTTTCAGAGGAGAAGCAAACGGAGCGAACCCCCCGGTGACACAGCAAAGACCCTGGACCGAAGTGACAGGAGAGCACGGACTGAAAGCCCTCATTGACCAGGGACCCTGAGACCCCCGGTCACCGACAGCGGCTCAGACCGCGGGCCGAGCCCCCCCGTGACAGCAGACCCTGGACCGAGTCTCCCCCGGTGACAAGGCTCAGAGCCCGGGTCGAGTTCCCCCAGTGACAGGAGATCCTGGACCGAGTCCCCGCGGAGGACAGAGCGCTGACCCCGGTCGGAGCACCGCGGTGACAGAGGGCTGACCCCAGGCCAACCCCCCCCCTGACAGGAGA
>NW_008238988.1:4584088-4608106 GCF_000691975.1 Corvus brachyrhynchos
GCTCGTGTGGCCTGCCCTGGGATGGCCGAGGGACAGGCCCTGGCACGCCAGGCCCCTCCGGGCCTCGGTAACCCGGGCCCTCATCCCTGCGGTGTTCCCATCCCTATGCCCCCTATCCCCGTGTCCCCATCGCCACGGTGTCCCCATCTCCCATCCCCACGATATCCCCATCCGGAAATGTCACCATCCCTACAATGTCCCCATCTCCTATCCCCGTGACCTCATCACTGTGTCCCCATCTCCTGTCCCCGTGCCCCCATCCCCGCGATATCCCCGTCCCGCAACATCACCGTCCCTACAATGTTCCCGTTTCCTTTCCCCGTGACTTCATCGCCATGTCCCTCATCCCTACCATATCCAGTGTCCCCGACCCCGTGATTTCCCCATCTTCTATCCCCGTGTCTTTTTCCCGGTGTCCCCATCCCCGTGTCCCCCCCAGTCCCCATGTCCCCATCCCCGCAATGTCACCATCCCTACAGTGTCCCCATCTCCTGTCCCCGTGACCTCATCACTGTGTCCCCATCCCCACAGTGTCCCCCTCTCCCATCTCCGTGCTCCCCTCCCAGCAATGTCCCCGTTCCCATGTCCTCATCCCCACAGTGTCCCTATCTCCCATCCCATGTCCCCATGCCCACGGTGTCCCCATCCCCGTGCTCCCATCCCCATGTCCCCATCCCTGCAGGTGGTTGAACAGGTGAATGTCCCAGCAGCTCTCAACTTATACCCCCATCTGATGTTCTTCCTCAAGTGTTTCCTTTTAATCAATGTTATTTCTCCTCTTTTTCCCCTCCATAAACAGACAGGTGGGAGTGAAGATGCCATCAACGCAGAAGCCAATGCGGTATGGCCACACCGAGGGACACACCGATGTCTGCTTTGATGACACCGGCAGGTAACAGCCCCATTCCTAGAGACCGAGAGAGGGATGGGCTTGTTCCTGTCTGATGCCCTCCCAGGAGTTTGGTATTAGGAAAAATTTCGTCACTGAAAGAATGGTCAGTCACTGGCACAGGCTACCCAGGGCAGTGGTGGAGTCCCCATCCCTGGAGGGATTTCAAAGCTGTGTGGATGTGGCACTTGGGGACATGGGTCGGTGGTGATCTTGGCGGTGCTGGGGGAATGGGTGGACTCGATGATCTTAGAGGGCTTTTCCAATCTTAATGATTCTCTAAGTTTCTATATCAGCCATTGCTATGTGGGATACTGGGATGGATTTATGGCCTGGCATGGCCCAAGAAATCCTTTGGGTTTTGCTTGTGCTGAGAACTGGCTGTGTGACATATTTAGGTGCTCTGCATTTAGAAGTGATTGATTTATAACTTAAATGTAAGCATATATATATCCCCATGTATATATATAGTAAGTTTTATATATATAAAAACTCTATATGCACATTTTATGAGAGTGACTTCATAGATTTTAGCAGAAATCAGTGTAGTGTGGGAGTAAATATGTTTATGTATGCACTAAGAAATTAAAAATATAGTTAAAGGAATGCAGTATTGGGCTTGCTATCTTTTCATCTTTTCCTTGTGCTAGTTCTTGAATGTTGAAATATAAATGATGTATTTAGTATTACCTTTTTATAGATTAAAAGGTAAACAAAAAAAACCCCAAGCCCTTTCAAAATAAACTCAAAGGATACACCTTATATACTGGGTATGGTTAAAGTCCGTATTATTTTATTCCTTTCTTTAGTTCATTATCATTGCAAAGACTGTTCATAAGAGATGGTCTGGTAACAATCCCTTGAAAGCACAAAAAGCCTTGTTTGGCATTACAACCAAATGTTTAAAAAAGGATGCAGATTCCTGGATGTTAAGAAATCCTGTGTCTTTCCACAGCTGCATTGTAACTTGTGGCAGTGATGGCGATGTTAGGATTTGGGAAAACTTGGATGACGATGATCCAAAATCCATTAATGTGGGAGAAAAGGCCTACTCGTGTGCTCTGAAGGTATGGTTGTTAACACAGCTCCTCTCAGCTGTGGATTTTCCTACAGATTGTGGATTTGCCAGCTCAGGGATGCTGGTTCTGTGGGTAACATTAAACAAGAATTACCTCTGACAATTCATTGTACCCCATACACAATTGTAGAGGAATTACTCTGTATACTAAACTTTTGTAATGTTTTTTTCCCTCCTCCTCCTTCACGTTCAGTTGTATTAATTTCTGACTTTGATCTCCTTTCTGAGAAACAAACCCAGCAGATTAAGCTAATTATGCAGTGAACTTTTTTGGTTGTTCCAGTGTTTTCTCACCATGTGAGTTGCAAGAAGTTTCCCAGTATAGGATGTGATCATCAAGTATTAGGAAGAAAGCCAGGAGGTTCTTTTATGTGGGCCTGTGTTAAGGTCCAAGGAATTATAATCTGTATTAATCAAAACTTGTTTTCACAAAGTGAGTAATAGATTGGTAACACTTTTTTTTTTTAACTGGTTGATGTTTCACTCTCAGAATCGTTACTTGGCCTAAAAGATGCCTCTGACCCAGTGTCCCCAAAGTGAGAAGAGGATTTATGTAATAGAAAATAATTATTTTTACTATGCATGTTCATGTATTTAGCTTGAGAATTGTCACATTATTTCCTTCATGTCCAGTTTTTGTTATATTGCATTAATAATAGTGGGCCTAAAATATTGTCTTTGTGGCATTTTTAGAAGAGAAGACTTCCAGAAGCCTACATCCATTCTACAAATGTTGTGTATTTAACCTGGCAGTGATAAAGGGAGATTTTTAAGTTGTTTTTCAACTACTTGTGGTTTTGGAGAGGAGTCTGAAGGAGGAAATTAATGAGTATTAACATATTTGTATTGCATTATAAGAATTATCATTTGAAATCCTATTCAGAGCTACTGCCTTAAGTGAATCCTCTTTCTTATGTCCCTTTTAACATACCTCATGTATCTATTCCTCAATACCTGTATAATCTATTTTCATCATTGATTTTTAGAGTATTTTGCTGTTGATTTTCATCACATTACTTATCCTTTTGCAAACTGAGTGAGGTGACTTGAATGGGTTCTCTTAGCAAATCCGTGGCAGAGGCAGAAATTGCGAAAACTATTAAAGAATAGATGAGGAAAAATCCTGGGAAAAGTTGAAAAAGGTGCTTCTAGTTTTGAGGGATTTTTTAAATTTTTAAACAGTGGGAGACTTAAATGTCAGGAAATCATTTTTCAAAAATTACTCTTCATTAATGAAATGTCATGAGGGACTGTTCTGAGATGTTGATGTAATCTGAGTAATAAATCTGATCTCTTTTTTTTTTTTTTTATGTTGTTCACTACTGACTGCTGCTTTCTTTACCTTCAGGATTTTTACTATAATTTTAGACACCTTAACAAAAAACCCCAGCCACAATACTACCTTCCCCCCCCCAAATACACACAATAAAAACCAAAATAAGGCATTTCTTTATATTTATTTTAAAGTTTTACTGCTGTGTACAACTGAGAAGTACTATAGTCACTCCAAGAGGTATTATTTTCCAAGCATGGGATAATTATTTCTTTTGTTTTGCACTTTTAAAAATCTGGATTAATTTTTAGTAAACTTCTGCTTTCTGTTTTCTGCAAAGAACTGAGCTATAGCTCATGAACTTCTCATCTTTCCCTGGTGGCATTTAACTGAGAATTCCAGTCCAAGGGTGCCCTCTCCTGATGCTGCAGCAGACAAATCTAAATAGCATGCAAGTTAGTTTGGTTAAAGTGATAGATTATAAAAGTTACTATTCTTGTCTGTATTTTTTGTGGGAAAAATATAAGTGAAAGAGTATTTCCCTTACTACTCTTATTGTCAGACCTTTATGGAATGAATAAAGTTGATCTGCCCAAATATTTGGGACATCAGAGCAGTATTTTTGTCCCTATGGCATAAATGGGTTTTAACTAACAGATTTTATGACTGATTTTGTTGTCAGAATGGAAGACTGATCACAGCAGTCTCCAACAACACTGTCCAGATCCACACATTTCCTGAGGGAGCTCCGGATGGGATCCTCACTCGTTTCACCATGCACGCGAACCACGTCACCTTTAGTCGTGATGGCACCAAAGTTGCTGCTGGATCCAGGTAATGTGGGCACCACGAGGAAAGGCACTGCTGCCCTTCAGAATCTGGAAACTTCCTCACAGGCTGGTTGTTACCAATGAGATCATGAGCCCACAAACCTCTGAGGGCTTTTTAAAGGATTGGAAAATGCCTTCGAGGGGGTGGAGGGGAAGAAAGGAATGAAAAGGAGTTTGGGAAACAATGCTCTGGGAGATACTTGATCCACCAAGTAGTTTTATATAGAAGTCTGGTGTTGCGAAATAATTTCTTTTCTTTGGGAGACTTGAGTGTTTTCAGCTCTCAGTCTGATGCACAAGTGTTCACCCTTCTGGATGTCTCCTCTCATTGAGGGTTTTGTCACTGGGAGCTGGGGATGATGTCCTGACTGCTCAGGATCATGGAGCTGCAGATGAATGTGCACATCTAAAAGTTAGATTGGTTCTGATTTGTGTGAGAGCTTTGAGTCATTCTCTGGCATGAGCATCACCGATCTGCCAAACGATGACAGATGACACTTTCAAGACTTGCCTGAGGGGAATTTAATACGTAGTTTAGTTCTTTTCTTAGGGCAGCACGTGTGCTTTTACAGAATATACTCTAGTCCTTTAACAGAGAAGGTAAAAGAGCCAGCAGGCAATGGGTTTTTTGTGGGTTTTTTTCATGTATTTAAGGCTCAGGTGATTCTTAATTGGATCTGGTGAACTCTTTGGACAGCCATAGCTAATTCACGCTGTCTGCTTGCCTCTCTTCTGGAATTTTGCTCCACAGGGGAGATGGCAGAGATCTGCTTCCTGACTCCTCTCAGTGTGAATTGAACCAGAAAAGCATTTTGGATGAACATGCTGGACTGTGAACTCTGGCAGCAGCTCCACCAAAACTGGGAGGCTGGGCAGTAACCACTGTAATCACCAAATCTGACAGGGATCATGGCTTTGGGCCCTCTGCCAGTGCTTGTTTCTGAGGGAACAGCTCTGCCCCAGGATCTGACTTTGATTAGAGAGATTAGGCAGACAACAAACTCTTTGCTGTTTCTAAAACTTTTATAACCCCCCAGTACTCCTGCAGCCTGGCTGGGGCTCCCACGTTTTTAGGAAAAAGAGCTCACAAGACTGTCAAGCCACCCCTCAGTGAGGTCTTGTGTGTCATACTGAAGGAGAATGGTGAAAGCCATGAAGTGAAGGAGTGCATCTGAGAAAAACTGCTTTTACTTGTCCCAGATTTCTCTGTTTTTACATGGAGTCTGCAAACATCAGTTGTATATAAATTTAACATCCAACTGGCTGCCGAATTTCACATGAACTATATGAAAAGAATTAAAAATAATGGTTAACTCTATAGAATTAGATCATAAAATGAAATTTGTCTCTGGGGGTGTTGCATTGAGGTTTGAGAGGGAGTGGTACTGGAAGTTTGTCACAGGAGTTCTGTGTCTTAGGAATTACGATTGATATTTTGAGTTAAACTGCAGCGATGGCTGCAATTTTGGAAGGAGGAATAAAGTTGCAAAAATTCTCTTGTTGTATCTGATACACTAAATGGTCTTCAAAATCCAGTTAAAAAGTCACAAAATAAACTACTTGCACCATCTTTTTTTTAAAAGCCACATGACCAAATAATTATAGTAATGAATATTGGTCCCACTCAGCAGATAGTTCCTGTTAAGTCATCAGCTCTCTGGTATCTGAGCAGAGATTTTTATTAGATCATGTAGAATATTGTGTTAAATGGGTATGTGGTCTGTGTGTGCATAGTATCTTCTTCAAAAAACAACCATATTTTATTAATTTTGACATGAACAAAAGTAATTTTCTGATAAAAATAGTCTGGCCTTACTTCTATTGTAACAAGCCTCAAGATTCTCATCTTTCATTACATCATATAGTGTTGAGAGCTGTAACTTTCCCAAAAGATATTTAATGCCCAATTCTTATTGCCATAAAAACACAGTTTGTCATTGTTACTAGCAATGTCAATAATTTTATGCCATTGTGATCTGCAGTGACTTTATGATCAAAGTTGTGGAGGTGACTGATAGCAGCAAGCAGAAAACATTCCGAGGACACGATGCTCCTGTTTTAAGCCTGTCTTTTGACCCCAAGGATGTTTACCTGGTAAAAAAACCCCTTTCTTGTTTACTTTCTGCTTTGAATCTCATTTTCCCTGGGGGAAAAAAATTAAAAATGTAGTTTTTTACCAAAAAAACCAACCAGTGACTGGGCAGATGAGAAGACTTCATTTCAGCTGACCTTGCTGATGATGGAGTGTGTCACAAGTTGTTTCCTCCCAGGAGGATTCAGTCTTTGCTTTACTACTCAGTTACTGTCTGTGTTCTTCTGGAATGTAATTTAGAGGAGAAAAGGTGCCTCACTAAAGAAATTTAATATTAATTTTGAGCCTCTTTGGCAAATAAATAGCTCACTTGAAGTATGAGTGTTTGTAATTACAGCAGCTTGGAGCTGAGGACCATTATCAAGATGACAGTATTGGAGAGTTTTAAGTCTTAAAGTGATTTAAACAGGGAGGCTTTCCTTTTAAAGCTGCCTATGTATCACATGTCTGTAGCATTGGTTATAGGGATTTTTTCCATTTTGTGGCATTAATTTCTCTATGTCTTTAATTATTAATTTGTTTACTCCATTCTCTTACCGAGGCCTCAGCAAGCTGTGACGGTTCCGTCAGAGTCTGGAACATTGCAGATCAGGTAAAGGCTGCCCTTTCCATGTGAAATCTTTCCTGAGAAATCCAGGATTTCACAGAGAAGGCTGGACTGAAATAACCCTCCTGGAGAAGGATTTTCCTTTTGGGAATGAAATCTAGCTACACTTCACAGAATACTTCTATCTGCTTCTGGGAGAAATTCCAAAACCTTATTATGAAATGTTGCCTGGGTAGCTGTGTTTTGTTCTTCCTGTCTGTGAAATCCCTGATTCCTTCCGTTCATCTTTCCTAATTGGCCAACACTGTAAGTGCCAAGGACAAAATAAGGATAGCAACTGACATCAGATTCCTCATTTCAGAATTTCAGCTCATTGCTTTCAGGACTGAGGAATTTTGATTATAAGAAACAATTTATTAACGGTAGTAAACACATTTAGCTTCTGCTCTTAGAACTGTAAAGAACTTGAGATTTTCAGGTGAAGGCTTTAATAAGGCAGTTCTGCATATGGATATGGCATTAGTTTTGCTAAATGCCATTGACTGAAATAAGAATCCCTGTGGAATTATTCCTGTAAGTACAGTTGAAAATACACCCTCCACACTTGTGGATTGCTACTTTTTCAAGACACAAGCCTAGTTGTGTGAAATCTCATGTTCCAGACTGACGGTGGGTGCCTTCTGGGGAAATTATACTGAGAATGTTCCAGGACTGGGGCAGTTTGATGCATGAATCTGTGCTGTGGTTTGAGATTACAGCCATTCATTCTTTATCCTGCTGGGACCATATTCAGGCTTCTGTGTGTCACCTTGGTGCAGTTGATCTGGGTTTGACAAATGCTTTTTGGCCGCATTTCTCTATAACCTAAAAATAGATGAGCTCATTTGTTCTGTACTTGATTAAAAATACATGTTCTGTGATCTTATTTCTGTTACAAGTACTTTTATTGTCATTAAAATAGTTTCAGGGCTACATTGACAAAGTATTTTTAAGGCAGTATGTACTACTGTATTTTGATGAAAGAGATTATTTCAGTTCAGATATATTTCTTCCTTTTGGTTTTTTTTTCCCCACCCTTTTCCTGTAAGAATTTGTACTAAACAGCAGATTTTTGCTGAGCTAGAAAGCTTATTTTTTAAAATTTGTTTTCAGACATGCACGACAAGCTGGCTGCTGCTGCAGAAATGTAATGATGTGATAAATGCTAAATCAATCTGCAGGCTTGCCTGGCAACCTGGCACTGGGAAGGTAAATGACTTTGTTTTATCACATCTTAATCCTTTTGCCTCTGAGTCCAACAGTAGAATTCAATCTGGGCAAGCCCAAATTGCACCTCCTAGGAGTAAGGAAAATATTTGGGGTGAAGTTCCCTTTTAGGAAACATAAAAAGCTGGAAATGGTTCCTTGTTTAAACTCCAGACTGTGTTTGGCAGGAGTCCAGCTGTCAGCCCAAACCAGCATTAAACAGTCTTGGTGTGCTGAATAGGAAGGAACATTGTACACGAGGGAAGTAATCAAATTGCTCACAACAGAGCATCAAAGGAGTCCTGTCCTTCTCTGCTTTAAGTAAATATTGCCCTACTTGGTAAATATTTCCTCAGTAAGTTGCTGCCTTTCTTTTCACCTGAAGATCAAAGTTGCAGGAGGGTGTAGCCAGGTGGGGGTCGGTGTCTTCTCCCAGGTCACAAACGTCAGGACAAGAGGAAATGGCCTCAAGTTGCATCAGAGGAGGTTTAGATTGGATATTAGGAAAAATTTCTTCAGCAAAAGGGTTGTCAGACCTGGCACAGCTGCCCAGGGCAGTGGAGGAGTCCCCATCCCTGGAGGGATTTAAAAGCCGTGTGGATGTGGCACTTGGGGACATGGGGCAGTGGTGAAGATGACACTGTCAGGTTAATGGTTGGTCTTGATGCCCTTAGAGGTCTTTTCCAACCTAAGTGGTTCCATGATTCTCCAAAATCCCTGGCTGCTATGACAGTGTTATGTATCAATTTTCCATGGAACAGTGAATGTCACCCTCAGTACAAATTGTTTCAATATCCATATTGCATAAAAACAAATACTTCCCATTTTTAGGCTAATTCTTCACACACACATGCATTTGAAGTGTGAGCAGTTGTCTTGCTTCTCTTACAAAGCAAATTGTTAGACTCCTAAAAAAAAAAAAATCCTAAAGAAATAAACAGCCAGTAACATTTCTGTAGTTTTATGAAGATAAAATGAGCTGGTTTAGGAATCAGCTTTTCAAATCAGATTTATTGAGAAATTGTAGCCTGATCAAAAGGAGTTTGGGGAGGGAGGGTAAAGAATCACCTAAGCCTTGTGCTCAGAGCACTGAAAACTATATGTGTGTGTGTGTGTCAGATGTTTGATAACTAAGAACTTCTAACCTTAGGGTGCAGTTTTCTGCCAGAAGGAAATGAAGATTACAGTAAAAACAGGCATGTTTTGCTCTGTTGCATGTGGGAAGCATTAAAGAACCTTGTAATTTAAATTACTTCAGCTTCCTCTCTCAGTTGGCATGGCTGGGATGTTAGAGAGCTGTTAAGTACTGAGGCAGTAACATCTGTGAGGCTTCTGAATGAAGGAGCTGTGCTGTTTGAATGTTGTTTGACAGGTAACTTGCTCTAAATTGTGTAATATTTTTCCTTTGAGCAGCTGCTGGCAGTTCCTGTAGATAAAGTTGTAGAACTGTTCAGAAGAGAAACCTGGGATAGTCAATTCGATCTGTCTGATGCCTCCATCACACAGGTAGGGGCAGGAGCGAGTGGCTTGTTAAATACTCTGTAATTTAAATGTTATTCTGCTAGAAATTGTCTTCTGCACAGTACCTCTCCCTTCCCTGACCCTCTTCTCTTGGTAATGATTGTTCACATTTTCTGTTTAATTTCTGATCCTGTTACTTTCTGTTGGAAAACAGGGCAGAGATGCTGAGTGGTGTCAAACACCTTCATGTGGCTCTGATTCCCCTCTTTAATTTATAGTAACCCACCAGGTCTCTAAAGTCTCCTGGTGACTCACCCACTGCAGCTGAAGAACATCTGTTTTCACAAATTGCTCTAAATACAGAGCTTTTTAGAGAAAATGTCAGGAGTATTATTTCTGTACGGAGCAGAGATGTCAGTTGTTCACTTTATATTTTATTGAGCTGAAATTTAGTAGACATGACTGTGCCACCTTCTTTCTTTTGGCCTCACTATGTGCTTGCAAATCTTTGGGTTGAAGAGAACCACCTTCTAGTGTTATTAAGATGCAGAACACACAGCCTTGGATTTTAATTTATGGGACTGTATTAAGTTCAAAATAAATAAATCTACGTTTAGTGCTGAGTTTGCAAAATACACTCTGCTTCTTTTTGCATCTCTAGAATTGGGTTTTGTTTGGCCTCATGGCAGTGTTTAATGACAGAAGATGGATATTCTGAAACAAAAATAGGCGTGCTATCTTTAAAGAGTGTTTTTTTAAAGCAACCATTTTTGTAATAGTTTTTAAAGAAAAGGAGCTACCTATCCCCAGCCCATATACAGGAAGCTGGATATGGTTTGTTAAAGATGATGATTATTAATTTTTTTATTCCAGAATATCAGTCTGTTTTAAAATCCAGAACAGGAGTGCTGTGCATGCATTGGTCACTTTTTATTATTATTTGTTTTATTTTTTTTCCTAAGCCCTTGAATGTTGTGGTCTGGTCTCCTTGTGGGCAGTTCCTGGCAGCTGGAAGTGTGGATGGGAATATAGTGGTGTGGAATGTGGAAACCCAGCAGTGCATAGAGAGGTATTCAGTGTTGTTCCATAAATCCCCAAGTTCATCTCTTTTACTTGAAATAGAATTTGATGTTCTTTCCTGTAAAACTTTTTTGTGCAAATGTAGAACTCTGCCTCCTGAAAAACCCTAATAAGATTTACAGGGTTTTGTGGTTTAACCTATCAGGTAGCTTAGGGAAGGGACTTGAATGTGGATTTTGTTCAAATCCCAGAATCTGTCTTTCTGTGTATATCTGTTATTACTTTTGAATCTGATCATTGATTAAAGGATAGCTTTGATGGCAACAAATTTTCCTCACATCCCAGACCCCAAGATCATTGGCAGTAACATGTTTTCTAGAGGGAGAGGAAATACAGGTCAGTCAGTCAGCCATCGATCCTCAGCTGTAAGCCAAAAAGGACAGACTGGCAAATTGCACTTTGGTTAATTAAAGCTCTTAAAAGACCCTAAATATCCCCCCAGTTAAAATCAAAGATGTTATTAAGTGAGGTAGAGAAGAAGAGAATTATCTAAATATTTTGGGTAAGAAACTTGATTGTAACTGTACTGTCTATGTTAAGAATTATGGACAGATTATGTAAATAATTAATGGGATGATTTTTTTGTGAGGATAAAGGGTGGAAAAGATAGAGGATTAATTTATCAGTTTAGTACAAGAGAAACAAATAACTTTCTTTCTGTAACTGGATGGTTCTGGAATAAATGAGCGCTGAAGAATTCCTGTCTTTTCTACGTGTATCAGGATGCTGTTTTAAGAATATGATTCTGATTGATTTTTAAACCTTAAATGGTTTTCTTCATAGAAAAGGAAGACTTGCTCTATTTTTTGTAGCACTGTTTACTCTGAAGGTGACCTATTAATTGTCTTATTATGTGTAATTTCACTTTCTTACACTAGTGGATATGCCCACTTTTTGCAATAACTCTGGAGGGGAGGGTTCTGCCCTGACTGGCTTACTAAAAATCCATTATTTTCATATTCATTTTAGGATGAAGCATGAGAAAAAATACTCAATTTGTGGACTGGCATGGCACCCTAAATATAAGCAAATTGCTTACACAGACACTGAAGGAAACCTGGGGCTGTTGGAAAATATCGGTGATGTAGAGAAGCCAAATGACAAGGTGCTCAGTACCAGTGATTTCCTGAATTAATAACATTCTTTAGGTTATAAGTTAAATGGAACATTCTGTTTCGTGCTTTGCAGGTTCCCTCTTGTGTGTTAATTTACTTCTTGAATTCCATGTCCAAAAGAAGTTTTGTGCTGATGGCTAATCTGTTTTTAGGCTGCCAGTGCAGAGGCCAAAGACTACAACGATCTGTTTGATGGAGATGATGATGATTTACATGGGGATATGATTGAACCACCTTCTTCCCCAAAAACTGGAGATAATGAGGATGATGCTGATGACCTTATGCAACCCCCAGGCCATATAAGGCGGGCACTAATTGATGATGATGATGATAACTCACTAGGTACACTATGAACTTATTTTCCAGAGCTCTTTTACTGGGATGATCTTTTAGCACCCTCTACTCAGATATATTTTGCTTTGTTTTTCCAGAGAAATCTTGACTGTTTTAAATGTTTTTTAACCTATATTCTGTCATAATACTGCGTGTAAGATGTAAATTTTTTTTTCACTTCTAGATATTGGGTTGATAAAAGCTAGTTCTGGTCTTCTTGAAAAGGAGGATGATGGTGATGATCAGACTGGGGGCTTTTCAGCTTTGCCACCATCATCTACACAACAGCCTTTCTATGATGGGCCAATGCCAACCCCCAGGCAAAAGCCCTTCCAGTCTGGCTCCACTCCTGTGCACCTCATGCATCGATTCATGGTAAATCTGTGTGGTTATTTAGATTTAGGTGCTTCTTTTATATTTAGTATTGTCCAGTTTGTGTTATGTTTTAATCTCATCCAATACTTTTTTTTTTTTAGTATGTTACAGCTAAATAATGGAAAGTAGCTTTGTTTTCATGCAAGGATTCCATAATGTTTTGGTTTACATTTCAGTTGCTTTAGAAATAAATACTTGCCTTTAAGACAAAATCAAGCTATGCAGTTTGTACCTGTGCTGCTGAATTCTTGCAAATTCATTTAAAAATTCTTTTTTAGTCAGAACTGTGGGTATTTTTGTGCTGTTAAGGCTTATATGTTAATAATTCACTATTTCTTTCTGTCTGCAAGTTCTCACATTTGATTTGGTAAGGAGAAAGATGGGTGAGCAATGAGGGTGAAACTTTCTGTTTTAGGAAATCACTGTTTTAGGAATCACGAGTCCTGATTACACAGGTCTTCAGTCTTCCTGCAGCCTCCCACCCAGTCTTGTTTCAGATAAAATAATTACAGCAGGCTGCTTTAGGGCAGTATATCTGATGAATTTAGGGCATTTGATTTGATGGTTTTTTTGGGTGTGTGTGGTTCCTTTTGCCAGGTGTGGAATTCAGTTGGAATCATTCGCTGCTACAACGATGAGCAGGACAATGCCATAGACATTGAATTCCATGACACCTCTGTGCATCACGCCACACACCTCCCCAACTCCCTGGGCCACACCATGGCTGACCTCTCCACTGAAGCCATTTTGCTGGCCTGTGAGAGTACAGAGGAACTTGCAAGGTAAGTCATGGCCTTGCTCTGCAAAACCCATAATAGGGAGCTGCTTTTAATTTGTTTCAAATATTTCGACTTTTATTTTCAGCTTCTATCAATTTTGAGCTTTTTGGGTTTTGATCATGCTTTTTATTTATGGGACCACTTTCGAGGAGGATTTTAGCTTCCACCTACTTGAAGACTTCAGGAGTATTAAAAAAATGTAATTTGTTTCCTGAGAATTTCTTTTAAATTCCTTTTTCAAATGTATATATAATGGAAACTTCACACATTGCAGGCTCAAAGGGAATTGTAAACATGAAAAATAGTTTTTCAGTCTGCTCAGATCAAAGATCAATCATAAGGGGTCAGCTATTTCTTTTCACACTGTTGCTAAGGAGACATTTGGAGATACCCATAAGAATTTCAAGTGTGAAGAACACAAGTTTATGAAAACCACAGAAAGATTTAAGCAGCTGGGCCAGCTAAACTCTGTTCTTGCATTTAAGAACAATTTCAACAATATTTTATTGTTGGTTTCTGTGGAAATATCTTGAAGAAAGCTTTCTTCTTATTTTCACACATACAGCCTTGTGGTAAGTTGAAAAGCACCCTTTAAAAGTATTATTTGTTATATATTGGTTGTCTGACTTTGGAAGTGTCAATGTTTTTCTCAATGGAAATTGATAATCTGTCAAAAGGCATGATGTCTGTGGACTGGTTATAGGCAGTTTTCAATTATTAAGAACTGAAGCTTTTAATATTTTTTCCCTTTGAAAGATAGCATAATATGGCAGACTTCTAATGAGGACTGATATTCAGGGTGCCAAGAAGGACGTTTACCTGCTTCCATCTAAAAAATCAGACCTACAGTTGTGTCTGCTTCAGGCTTTAGTCTTTAAATATGCAGTGCTGGAGGTCAAGCTGGCTCTTCAGTTCCTGAGTAATAAGAGCAACACCTTTGCAAATGGCTGCTTGAAATTTGTAGTCCCATCTGTAGTTCCGTCAGAGATGTCTGATAAAAATGTAATATACCAGTGTATTTTCAGGTATTGTATTTACTTCATGTTGAGATGTCTGATGGCTCTTTGTCTCTGCCTTAGCAAGCTCCACTGCATCCATTTTGGCTCCTGGGATGCCAACAAGGAGTGGACTGTGGATATGCCAAAGGATGAAGAGATTGAAGCCATCTGTCTAGGTCAGGGCTGGGCTGCCTGTGCTACCACTGCCCTGCTGGTCCGTGTGTTCACAGTTGGAGGAGTTCAGAAAGAGATCTTCAGTCTCCCAGGCCCAGTGGTGTCCATGGCAGGACACGGAGAGCAGCTGATGATTGTTTATCACAGAGGTAGTTTTCTCCCTTTTGTCTTTTTGTGAACTGAGGTTGTTTTCAATCCTCATCTCTCACTGGCTTTGCACACTGGTTAATTTGTTTGTAATCACCAGAGTGTGTTTTCTTCTTCTTTTCTTCGTGGTGTTTTTCTCCTTTTTCTTTTCTGGGTGATGCCTTTACAAGCACATCCATCATGATCCACGGACCTGTGACTTCTGACAGCAGAGCCTATGTTTGATATTGGGATGCTGAGATTAAACTGTGGGGAAGGGAAGGATTTTGCAACAGTGAAATTAATAGATTAAACTTGTGTTTCACATGGGCCAGAAGGAATTACTACAGAAAATTAAGGAAGCTCTCATTATGCATACCTTGTGTGTCCAAAATATCAAATAGTTGTGTGTCTGACAGTGGTATCCATGGATAATGCTGCATTAGAATTAATTTTTGATTCAAAACTAATTTAGCCAAGAGCCAAGGCAATTCTGTTTTCTAATGAAGTCATTGAACAACTTTTTTCTAGGTACTGGGTTTGATGGGGACCAGTGCCTCGGGGTCCAGCTGATGGAACTAGGAACGAAGAAAAAACAAATTTTGCATGGAGACCCTCTTTCTCTTACAAGGAAATCCTATTTGGTGTGGGTTGGATTCTCTGCAGAAGGTATGAAATACCTGCATGAGAGGTTGAGAAGTACTGACACTGTTGGGAGGATTACAGGAAAGCTGGAGAGGGACTTTGGACAAGGCAAGGGGGAATGGCTTCACACTGCCAGAAGTCAGGGTTAGATGGGATGTTGGGAAGAAATTCTTGCCTGTGAGGGTGGGGACGCCCTGGCACAGGGTGCCCAGAGAAGCTGGGGCTGCCCCTGGATCCCTGGAAGGTTGGATGGGGCTTGGAGCAGCCTGGGATAGTGGAAGGTGTCCCTGCCCATGGCAGGGGTTGGAATGAGATGATCTTTAAGGTCCTTCCAACCCAAACCATCCTGTTATTCTGTGGAGGAGTTTGGGTAATTTAATGCCCTTTGAATAATGTTGATCTTGGGACTTTCACTTTTTCTTCCAATCTCCTCTACATTAAAAAAAATTCTATTTTTCTATTCTTTCAATGTATTTGTCAGAAATCTTTAATATTTTCTCACTCAAATGTTATCAGAACTTGTTCTCCTGATTGGTTTTCCTGCTCAGCCAAAAGAAATAAACTGTTAGTACACCATAAGAGCTCCCTGACCCCCAGAGTTGGTACCTTGGGAGGACCTTTTATCATAAACATAAAAAGTAATTGTATAATAGCTGATTTCCTTTGGGAATCTGCCCAAGCAGTATAAATTCGATTTCTCCATAAAACGCTTTAACTTTGAACTTGTCAGTTAACCACCAGTGGTGTTGGCTGACAGAAGGTGGCGCATCTTTCCAAGGAAACTGCCTTTTCCCACCTAATTTGTGCAGTGTTTGGGAGAGAGGATGTTGTATCTGAAATATGTAAACCATCGTTTCCCAGCTGTATCCAGTACTTCCATCTTGCTGGGTTGTAATTTGCTGCCTGTCAGAGGAAATGTTCTCATTTATAACAAACAGGTACCCCTTGTTACGTGGATTCCGAGGGAATCGTGCGAATGCTGAACCTAGGACTTGGGAACACTTGGATCCCGGTGTGCAACACCAGAGAGCATTGCAAAGGGAAATATGACCATTATTGGGTCGTTGGCATCCATGAAAACCCCCAGCAGCTCAGGTCAGATAATTCTCAAGGAAATGCTTTGTTTGTCTTCGTTTCCAATCCCAGAAAATCCCTTTCCAATCCATTTTTTACAGTGAGAAACTGCAAACTTCAGTTTGTGCTGAAACAGGTGGCTGGTAAATATGCACAGCAAATGGTAACTCCCCAAATATAATTCTGCATGGAGGATTCATTACTGAACTGGTTTTGAGTGACTCATTAGAGTTTTATAATTTGTAGCTGATTAATTGTGGCTCTTTGCCTTGTCTCGGGGGTGTGTGCTCTTTATTGACACATTCATAAAACTGTATTTTACTAGAGAAACTTCCTAAAGTTATGGTGGCTGTTAGAAATCTGCTTCTGCTTTTGATGATTTGGGGTTCTTTTCATTTTTTTTTTTTTCCAAGTTTTTGCAGTTCTTGGTAGATTCTTCCCCCACTCTGTTTTCCCCTTTTGTGTCTCTGAAAAGAATCAAATCCTATAACTAATCTGCATCATTAGATAAATCAGAGCTGTCTGTTATTATATTAATATTTAAACTGTGGTCTTGAAGAACCATTTTGGATGTAAAATTGCTCAAATATGTAGCTGAAAGTTAACAATTTCTTTATAAAAAGTGGTACTAGTGTGTCTAAATAACTGTTTCTCTTTAGTGTGACATGCATGCTGGACATTTTGTTGCTAAGCTTTATTTGTAGCCCTTTTTGTTCAGTGGTCATTTTCCTACCAGGGCAGAATTCATCAGCTCACATATTTTACTGAAATTTAGACTCTCTTACTTTACTAATCATGGACAATTGTAGAGTTTGGTGGGAGACTGCATTTTATTTAAACTTATGTGACATTCTTCATAATTCTCTGCTTGTTTGGAATAAGGGAAATAATTCGATGTCTCTCTTAAATGTCGCTTCCCTGCCTTGTTTCTTCCTCCAAATCATTATGTTGGCCTCCAGAAAATTCACCAAAAATGTGCAGGACACATCACATTGATAAGCTGGTCAACTGTGGGTCTCTCATCCTGAGTTTTTCTTCTACTTTGAGAAAGACAGTGCTGCTCTCTGAATTGCAAAGAACATTTTCCTCAAACCAGCAGTAGAATGAAGATAAGGAGGGGGGAGGGTTGTTGTAGAAACACCACATGCCTTAATTAAGAGATAGCCAGAACACTAATGCTTCCTGTTCTTTTTTTCCCAAGTCTCTGAAACAGCAGCTTAGAAACCCAGATGTTTTTGTCAGTGCTGCATTGGTGCTGCAGGAAATACAGCTCTTCCCCAGTCAATGGTTTGCTTAAGTGATTGTTACCAGAAACTACTCCTTTAAATATAATGAAACAATAAGTGTGCTCCTTCTGTTGCTCAGTGGTTTCTGATTTTAACATACTGCATTTACATTTTGTAACAGCTCTTAAATCAAACATTATGTGAGATCGAGATCAGAGTGTGTTACGTGCTGCATTTGGAGTTTAAAGTGTGAACAAGAGCAGCGTGTGCCTTGCTGGTTTTGAAATCTTTTCTTGCTTGCCATGTACAGATAACCCTTTGTCATGCAATCTTACACATTGCTGTATTTAAGCCAGTCATTTAATTACTGCTTTCCAAAGGACAAATCCTCTTAAAGTATCTTGCTGCTTAGGACACGTGGTTTAGATGGGGAACATCTGGTGACTGGAGGTGTGTTTTGTTTCCTGTGCACAGGTGTATTCCTTGTAAAGGAGCCCGGTTCCCTCCCACCCTGCCACGACCTGCTGTAGCCATTCTGTCTTTTAAACTTCCTTATTGTCAAGTTGCAACAGAAAAGGGACAGATGGAGGTATGGAATGGTGTGGAGTCCACAGCTGAGAGTCTTAGGTGTCCCTGTAGTGGGGATTATACAAGACTCCTATTAATCACCTCTGCTGTGAAAGAGGATAGTGCAAACCCTGAGTAAAACAGGTGGCCAAGGGGGTTGTTCGGGTTCAGTGTTTTGTGTAGCTTTTCTGGTTTGGTTCACAACTGTTTCTAGAAGAACACAAAATAAAACTGGCAGAGCTGAGGCAAAGTTGTATTTACACATGATCCGTTTCTGACCAGTGAAGTCTTTCTCACTCTCATTTTTTTAGTGGGTTGTGATACCAGATTTTGGGATCCCAGTCAAGCCGCCCTTGAAAATGTCTGGTTTTTACTATTTTAGGCATAACAAAATTTTTGGAAGATATACTAAGTATTCAAATTCATAATCACTGAAAACACAGGTCTTCTGGCTTGGCTTATTTAGAGGCTGGTTGAAGCAAGATGTGCCTGTGGACAACTTCTAGAAAAATAACTGTATTTATTCTTCAGTTTTTATTGGTTTAAGTATTTCAAACTTGTGCTCCTCAGCTGTAATACACAAAAGAGAAATGAACATAAAATTCTAACCTCAGCCTTTGAACAGTTTAGTGCTATTTGAAATTTATTCTCTTTGATAGAAGTATAGATTAAAATTTTCAATAGTAAACACACTGTCGTTTTTAATGAATTCTCCTTCATTTGTTGAAGTCTTTTGTTCTTTATCTGATAGAATATGTTTTCCATTCCTCCCTCCACCCAAAATAATGGGATGAGAATGCCAGGAACTGTTAATTTGCCTTGAGGGAATATGTGTAGGTAAAGAAAAGTTATTCTAATGCATCTGATGAAAACATACTGGTTCTAAATAAGTTTATAATTATTTTGAACAAGGCTAGCCTGGTCTAATAGCCATACTTGCATTATATTTTCTGTTTATGTGTCTCACAGGTAAACTCCTAAGTTTACTGAATTATTCTGGAATACCTCCAGTTTGCTGTGGGACAGCAGATAAAATAATCAACTTGTTCTACAATTCTCTGTCCTGATAGTATAATGGTGAACATGTAGGTCTCATCCTGCTGCAAGCCTGTAATATAAATGGAATTCAACATTTGTGGCAGCTGTTTGGATCAGTTTGTATAAGTGTGGTTGTTATCCATCTTTCCCTTGGTAGGCATTGACTTTAGGAAGAATTGTCTACCCCTCACCCTCATTATCAGAGGAAAGGAACATTTAAGAATAAGTTGATAAAATACACTGTAAATTGTTAGGCATTGTGTTATGCACTGGTTTTTCCCCTCTGAATTCCTGCATGCATCCTTCTCCCTTTTTTTCAGGAACAGTACTGGCGTTCTGTTGTATTTCACAACCACATGGATTACTTGTCAAAAAATGGCTATGAATTTGATGAAAATGCTAAAAATCAGGCAGTAAAAGAACAGCAGGAACTTCTAATGAAGCTGTTTGCTGTAAGTACAAACACATAATAGAAAGAATCCCTGAGACTTTATCCCTGAGACTGAAGTTGCTAAAGGCTGGATTGGACGGGGCTTGGAGCAACCTGGGATAGTGGAAGGTGTCCCTGCCCATGGCAGGGGGCTGGAATGAGGTGAACTTTAAGGTCCCTTTCTACCCAAACCATCCTGTGATTCTCTAATTTATTTGTAGATGTCATCTGATGTAAATGCTGATGTGATTCCTCTTATTAGGAGTCTGGCTAGTGATTGGCAATCCAGCCAGTTCAGACTCTGATAAAAAGTGGGCTGCAGTTAATCTTGTTTATCAGTGTGAAGGGTGGGGGGAAGAAGGAAACAAAAAAGCTTTTCCTTTGCTCTGTAGCTCATGACTTTTGGTGGCTTGTCTTTATTCATTCACTCCACCAAGACCTTGATATTCTACTCCTGGAGTCTTGAGGGAGCTGTGGAATTGAGGTGTGTGACTCCCCAGGCTTCTTCTCTTGCAGCTTTCCTGTAAGCTGGAGCGTGAGTTCCGCTGTGTGGAGCTGGCTGACCTCATGACCCACAACGTGGTGAATTTGGCCATCAAATACGCCTCCCGCTCCCGCAGGCTGAACTTAGCCCAGCGCCTCAGCGAGATGGCTGTGGAAAAAGCCTCTGAGCTGGCAGCAGCACAGGAAGATGAGGAGGAGGAGGAGGAGGAAGAAGAGGATTTCCGAAAACACTCGAACGCTGGGTAACGCAAATTTCTGTGGCTAAAAAACTGGGATGGTTTTTACTGCTCTGTTAACGTTTGATGCACTTCTCTGGCCCACAGTTTGCAGGGTATTTGTGGTGAAGTGATGGTTTGTGCTGCTCTGCTTGTAAATGGTACTTGTAAAATGGTACATCCTTGTTGGTGTTTTGTGAGGACTCATTAGTCCCAGAATACCAACACAGAGGGAAATATCTCCGCTTTCTGTGTGCCTGTGTCCAACAGCCTCAGAGCCAAAGCAGGCTCAATACCAAGTTGCTGTGACTGGAATTTTTTCTTCCCACCTTTCCCTGCCTTTGGTTCCTTCCCACCTGTTTTTTTTTTCCCTCTTTGTCTCAGTCTCTCAATCTTGATTCATTCCACCTGTCTTAAAATTCTATTTTTCTTCACCCATCCCTTTTCTTCAATATCCCATCTCAGTCTATTTTACTTAGTCTTATTCCTTCCTCACTAATCCCAGCTCTTCAAAGCTATGGAACATTCTACAGGCTGGCTCTGCATTCTTTTTCTCTCTGTATCTGTGCTATCAACCTTTCCTCTCCTACCTGCATCTGGTTTGTAAAACATGATGAGGCAAAAGGTGTGTGTGTGTGTGTGTGTTTTGGTGATTTTTTTAAAAATTGTCATGGGGTTCTTAACATATTTAAATTTATAATAATTATATATATTTATATTCATTTATGTCATATTGTTGGAAGCAATGTCTTCCTATAGAAATTTTATGTATGAAGTTTGGGACTTATTTAAGCAAGAGGAAGTGATAAGTCCCTGAACTTTTCTGTAGTCTTTTCCCTTGTTCTTCTGTGTGAAATTGCGCAGTCAAAACTCATTTCTAAATGCTCTGGCTTGTTCTTCTGGCTCGGGTGTGGAAGCTGTAATCCCATGCCTGCAACTTCAACCACTCTGGGGGTTAAAATCCATCACAAACACTATGTTGTTCTTAGTGCCAGAGTAATCTAATACTGACTGTTTTGCTTGAAAGAAATGAGCCTTTTGTTTATGTATATTATACAGATTTTGGTAACTGATAAATTTTAGGAGAAAAGTGCAAGAATTGTACATCCTACTATACTGGGAATTTAGAGAATAATCAGATTAAATGTTAAAACTTGATACCTTCAGTATGAAATTATATATCCGTGTTACCACCTGTGTGTATATTCATGGATGCAGAAAATTAATCTGATGATACTGGAGGTATATGTGTTTACATGGAGATTACAGAAGATCTTTAATATTTGCATTTGTATTTGTTGCAAAGTGTTCTGGTAATAAAGTTACGGAGTGGTTAATGAATCTTTAATCATCACAGTTTAATCAACGTATAATGCACATAAATGCCAGTGTTACTGTTCTTATTGCCTAAATTAGGTAAGTAAGCTTGCTCTCTGTTGTTTCAGTTTTCTTTCTGAACTTGGTGACCACTTCCTTTCTGCTGAATTCCTTCCTTTTAGCTACAGCAGCTCTGCCATGGAGCGGAGTCGGCTGCCAGAAAGCAGGACCAAGACGTGGAAGATGCTGAAGAAACTGATGCCTATGAGGAAGCAGAAGAAACCCCAGAAGTGCATCAAGAGAGTAAGAAAAATATATTCTGTGAATAGACTGGAAGTTATCCAGATAACTTTTGCAGACTTAATAAGGAATTAAGTGGCTCCATATTCCAGCCTGTGCCTGCAGTTGCTGCAGAGAAACAAGTTTGCTGTGTGTCATCTGCTGTGTCTCAGCTGTGTGTGCATTGTACTCAGTAGCCATTAGAGGGGCCCTGGGGGACTTTTTCCTGTTGCCTGATTATATTCTTAAAGGACTGGCTCACCTTCTAATCAGTTACTTTGGTTTCAGCTCCAGTCTTGCAGGAGTTGGATTGACAGATGTGTAGTTTGCTGGGCGCACTTTAAGAAATAAACTTAAGGTTTAAGGAATAAATTTGCAACTCTAAATCTAGGTAGAGGTGACAGTTTTGGAGAAGTGTTTGTACTGTCTGAAAATGAAAAGTCATGCTTTAAAATAGAGATAATTTTACTGTAATTGTGGAATCACAGAATGATTTGGGTTGGAAGGGACCTTAAAGATCATCCAGTTGCAGCCCTGCTGCCAAGGGCACAGACACCTTCTACTAGACCAGGTTGCTCCAAGCCCCATCCTTCCTTACTCCTCTGTTTGGTTTGTGTTTTTTTAAAAGAAATTATGCTTCAATATTTTATTGCACTTAAATATGTACTCCTTTTTTCAGAAGAGCCAAATCCTTCCTCCAAAGGTGTCATTTCACCAGAGGTGACTGCTCCAAAGTCTGGTGAGTAAATTGTTTATTCCAGGATAAAAGGATGACACCTTTGTCATTCTTCACAATATCTGCTCCTGGTTTTTATCCTCTGTCCTCCCATTACTTCTTAAATTTAGTGCATAACAGTGTTGTCAAATGGTAAATTCACAGATTCATGGGATGGCTTGGATTGGAAGAGACCTTAAAGCTCATCTCATTCCAACCCCCTGCCATGGGCAGGGACACCTTCCACTAGCCCAGGTTGCTCCAAGCTCCATCCAACCTGGCCTGGTCACACTGATTGTTGTTCTCACATTTTCAAGAGGTTCCCTATTCCTGTCTTCATTACCCAATGATATTCCATAACACTGCTCTGATTGCCTTAGCTGTGCCAAATGCTGAATCAGTGCCTGCCTGGCTATGCCATGAAGACATTCTTTGGGACAAGGGAAAAATGAGAACAGTGATCAGTGGATTTTGTTTCACTAATCACAGGCACGTTTATTACTTGCATGGCAGAGTGAGTAATCCTGATGTAGAACTGTGAGTGTGGACAGGCAGGGGCAGAATGTGACCTCCAGCAACCTGCCAACCCTTGAGCAAGAATAATAGGAGTGGAAACGGATTTGGGAGTGGAGGAAGTACTGGGTCTTCCTCTGGATTTGTATTTTAAACTGTTGGTCCTGTGTGGCATTTCTGATAACTAAGAATAGCTGAGCACATACAACATAACCTTCATGGGGTTATTAAAGTGTCTTTCTACTCATCTAAAATGTGCACATTGCTTCAAAGATTTAAATATATGTGAGAGCACACATTTTTACCTTCTTTTTTCTCTCCTCTGAAATAGCTCTGGTTGCATCCAGCAGCCGAGGACGAGTGAATCCATTTAAGGTAAGAATTTTGCAGCTGGGTCGATTGTGATGCTTTGAAAATCACAACAGATTCTGTCTGAAGTTTCCAATATAACAGCTACCTTGGAGGAGAACATGACAGAAAATAAATAAAACACCTATTTATTTGTTTTGCTAGGTGACATCAAGCAAAAAGGACCCAGTGGTCCCCTCAGGAAATGTTTTAGACAATATGACCAAATACTCAAAGAAAACATCTTTGTCTGGCAGCAGAGCTGGAAACAAGCAGAACCCTCCAGTTATAAAGCCTCTGACACCCAAACCCAAGACCAAGCAGGTAATGTTTGTAGTCTTTCTTGCATCATTTCAGTGAGGAAAGAACAAAAAATTGAATTTTACCAGATTTTATCAAGTATGAGTAAAGCAGCTTAGACGGCAGAATTCATTTAAGCACAGTGCAAAACCTATGAGAGCACATGAAACAGCAGAAAAAAAAATCAATTGTAGAAATTACTTTCTGTACTGAGCCTTGTGCTTTTATTTTAAATAGTGTAAACACTGCTGTGCTGAAATTGGCTGGATTAGATGCTCTATTAATGCAAGTGATTATTATGTCTTTAGGAAAGGCTTGGGGTTTGTTAGTCTACGTGGTACATATTGTCTGAGAGTGAGGTATTTCTACCTTTTTCTTTCTTCTTCTCCATTTCTGTAGGCTTTAGCAGCCTCCTTCTTCCAGCCTCGCACACCTATAACTAATCCTGCTGA
>NW_008238988.1:4608134-4618931 GCF_000691975.1 Corvus brachyrhynchos
ATCCGGCTGAAAAAACAGTGGAAGAAAGAGAAGAAAAAGCAGAAAACGAGTCCCAAGAAGCCAAAGTCACTGCACAGGAAAACACTGAAAACAGAAGGTGAGAGACACTTGCATCTCAATGCCATATTCCAATTTTGATAGACATGCAAGTCCAGAACTTATTTTATTTCTGAAGATGTTGGACTGGCCAAAGAAATACAACATGAAGATTGAGGTTTAGCTCACAAGTTGTCATATTTGTGAACCCACTTCAGAAATGTGGGAGTGAGTACTAAATGAGCAATTCAAAATATAATTTTGGGGCTCTAAGCAATGGTTTTTGCCTTGATACTACTTGTAATGACCTTTGATAAATGAAACCATGCTGCTGTGTCAGTTCCAAGTACAGGAAATACTGAAAGTTTAAACATCTCTAGAAAATCTCAGAGTCTCAAAACTAAGGGTCTTATGTGAAAGAGTAAAAGCTTTATTTTGGTGGGCTTTTTAAAAGAGAAGGTCAACAAAAACTTGAATCACCTGAGGAGCTCATCTCTTCCTAGCTAAGGGTCTAATCTGTCTTGTTCCTGGGAAGCAGATGTATTTCCCAACAATCCCAATCCTCATGAAACCTGCATTATTACAATCATGTTTCATTTAGGCTTCATTTACCCTGAGGAAGATGAAGGTAATTATTGCTCATTTGGACTGGCATTCTTTTCATTAACCTTTACAGATGATATTCTACAACAAGTGGCAAAGAGAGCTGTGAGAAGAATGAGCTGAGATGTGCTAATGAATGTGCTCTATTTTTAGGTTGAAGGGACCCTGTCAGAAAGGAAGAGAACCATTATGCTTTGTCATTCTAAAACTGGAATGTTCATCTCCATATATGTATCTCACAGTTTTAATAAAAATGCTTGACTTAGCCTGGCCTTGTCAGCATGTTCCCTGAGCATCCTGCAGTGGGAGAGAGGAGGCTGCTGACTTGAGAGGTCTTGTCTTCTGAGAACAAAAAAGCCCAGTTAGGTGCTGTTCAGAAATGTTGCTTTGGGAGGATATGGTTTTCCTATAATCTTCTTAACCAGACAATTTTTGTGTGTTTGCTTTAGACCAAAGACAGGTTTCCAGATGTGGCTAGAAGAGAACAGAGCAAACATTTTGACAGATAATCCTGATCTGAACGAAGCAGAAGTAATAAAAGAAGGCATGAGTCGATTTAGAATGCTGACATCAGAGGAAAGGATGGTAAAAAAAGATTCTCTAATTGTGGGGGTTTGATAATTCTTTCCCTCCAGTGAATCCCTGGGTTATTTTCAGTTAGGAATTTTTTCTTTAAATTCCACTCTTGTCCATCTTCATGGATTTCAGTTTAGAATTGTGCTTTGATCTATGACATATAATTTATTAAAATATAAACTGAATTATAAGCAATATCAGAAAGCAGCTTTTCCGAAGTGAGGCTTTTGAGAGGAATCAATGAACAAATAACAAAAGAGAAAGGAACGAGTTTAAGGTCACATAGCCAGGCTTAATTCACTGGGGCTTAAATTTGTTCTAATTTAACTTGTTGGGCCTTTTGGGGTTTCTCTTTTCTCCAGAAAGACAATTAAGATCTTCAATTTCATATACAGTTTCAAAAGAAGGACAATGTTGTTAGAAGACAAGAAAGTGAGGAAATAGTTCCTTACTTAATCCTTATTAGTTCTTCACAGGAATTATTTCAGTACCTTAAAATCAGAGTAATAGGGTGTATAAAACAAAGTGGTGAGTTTTGTGGCCTAATTTGTAGTTTTCTGTTCTCCTTCAAAGGTGTGGACTGAGAAAGCAAGAGGAGGAAGAGTCAATGACTCAACAGAAGACAAAAAGCGAAAGCGTCCTGCAGCTGAGGAAGATGAAGTGAAAAAGAGCCAGGAGCAGAAATCCGAGGACACAAACGTATCCAAAAAATCCAAGCCTTTAGATCAATCCACAAACAACAGATTGTCAGCTTTTGCCTTCAAGCAGAGCTGAATGAAGTGGTGCCTTCTCAGTGTCTGTGTTCTGAGAGCATTCATGGAAGGAATTCCTCTGTGTTGAGGAATTGGCTGCCATGCTCGAAGAGCACTGGCAAAAAGAGTGCCTGGCTCCAAACAGTCTGTTAGAAAGTGTTTTCTTAGCAAGTTTTGAGAGAAATGTTGAATCCCCTCTCACAGTCTTTTACAAGTTACTGCTCATGGGCCTGTTCCCTGGCAGCACAGTGCTGAGCAGTGCTGTGTAGCTGTGGTACACGCTGTGTGCCTTGGTACTGGTGATACTGAGTGCTAAATGCACATTAATCCTTCTGGGGAGGGTGAACTACGTTCAAAATCTGCCCTGTGATTTGAGAGAGGCAAAATAATGGCTTCACTACCATTCCTACTGCCTGTGAGAGTAGGACACTCAAGGAAATGGGTGAGAGGGGGAGAAAGGTGAACACCAGCAACATGTGAAGCTGCATTTTCAACATCTGTGGCAGTGATGTGGGCAGGGATAGAAAACCAGAGCAGAGGCTGAGTTAGGAAGGTCAGGTGTGCAAAGCCAAGCCACTCCAGACTGTGCAAAGGTGCTTTCCCAATCCGTGTCTCAGCAGGGTCCAGAAAGTGCTCAGAACTTGTAACGTTTCTAATGTTTGTTTCTGTAATGTTTGTTTCTTTAAATAAAATGTGGCTGTTTCTTTGTTTAAGGTGCTGGAGTCCCCTTTGCAGTTGTAATTAAGGGAAACAGATTTCTACCTACCAGCCCTAAGGCAGTCAGTTGTTTTTACCCTGCTCTGGAGACAGGGCATCATGTCTAATAAATGTATTTGAAGCAAACTCAAATTTTGAAAGGTTTTCTAAGATCAGTTAAAATAATGTAACATTTTAGCATGACAGCTGAGACTGAAGAGTTCTCAAATTATTTTTTTTCCTGTGTTTGCACATCCTTTCATTGTTTTCTTTTTTCATTCCTCTTCATACTGGCACAGAGAAGCTGTGGCTGTCCCAGCCCTGAAAGGCCAGGTTGGACAGGGCTTGGAGCAACCTGGGCTAGTGGAAGGTGTCCCTGCCCGTGGCAACTGGATGGGCTTTAAGGTCCCTTCCCACCCAAACCACTGTGATTATTACTGAAAATACATCATTGGACTCGATGATCTTAAAGATCTTTTACGACTTCAACAATTCTTTGGTTCTATAAAAGGCAAATGACTTTCCATTAAAAATACACTTTAAACATTGAAATCTGTAGACTGAAGATTGAGTGAGATTTCAGTAAAAGCCATTACATTTTAGCATAAGAATAGTTTTATTAGACTATTTTAGCAATGGCTGTAGGTCATTTTGGAGAAAACAAAGAGGGTCGTGATGTCAACCAGGGATGGGAAATACAAACAGAGAAAGTCCTGAAGGCCTGACAATTTCAATACTTCTGTCATCCACAGTTCTTATCTGTTACTTTCATTTGTTTGAGCTGATGGTGGACAACAAGTAATATTTAACATAAATGATTTTTTGCACTGACATAATGCAGGAAGCTCAGGAGAGAAGCAGCACATTATAGTGATTTTTCTGCATTCTTTGGGAAGAAATTATTGTATCAGAGACTGGGATTTATTTTTAGGCAGTAAAGCCTATTTGGCTTTTCCCTATTTGGGAAAAATGGGATTGCAGTGATAGGGAAAACATCCTGATGAAAAATTACTGGGCTTGGTGAATGGAAATGTTTTCTTTCTCCCAGACTAGGTTGTTCTGAGGGTGACTTGAGCATCTCACGTGTGGTGCTGGGAGATGTTCCAGGTAATTCTTGTAATCCACATCCAAAATCCATGTTGGAGCTGCCTGTCCAGAGCCCTTTCTACAGGCCTGATGTTGGAAGTGGGAAGGGAAACCTTCCACTGGAGCTGGGGAGGCATCCACTGCTGCAAGCAACTGGTCCTACAGAGCATCCAAAGTCCCTTTGGCTCCCAGTGGAGGGAGGAAACAGCCAAAGTAAATTTCCAGGGGAGTTTTCTGCGAGCTGGATGTTTGCAATCGTGTAGCTCTTGTGAACAAACACGCCAAAGGTTGGTTTAAAAGGAGGCTCCTGGAATGAGGGGGTGGTTTCATGGATATCACTGCGGATATTGGGCACCATCCTGCAAGTCCCTGATTTCCATCTGGTTTTTCTGCCATCATAGCAGTTTTTGCAGTGTAACATTTGTGGGTTTCATCAGACCTGATGTCCACAGCCTTGGGCTCACAGTCTGGATCTCACAGCAGGTTAGAGCTGGCAAAGCTCTCTCCAACACCAGATTTGAAAATTTGCATCAGAACTGCGTGACTGTGGGTAGAATCATGGAGTTTTTAAGGTTGGAAAAGACCTCCAAGGCCATGGAGTCCAACCATTCCCCAGCACTGCCAAGGCCACCACTGACCTGTGTCCCCAGGGTCCCCAAATCCACACGGTTTTAAAATCCCTCCAGGGATGGGAACTCTACCACTGCCCTAGGCAGCTGTTCCAGTGCCTGAAAACCCTTCCCATGAATAATTTTTTCCTAATATCCAATCTAAACCTCCCATGGTACAACTTAAGGCTGTTCCTCTCATCCTGTCCCTTGTCCCCTGGGAGCAGAGCCAGACATGCCCCCCTCCCCCCTGGCTGCCCCCTCCTGTCAGGGACTTGTGCAGAGCCACAAGGTTCCCCCTGAGCCTCCTTTTCTCCAGGATGAGCCCCCTCAGCTCCCTCAGCCATTCCTCCCAGGACTTGTTCCCTGGTGATTGCTGTCCACGGCCATAAAATAAACAGCAAATGGGCTCTTGAGACCACGGCAGTGAATATTCCAGCTGCTTTAGTGCTGGGCGGATCATCTCCCACGAGGCTGCTGTTACATTTCTATCATCAAAGATGGGTTTTGCTCTATTACACAGCTCCAGGCAGAGCTACAAATACATCCTCCATCACCTGGAGCCTTCCAGGGAGCTGTGCTGAGACAGTCAGGAACGGGCGCACTCATCCAGCAACAGCACTGGCAGGACAGGGGTAAGTATAAATCCTAATTCAAGTGGAAATGAAATGCCAGACCAAGAAACAGAAAATGTGAAATGGATTTTCAAGTGAAAACAGTTAAATCTCTACTATCTGGTTTTGATTTTCTTTTGTTTGTTTGTTTTCAGTCTCTTTTTTTAAAAGAATGTTGCTGAATAACTCAATAGAATTTCACTGAAGTCTTCAGAAACGCTTGTTTGTCCTGAATTTGCCACCTTTCTGCTGGAAAACCAGGAACTTGGAAACTGTGCCAAGGAACCTGCGTGATTTTTTTTTCTTTGGCTGTGCTACAAATCCCAGCGGTTTGGTTTGATGTTTGGACTTGGTGATCTTGGAGGTCTTTTCCAGGCCAAATGATTCTGTGGAATGGGAGAGTCAGGATGGATCCATCACTCTTGGATTCTCAGGGCAAGGGAGAACCTGTATTTGGACAAGATTTCCCCTCTTAAAGGTCTTCTGGTTGGGAGATGCACCTCAGCTTCCTTCCAGAGAACATAACTCTGGTGGTCCTGGCTGGATAATCCAGGGAGAAGATGAGTTGTGAGAGCTGCCTGTGAGGCAGCCAGGTGTCTCATGGAGTTCTTTAACAGAGAACAGCAGATCTGGCTTCTCCCTCTGCCTGGCTGATGCACTGAACGTGCTCAGCTGAATGCTGCTGAACAAATTTGATAGTAAATAATTTACTTAAAGGCAGGCAAAACACAAATACCGATCCAGGCTGTGAAAAGAGCCACTTGATCCTGACACAATTGGACACGAATGGCAGGGAAAACTTGCAGGAATAGTTTCAAGCCATGTGTTGCCAGGGAACAGTCTGGTCTCCAAATCACATTATCGATATCTCGGGGTAATAACAGTGAGGAGCAATTGAGGGCAGCGATGCAGGGACACGGCTGCTGTTCCCATCTACCTGGGGTGTGAGTCCAAGGCCACCCTTGGTTATGGAATGGGATGGAATGGAATGGAATGGAATGGCATGGCATGGCATGGCATGGAATGGAGGGACCTGAAGATCGTCCTGGCTGAAGTCAGGTAGCTTCTGTTGGGAACAGGTCCATGTGAGCCTGGAGACTTGTGTTATATTTCTGGTTTCACGTTCATAAATATGAATTCACCTGCTACTGCCTACCTGGGCTAGTCCCTCTGAAGTTTTCCAAATTTTCGGGGGGAAAGGCCCATTGGCATGAGATCCTGTGTACTTGCTCTGCGAAGGCAGGAAAGGAAAGCTGGGGCAGGGCAAAACTGCTGCCCCCACCTCCAGTCTCATCCCTAAAATGTGAGACCCCACCGAGGAAGTTAAAGTGCAGATCCCATCTTCAGAAAACCCCTCAGACCCTGGGGATCATCTGTCCTCATGGAGCAACAAATCCTCCTGTAAGAGATTAGTATTTTAGGAGCCTGTAATCAATTTTGCTCGTTAGTCTGGGTAATAGAATTAAACTGCTCGTGATTCACTCTTTCAACTGACGCACTGTGATTCCAGGGGCTGATAAATCTCAGGCTGTGTTTCCAGAGCATAGGAAGGATGTCTGTAGGCTGGGATGTTGCCATCCATTGCCTCTGTGGGCTCAGCTATTACTCCAGGAGCACGTTGGGTCCACGTCCTGGCTTGCTGTGAACAGCAGGATTGATCTGCTTTGCTCTTTTGCTGCTTGAGCTGTTAATGATGCTCTGGGTCGGTGCAGGTGGTTTGAGAACATGGAATTCATCATGACTTAACTTTAAGCTCTGAGCCCAGCCCTAAATGATCCCATTTTGTAGCCAATAGAGGAAAAACAGGTGTCTCCTGTGCATGGTTTTGATTTATGTTGACAGCTTTTCAGCAGCTGTTGGTGCAGAAATTCCCTCTGAAACACCTTTTAAATGGCTTCATCTGCCCCAGTAAAGACTGCCCAGGGTATTTCACCCTTAGCTTTGGCATGGAGAAGTTTCTTCCAACCCTGAGAAGCACCTTTGGCACACAGGGAGTGATGCTCCAGCCCTTCCCAGCTGGGTCCCACTCGATGCCACCCAAGCCATGAGGAAGCTCAACAGACTGAAGCAGGTCAGGGAGCTGGAGCCTGAACACAGACCTGCTCCATCCTGTCCCTGTTTGATATTTTCCCCACTTTCAAAGTCAAGAGAGGCCTATGAAGGGCTTTCCCATGGACATTGGCCCTCAGCAGCCACCCAGGCTCTCTCAGGGGCTCCCAGTACCCTTCAGTGGGTGCACAGGGCTTTCATTCCTCTAGACCTTATTCTACATTTCAAAGTAATTCAAGTTACAGTCTCAGGACTTTTTGCACTCCCTGTTTTGTTGCTCTTCAAGAACTTCTTCTCTTTAAACAGTGAAAATAACCTCGAAGCTCTGAGCAAGCTGAGAGGAGAAAGACAGGGCACATTACTTCCAGGGAAGGGTCTGGAGGACAAGTCTGATGAGGAGCAGCTGAGGGAGCTGGGAAAGGGGCTCAGCCTGGAGCAAAGGAGGCTCAGGGGGGACCTTGTGGCTCTGCACAAGTCCCTGACAGGAGGGGGCAGCCAGGTGGGGGTTTGGGCTCTGCTCCCAGGGAACAGGGACAGGACAAGGGGAAATGGCCTCAAGTTGCACCATGGAAGGTTTAAATCAGGTATTAGGGAAAATTTCTTCACTGAAAGGGTGGTCGGGCGTTGGAACAGGCTGCCCATGGAAGTGGTGGGATCACCACTCTTGGAAGTGTTAAAAAGTCCTGTGGATGTGGCATCTGAGTTACTGGTGGCCTTGCCAGTGCTGAGTTAATGGCTGGACTTGGTGGTCTTAGAGGTAATTTCCAACCCTAAATATTCATTAATTCTTCTGGTTTATAGCTGCATTTCACTCTTTTTTTGGTATATATTCAGAAATAGCAAAGAAAAATTTATTTGAGAAGGCTTAATGAGAACATGAGGCATAAATAACAGGGAACTATCAATAAAATCTCATTGTAAGATACTCCAAAAACCCAAAAGGCCAAGTCTTAGTGCTTCTTCTTAGCCAGCTTATGTAGGGTTGTGTTTCAGAGGGAGAGGACACCACTGTGGCTGGAAATTGGACTGTGTCCTTCTAGATCCTGGCACAAATCCCAGTTACCTGAACCTACTAATTCCATGTTGGCAACAGAACTGTTGGCATCAGCTCCTGTGTGTGCAATCTCTGCTCAAACATCCCCGGAAAAAGTGGTTTTCTGCACAGCCAGGCAGTGATCACACTGGCAAATAAGCTGGAAACTGCCCTTCTCACCCCATAAATAGGAGAAAAACTACAACCACCTCCCACAGCAGCTGAGCTCAGGCTGTTACAAAGCCGGGGTTGACTCCGAAGGGAGCTTATCTTCTTTTCCAAGAAAACAAAGAAAGCAAAGACTTGGGAGTGCCAAGATGCTTAGATGCCCTTTGCTAACCCCTCTTCTGTATGGATGATTAGGTCTCAGTGGTTTGAAGCTCCTCAGGAACGTTTCCCAGCCCTCTGAACCATGTCTGCTCTGCCGGGATCCAAAGGGAAGCGCAATCCTTCTGCCGAGGCCCACGGATGTTTTTTAGTGAGGGAACTTGTCTGGTTCAAACAGAGGATTTGGACATCCTCAGAGGATTGGGAAATGAGCTGGGTGTCTGGGGAGCAGCAGGGATGCAGTTCAGAGCTCCAAATCCTCTGGTACAGCAGTTCCTGTTTCCAATCGGAGCCCGGGGCAATGAGATGGAGTAAAGCCTGGCCGGCTGCTGGATTTCACCTGAGTCATCCTGACTCTTCTGGTAAAACCTGTGATCAGAAACCAAATTATAAATGTGGAAATGTGGAGTGTGTTACAGCTGCTGGGGTATTTTTTTCTTTTCTTTTTTTCCCCCTCCTGCTTGTCTTAGCTCAATGCAGCTCTTGTGTCAGGAGGAGATGGAGGAAAGCCAGTGAATCACACTCCACACCCCACCCTCTGACAGGTCCTTCCCCTCCTTATCTCTCCAGCAATTTACCATTTCCTAGGCACAAGAGGGGAACAATTTGTCCCTGCTGCCTTAAGGGCCGATGGTGTGAAAAGAAGGGTTTGTGGCTCCTTTAGATTTTGGCCATTTATTTGATGGCAATCCAGAAAATATGAGTCCCCCTGCTCGTGCTTGGGTGATGGAGCATTCACCCTATGCTCAGCTGAGCCTTTAGACTCAGTTTCCAGCTCATAAAATCCCAGAATAACTCCAGCTGGAGGGGACCTGTGTTCCAAAATCTGCCCCAGCATTTATTTGTTCCCCAACACTTGAGCCCACACTGTGCTCTGTCTGCTGCGTTTGCCACTTTTTGGGGTGGCATGTCAACAAGATCCCCACAGATTCCCAAAATATTTGGTCTTGGTCATCAGAGTTAGCACATTTCCAGAATCATGGGTGGGAATATGAAAGCATTGGGACACATCAGCCCTGCAGCAGGAAGGTGTCTGCAGAGACCAGGGGTCTGAGGGAATAGAAGCCCAGCTGGGATGAGGTGGTGGGAATGGTCACCAAGGACGGTCAGTCCACTGCTGGGATCATTCTGGTGACTGCATCCCAAGCCCAGTGGCCTACAGCACCTCAGAATGGTGATGGTGGCATTCCAGCAGTGCCAGGGAGCAACAGGGTGGGGGTGTGCCAACATCACCCTGGTGGGAAAGGGACCAGCTCTAGGAGTTTGAGGGGATGGGGAGAAAATGGAGAATGATGCTGGGAGCTGCTGTGCAGGGCATGAACCTGCATCCCAGCAGGACCTGGCCCATCCATCCCCATCCCCATCCCCCTGCCGCTCACTCTGGGCTCCCCACAGCCCTCCCCCACTCTGGGGTGATGGAAGGGGGCACCCTACAGCAGCGTGGGGCTGAATCCCCAGCTGGTGCCTCAGCCCAGGGAATCCCCTCCCATAACCCCAGCCCACACCTCAGCCCAGAGAACCCCAATAACCCCAGCTGGAGGGACCTCCCTGTACCCTCCTCCCATGCCTCAGCCCAGGGATTCCCACTGCACCCCCAGCCTGGGGGGTCCCCCCGTACCTCCTTCACACATCTCAGCCCAGGGATCCCCCCCACACTCTCAGCCCAGGGGGTGCCCCATGTCCTCAGCCCCAGTGATCCCTCCATACCCCCAGCACCCCTCAGTCTGTGGGATTTCCTCCTGGACCCTCCAGACCCCCAGTCCGGGTCTCAGCCAGGGGATCACTCTGGATCCTCCCATAGCCCCAGCCTGGGGCATCCCCCCAGGCTCGCACACCTCATCCTAGAGGATCCCGTATCCTCAGAGTTGGAGATCTCTTGGGATACTCCCATAAACCCTGCCCATGCCTCAGCCCAGAGATCCCCCTGGACCCGGGGACCCGAGCATCCCCCCGTCTGAGTCTCAGCCGGGGGACCCCCCTGCACCTCCAGCCCTGATCTCAGCTCGGGGGATCCCCTCTGATCCTCCCGTACCCCCACGATGGTAGGATGGCCCTACCTCCAGCACGCACCTCAGCCCAGGGATCCGCCCCGTACCCTCAATCCAGGGACCCCCTCGGATCCCCCTGTACCCCCAGCCCGGATCTCAGCCCGGGGGATCCCTTCGGATCCCTCAGTACCCCGAGCATCCCCCTGTATTCCCAGACCGGGAATACCCTGTATCCTCAGCCCCGGGGATCCCCTCGGGTACCCCGTACCTCTGGCCCACGCCTCAGCCCAGGGACACCCCCTGTACCCCCAGCCAGGGTCTCAACCCGGGGGATCTCAACCCTTGCATCCCCCCGTGCCCCGAGCCCGGGGTACCCCCTCTACCCCCTCAGCCCCTCGGATCACCCGCTATCCCCATCCCGGGCGTCAC
>NW_008238988.1:4619367-4648094 GCF_000691975.1 Corvus brachyrhynchos
GATGGAGCGTCCTGCTCGGGTACCAGCGGAGGGTTGCTTTATTCCTTAAATGAATCTCTTAAAACATCGTTGCCCTGTCACCGCGTCACCCATCTGGTGCTCCCTTGTCATCACTTGTGCGTCTCGCTGCCCCCTTCCCTCCCCAAATATCTCGGGGGTTTTTATTAAGCTCTGTGCAGGTAAAGTTTTCATTCCATCGTGAACCTCTCGTTTGGGTGAGCAGAGCAAGTGCTTTTGCTTTCTCCTTAAATGAATCTCTTAAAACATCGTTGCCCTGTCACCGCGTCACCCATCTGGTGCTCCCTTGTCATCACTTGTGCGTCTCGCTGCCCCCTTCCCTCCCCAAATATCTCGGGGGTTTTTATTAAGCTCTGTGCAGGTAAAGTTTTCATTCCATCGTGAACCTCTCGTTTGGGTGAGCAGAGCAAGTGCTTTTGCTTTCTCTCTTCTGATGGAAACTTTCCAAGCCCTGGCATAGGAACTTGTGGGTTCCCTCCTTCCTTCCTCCCTCCCCGGCCGAGCGAGGCTGTGTTCAGACAGGGCGGGAATATTTGTTTCGATTAGCAGACAGAAGGGGTTTGAATTTTCTCAGGAAAACTCCTGTTCTGCTGCTGCTTTAATCAAGTGAGGTTTTTCAAAGGTGGGAAGGAAACTTAAGGAAAAGAGGTAAGGAGGAAGGAGAGGACAGGGAGATCCCTTCCCCACCTCAGGGTCCCAGCAGCAAATGCAGGTGTGGAGAGGAACCCCAGGTTCACATCCCTGCCCCAGCTGAGTGTCTCTGCTTGCTGGATGAGGGTGTGAGGAGAGGAATGGGGTGGGATATGTTCTCACCAGCAACTCGTGGCTCCAATGCAGGGTAAATACTGCTTGAAAATTTATTTTTTACGTCACTTTTCCTCTTCTCAGCTTCTTGACTAAGGACTGTACCCAGAACAAACAGTAAAAAAAGAACCTGGAGAGCTTGGGATTTCCCCTTTCTACGCCTTCTTACAGTAAACGGCAAGTTCCTGTTAGTAAGGGATGCAAATAGTGTCAGCAAGGATCTCTGAATGTGGCTGAGGAAGGAGCTGCTCCTGCTCTGCTCTCTGGAACACAGCACTGGTGTGTTGAGCCTGCCCCAGAGCTGCATCAGGGTGTTGCAGATGAATGCAAAGGCTGAACTGTGCTGATTGATGGCATCAGGGAGCTCCTGCTGGCACATCAGAGTCCTTTTCTAAGTGCACTGTGCTTCAGCTTGAAGGCTGGCTTTTGTGTATAGTTTCTTTTTTATTTCTTGACTGTTGGCTCTTTTGAAATCAGATTACTACAACTTCCAGCATCAACTTACTCATGGCCAGCTCTAACTCTTGTGCCAATATTGTGTCCCATCTTCCCCCAGGAACAGTATTTCTGCCTTGGAAGTTGTTTTGCCTTTCAGATCAACCCAGGTTTTCGGGTTCACATCTGGAGACAGGCTCTGGGCTGCAGTGGCCATCCTTGTTCCTCTCTTAGTCCTGCTGCACGGTGTGTTTGAGGTGAGGTTTCATCAGGGTTTCACGGTATCGTCCTTTGTTTACTGGGATTAACTTTCCTCATTTTACTGCTGTGAAACACAGGAGGTCTCTCAGTCATCTTGTCAGGCTGTAGTAGAAGGAATTTTTTTAGTGATAGCTTGAGCATGAATTTCTGTGCTGAACCTGGATAAAATTACTGCCCTTCTGTGCCTCTCTTATCTTGCTGCCAGTTTTGTGTGCACGTTACCTGAAGTAATTTTAAAAACTTTTTTCTGCTCCAAGGTGTGTTCTCTGAGATCTCGATGGTCTTCTAATCCCTCACATTCATTTAATTAAGCAGAGTAGTTCTGGATACTCCCCTTCTCTGATTATCCATACCTGGGAGAGAGCTGTATTATGTCCAAGGGTAGAAAATCTCACTGCTGGGTGCTCTACTCCTGGACTGCTTTTTTCTTTTTAGGAAGTCATGTGAAGCTGTGATATTAACATTCCTTCCTGTGTCAGGTGGGGAATCCTTTTACTATCCAGCTACTCACCTCTTCTTGCAGGATGCTCAGCTTCCACTTTTCTTCTTCTTCCCAGCCAAACAGAAGGAAGAGCTGTAGCCAAAGGACAAGCCCAGAGCAGACAGCAGAACGAGTAGGGGATGAGGAGTTTGTTCGGAGAGTCAATATGAATAAATTCTTCTTGGAGAGTTTTAAATACCTCATGAACCCAAGAGCCAACAACTACAGGATATTTGGGCGCAAGAGTAGCTTTGGGACTGCTGCTGTCTCTGCTGTGGCATCCTGGTGTGCTGTTCCCTTGGTTATACTAATCCAGCTCTCTGCCTGGCCAGGCTGTGAACTGGACCAGCAGATGGCTTGTGAAAGAGAAAACGAACCAAAACAACCCCAAACCCTCCCCAAAAAGCCAACAGAAAACAGCCCTGACCTCTTGTTTTCTAAGGCTTTTTTTTTTTTTTTTGCAGCTTATTCAGCTCCTCATGTGGAGCTGCCTGGGTAGGCAGAGGTTAAAGCAGTGATTTGCAGGGTGTGTTTTGAGGAGTGTTTCCATTTTATCTCTGCATCAGGCAGAAGATAAGATGCTGTTACAGTAGCTGCAAGTTCCATCTTTCCAGGAGAGGTTTCTCAGGTGAAAGCTCGGTGGTGGGCATGGTGTACAACCACATGGCCAGAGGCAAAGTGTGTTGCAACGGGTCCCTGCTGAGCTCACAGACCCTGCCAGGGTGTGGAGCTGCTGCCAGAGGGTACAGCCAGGAAGGAGTGACACAAGTGAACCGGGGTAGTGAATGTCAGAACAGGGGCAGCCTTTAAAATCAGCCCTGTGACCTTGTTTGCTGCAGGTCTGCCCTGGGGAGGCAGGAAAAAATTAATTTCTGATAGAGATTTCATTTTCCATAAAAGAACACAAAGAAAGATGTGATAGATATACAGCCAAATTATTGAATCTTTTAGGTTGGAGAAGGCCTCTAAGATCGAGTCCACCCGTTCCCTCAGCACTGCCAAAGTCACCACTGACCCATGTCCCCAAGTGTCACACCCACATGGCTTTGAAATCCCTCCAGGGATGGGGACTCCACCACTGCCCTGGGCAGCTGTGCCAGTGACTGACCACCCTTTCAGAGAAGAAACTTTCCCTGATATCCAAACTAAACCTCCCATGGCACAACTTGAGGCCATTTCCTCTTGTCCTGTCCCTTGTTCCCTGGGAGCAGAGCCTGACCCCCCCCTCCCCCCCCAGCTGCCCCCTCCTGTCAGGGACTTGTGGAGAGCCAGCAGGTTCCCCCTGAGCCTCCTTTTCTCCAGGCTGAGCCCCTCGAGCTCCCTCAGTTTCTCCCGGGGCTCCAGACCCTTCCCCAGCTCTGTTCTCTTCTGGAGAGTGTAAAGCTGCCAGTGCACTGCCAGAGGTCTGTGTTTGGTGTGCTTGACTTAAGCCTGCCTTGCTGTGTTATTGCAAGGGATTGGACTACATGGCGTTTAAGGATCCCTTCCAGCCCAAACCATTCCATGATCTTGTGTCAGAGAACAGAATACACCTGGAGCATGGTTGAATGTGCTGGTCATTTGATCTCCTGTCCTGGGTGTTGTCACTTTGCTGCCATGACACCTGATTATACGTATGTTTATACTTCCCATAGCAAAACTTTGTAGTATTGTAGGGAAGATAACACCTAAATTCTTTGTCTCCATTCAGATTTGTGAGTAGCAGAGAAGCTGATTCTGTTTTCCAGCTTCCCCTGTGTGTGTATTTCCTCGCTTGCTCTCAGCAGTGCAGAGTGACAGTGTTCCTGCCTTACCCCCTATTCATCTCTGCTATCTCTGTTCTGCAGCTGCTCAGTGTTGTGTGTCAGAGCCATTAGTAGAGTTTACTGGTTAAATATCTGTATCTGGCTCTTTCTGTTAATTCCAGATTGTAATTTATTAATCCTGGCTTTACTAAAGGCCTCAACCTCTTTCATTGACAGGGTGTATTCAAACTGCTGTTCTCACTTCTGTAGTACCAGTCATCACACTTGGATTGGAGTAGCAAGAATGCCTCTAGTGATTTCAAATAAAATCCACCTGGGGACCACATTAAAAATCCTGACAGCTCAATGCAGACACTTGAGCACCGGTGTAGACTCACAGCTGTTGCAACAGAAACCTCTCAATATGTTGGTGAGGATGGCAGAGCAGAAAAAGTCACCAAAAACCAACTTCCAATTTTGTGCAGTGCTTCTGTGCCAGCATCCAAGAACACATTCTCTTTCCCAGGGTCAGACCTATCAGCTTCTTACTTCTGGGTGTAAATTATATTTCGGAATAGCCCCCTTGGCTGGTGAGGGTTAACAGCAGGGCTGTGAGAGACAGGTGGCTTTAGCTTCTTGATAGCTGGTTCAGGCAACTACCTGCCACACCAAGGTTAAACCTTGTCCCTCCTTCTACTAAAAGCTTCTTGTCATGCTCAGAGGTGCTGTCTGAGGATCTAATAATAAATATCATAAAGCACAAGTGGGTGCAAAGGCAGTAAATGAGTGAATAAATGGAAGTACAAGGTGCAGACAGCACTAACTTGTAACTGAAGCTGAAGGTATCAGACCCAAGCAACTGGTAAATTACAGAAACGATGTCAATGATTCTGCCTTCGAAAGGTGAATCATAAATGAGTCAGTTTGGGTTGTGTAATCCTGCAGGAAACATTAGGCACAGGGTTGGATGAGCTTCTGCAGGGGGAAGTGAAGTTGTTCTCGTCAGCCACGAATGCTCGAAGCAAAACCACAGGTTCACCAAACTGGCCTTACTGGTGGTGGTGGGAGCTGCTACCAGGGAAGTCTCCCAACCTTTATTCACATAAGCATGGCAGATCTCAGGCATGTTGGCAGCTTCAGCTGTCCTTTCAGCGTGTTTAACAGGGAAATGAAAATCAGAAGTACAGGGAGGGATAACTTTGCTTCCCAAACCTCTGTGGTTTGAAAGGCTGCATGTTATTTGCCTGGAAGCCAAGCGACTCTGCTGGGCAGCTTTTATTTCAAAGCAAGTAACTACTTAGGTCACTTCCTCACTCATTAGTTCATATGCTTTTCCTACACTGAAGGGTAAAAAAAAATAAACTTTAATATTCTTTTCTTCTAGTCCATGTGGATTTGGTATTTTTATAGAGGACAACAATGGTGTAAGCTCATAAATTTTTCCAGCCTGCTCAGTTTGCTGTGCTGAGGTGCTAAGCATTGCTGTGTCAAAGCACACAGTGCCTTAAGCAAACAAGGCTGTTTGATCAGCAGCACTGCCCTTTGCTAGGAGCTGGGGAGGTGCTGTACTTTCTTGGAATCGAGGTACTGCTGGCTCATCCGTGAGGACATGGATGCAGGACCGTAATCTATTAACAGCTGAAACCTATTTCTAGCTGAAACCTCAGCATTGTTGTGCTCCAGCCATGGCTTGTTTCTTGTAAACCAGAGGGTGGGAGATACAGACTTGTTCAGAGTGAGGGTTTTTGGGGTTTCTTCAACCTCTGCCCCCATGTAAGGGTAACCTACCATGCTGGAACACACCCTAAATGCAGTGAAACTTCTGGGAACTGGGGCTTTCCTGGATCATCTCTCCTGCCTATTAATGCTCAAGGAACACTAAGCTTGGCTGGGGTTTTGTCAGGAATTTGTTAAATGTTGTAACCTCTCAGATCTGAACTGTTCTGATCCTTCATGTTGCTCTTCCAAAGTGTTTTGTCTTTGATTTTTCCTTTGTTTCAGTTTCAGAAAGAAGGTGGATGAGCACCTTCTGTGACATGGGACATTGAAATGGTTATTGAAATCCTGATACATTTTAATGAGCATCTCCATAATGCTGCTTTCCCTCATATTAATAAACCTCCTGGCAGAGGACAACTTCTAGAACCTAATCTTGGCTTCATCTGTCTGCAGTAGCTGATCTGTTATGAACAGATTCCAGTCTCACTGCAACATGGAGGGTGTCTTACAGGGAAATAAACAAACCTGTGCAAATCACGGCCAGAATTAGTTGAACAGTAATAATGCTTTTCCTTTATCTTTGCTTCTATGAAATGCCCCTTAAATCAAATCACATGTCTGGTTCACCTCCCTTCTGGTAACTGAGGGATTAAACTTTGCTTCTGAAGCAAATGTCCCTGTGTGAAGCTGAGTGTCTGTTTCTAGTCTTTTGGTGATGAAATCTGAAATAATAACCAGAAACTTGTAAATTCTTTTGTGTCTAAGGTTTTTCCTCGTTCCTGCTAGGAAGGTGTGTTATGAGAAGTGCTCATTTATTGGCAACATTTGAACTCTCTTGCCTATTTAAATAGTCATGTGGCATCTCAGGCTGTGCCTCTTTCTAGAGCTCTTCAAGACTTCTTGAAGCAAATGACATACCCAGAGCCTTCCCTTTCTTAGCAACCTGAAGTCATTAATTTTCTGCAGCAGTACAAGCCCTTCACATTAATGTTTTTATAGCCTGGTTCTCTGTATGTGTAATCAATTCCTGGTGCCTTTTTAATACTCAAAGGCTGCAGTCATTTTCTTGTTGCTTGTCTGGAATATTTTTCCTAACCTGTAGTGTCATCACATGAATAAATAAAAAACAAAGTCAGGTTTGACTCTATGTTTTGCTGCTTACCTAGCAGCAGCTGAGAGGTTTTTACAGCACTTTCCTTCCGGATTCCATCCTGACCCTGCAGTCTGCTGCTTTCCTTGTCACACATTCAGCTGTTAACTCGTGTCTCCTGCTCCCAGTTACATCTGTCCTCAGCTGGGGAGGACACCTTGAGAAAGGTGGTCAGAAGTATCTGCCAGCATTCCCCAGGTGGTTTTGCCTTAAAGACCAGTCAGCCTTTGGTCCCTGGGTCATGGCCCTGCTCTTCTGGAGCATCCTCCAAACCATGACCTGGTTTATGTGAGGTCCCTGCCATTGCTTTGGGTGTAACTCTGTGTTCCTGGAGGTACCTGAGCTCAGCCAGTGCTCAGCCAGCTGGTGGCTGTTGGTGTGGTGGGACTCGTCCCACAGGATGTCATCCTGCCTTGGCCTGAGCCCATTCCTGCCCTGCCTGTGGCACCCTGTGGCACGTGAGGGTCACTGTGGAGAGCAGAGCTGTGGCAACTTGTGGCACGTGAGGGTCACTGTGGAGAGCAGAGGACAGTGGGGACAGCCCGGAGCTGTGAAATGGGTGTCCAGCAGAACCTTGTGCCTTTTGTCTCTGCCAGGATGGATGAGCTCAAGCAGCAGTGTCAGAGAGTTCCTGAAGCTGCCTTGATCCTGCTGGCACTGAGCAACCTGCACTTAAACTGCAGCTGTGAGGCAACTTAATACCACAGGGAAGTGCTTTAACTCCTGGTGAGAACTACCTGCATCGCTTCACTCCCAGGCAGAGTAAAAAGGGCCACTCTGAAGTGCTGTGAAGCTGCTGCAGTGCTGCCATCCTCCATCCCCTTCACCTCCTGAGCCCATTCTGGGTGGGCTCTGCCTTCTCTGGTTGCCAGAGGTGCTTTTGCTTTCCTGTGTCACATTAAAGCCATGCAAATAGTTTCTATAGCAACAGGTATCTTTGCTTAGCTCTGACGCAAAATCCTGAAAGGTCTTTCTCATTCTGTCTTCATCCAGTTCTGATTTTTCATTTTATCAACTCTTTTTGAAGATAAAGGGCAAATTAATTCTGCTCTGTTTCAGGAGTTAACTTGCAGCACAGGTGACTGTTCAGTTTCAAGAGCCCACTGAAGTTTTTACACCAGGAACTGAACTTTGAGCTGAAGGAGAAATCAGCTGCAATAATCTAGAGAGCACCCTGACTGTACAAAACATGAAATCAAACTGGTGAAGAAGGCAGTGTGGCCTAGTAGGAAGAGTGAAAGAATGGGAAAAGGGGCAAAAATTTGTCCCCAGCTTTGCTTCTGGCCTGGTTAGTCTGAGGCTGTTTCCCCTTCTATCCTTTCAGCTCTGTTAAATTCTCCATAACACATGCTGCAGGATACAGGGTGAGCTTGTCAGCTGTTGCTGCTATTGCAAGTGGAAAAACTGGGGAAAAAAATGTCAAAAACCCACCCCTGACAAGTTTAGATAAAATGGTGTTGCCCCCCTGCACAAGGTGCTTGAGCCTCTGCCAGAGAAGAGTCTCCTGTGTAATTACTGCAAACAACTGCTGCAGTGGGACACAGGCAGGAGCAGCTGTGCAAAGATGCTCTGCTCACTCTGCTTTTGTCAGCACGGGGCTGGGGTTCCAAAGGGGGAGGAATAGGGATGGGCAGGCTTCAAGCTATGCTGATTCTAAGGGAGAGAGGCTTGTGAAGTGTGAGCAGGAGGGACTGGAGCAGAGTAGGAGTGAATGGCCACTCAGCTCCATGGCCATTTACTGAGGTGGTGGCCTCCAGCCTCACACTTTTTCCCTGTGTGTCCTTGCATGACCTGGCACTTCTGGGGGAATTTTTGGAGGGGCCTAACACTGAGCTGGTTTCTTCCTTTGTGGACCTTTCTTCTCAAGGAGTGACTGGTGCTGACAAAACCAGCACATCTTGCTGCAGGCACAACTGCAGGTGTTGTCTGTGGCCCAGCTGCAACTTGCTGTTAATATTAAATAAATGCAAGGTGCGAAAATGGCAAGACCACTATAAATAAGAAGTGTGAAGCACCCCACAGCTCTGTGGCTGCATTCTTTATGTGCAGATCTGTTTTCTTCCCTCTAAAACTCCTTTGGCCGTGAGGTGGCATTGCCCACACTGCTGAGACTGGGCTGTGGCGTAAGAGGGGATGTGCAAGAAGGGTGGGTGACCTTTGTGTTCCTGTTTGACTGCTTTGGCCAAGAGAAGGATGCAGGATGCCTTTTGCTCCTGGAGTTGCCTGTGTGGTACTGCTGAGGTCACTTAAACTTCTCTTTGGCTGAGCTGTCTCCATGATACAACAGAGCTGCGAGAGAAAGTTTGTAAGGATCTACTAATATATATTTTATAGGTTAATTAGTGTGTGTATGCATCTATATGCACATGGATATGAGGCTTCATGAGTGAAGTACCTTCTGCTGTAGCTCTGGCCCTGCTCTGTGTCACACATTGCCACAACTCTTAATGAGAATTTGGCCATTTCTGGCTGTTCTGAACAATCTGCTTTACAAGTGCACTGACGTAAATCCATATCTGACATCGGGCTCTGATATGCTCCTGGCAAGGCTGGTGTGAGCTGAGCTGGGGGTCTAATAACAGCAGCAGTCATTCTGGAGATGCTTTGTGGATCTGTTTGGCTTTTGTTTTAATAACTCTGGCCACAGCAGCAGGTTTTGTGCAACCACCATTTGCCTTTCTGCTGTGGACATGGCCCGGCTGCAGAGTGCTGCAGGAGGGAGCTCAGAACCCAGACAGCTGCTCTGCCTCCCCTTCCCTCTCCTGTGATCCTGGTCAGATCCTCTGTTTCGGATTCTCCCTTTTCCTGGCTGAATTCATAATTACACAACTGCATGATGCTGCCCATGTAACCAAAACCCTCTCCAGCAGTGCTTGGTGTAAACCAGACCCTGAAATTTGAAGAACACAATCTTGTGCCTTTACAGAGTTGTTCCCTGGCCTTTTTCATGCCCCCTACTCCTGCTCTCTGACCCAATCCAAAGCCTTCTGGGATTCATCCTGGCTGCCTTGCAGGTTGCCAGCCCTTCTCAGGAGAGAACGCACGTCGCAGGCAGAACGTCTTGTGCACAGTTTCCAGGGTTACCTGTGTAGTGCTGATAGCAAGCAGGAAATTAAAATGCTCTGTGATGATGATCCCTTATCGACAGCAGATGGTGGCCATTAGCTGGACGTACGTGTCAGGGGAAAGCACCAAGGCAAGCAGAGCAGACACAGCTGTTGGACTTGTGTCACCCCCCCTGCAGGTGCCCCGTGGCACATGGAGGGCAGTTCCTGAGTGCCCTGGTCTGGCTGTGGTGTGTGGGGCTCTGCTTTCCTGGAAGTTACTCCAAGGAGTCAGCGTGGCTTCCAGCAGAACTTGTTTGCAGAGCTCCTTGTCCTCGTTATCAGCCCATCTGTACAGCTGGTTCTCTCCTGCAAGTTTCTCCCTCATATACAACTTTCTCTCTTGTTCTGTAAAAGACCTGGTTTCTCAGCTTGGGACCATTCTACTTTTAAGCTCTTTCAGCATGGTCCTGGTGCCTGCAACCTTTGTGGAGACTGATGGGCTGTAACCTGTGCCAGGATTGTCTGGGAACTTGTCAAGGGACTGCTAAAAGTGGAAAATCAACTGAGGATCCGTTCTGCTGAGCTCTGAGATTACCCAAGTGTCATATTGTATGTTCCTTTTCTTACTGAGCTGCTTCTTCTCTGTTCTGTCTCTGTGGGGTTTCTCTACCTCAATTTTCTGCTAACTCTGAGGTGCAGAATTAGGCTGGAGTGTGGATATGCCTGCCTGTTTCAGATCAGGACAGCAAATCTCTCCCCAGATGTGTCTCTGACTTCTGTGTGTACCTGAACAGCTGCTGCCTGGCATGCTACAGGGTGAAATAAGAATATTTTATTTGCATGCAAAGCCTTCTTGGAGATAGTGATGCTGGTGTTGAAGTTTTGGAGGACCCACTGTGATGGCTTAGCTTTGCTCTGACCTCGGGCTCGGCTTTGCTTGTGGAAGCACCAGTGGAAGCCCACTTTTGAGACGTGCTCTCTCTGTCAGCTGTAGGCTTAATTGCTCTTAAGATGTCAGTAATTCTGCAAAGACCAGACCTGTTCTAACCTGTGCTCAAGCTATTAATTAAATAAAACACTCCAGGCTGACTTCTGGCACAGCACGTAGGGAGTCTGACACTGTGGCAAATCGTATGCAAACCAAAACGTGCTTGTGATGTTACTCCTTACTTCCCTCCCAGACCTTAACCCTAAAATCCGTAGCCCTGAGAGAGATGTGCCCTTGCTACAAGCTTTCTCAGGCTGTGAGAGCCTGCCGTGCTTTTTGTGTTCATTTTCACTGCAATTGTTTAATTTCAGATGTCCTGAACGACGCCATCTTTGATGAAGACCATGATGAGATGGTAATTGTGAAGGACATAGACATGTTCTCATTGTGTGAGCATCACCTCGTTCCATTTGTTGGAAAGGTAACTCTCCCTCACAGAACAAATGCGGGAATGCACAATAAAAGACCTTAAGTACATGTAGAAGACTTTGTAGCTGTAGCTATAAAGCTTTTAAGGCTGTAAGTACTTGCTGCTTACAGCTATGGTTCTCGAAGTTTAATCTTCAGAGTACAAATAAGGAAGGCCTCCTTAATGTGAGGTTTTATTTGAATTTGAGCTCCTGAAATATAATGCTCAACCTTTCCTAGTCTAAGCAATCTAATGGTTTCTGACATTTCATATCAAAGCTCTTCTTCACGAAGCAGCAGTGAGCCTTGAGGGCAGACATCTCGATATTAAACCAGCTCACTTTGCACACTGGCTCTGTCATGGATTTAACTCCTGGCTCAGAGCTATCCAGTGCACGTTCATCTCTGAAACCCCCTGTGAGTGGAACAAACTCATTAGCAGCCCTGCCTTAATTATCCCTGCCGAGTCGAGGAGAGAGTGGCCAAAACTGGCTATGCTTAATAGGGGAGTCCTGTGAAAAGGGCTGGTGTTCCAGAGAGTGTTGGAATTGTAATGCCAACAACTTTAAGAAAATAAAATTCTCCAGTTAACCACTGTAGAGGTGATGAAGAGTTCTGGGTGGGAGCTGCACGTTTCAGCCTCTTCACTTCCTTATCAGCACAGAAGGATGGAGCTTAGCCTGATCCATCTGTTACCACAGAGTGCTCACAGGTCCAAGAGCAGCACGTGTTTCTGTTGTCTACAAAATCCAGTCAGTGCCACATATGTTCCAAGCAAATTGTCTCCCAAAAATAAAACACACGAACAGAAACCAGCTGTTTATTTAGTTGAATCAGTTCAGTTTTGTCAGTTTTCTTTTCTTGCTGTTAGTGTTTTATACTGGAAAACAGGATAACCTCGTTTTCTGTGCAAACTTTCTGTTGTGCCTGTTATTCTTGGTTGTGTGCACTGTGTTTATTCTCCCCGTTACTCCTGTGGCAATGCGTGCATTTTTTTCTACATCCAGCTCTTTTTGTGTGGTATGGAGAAATCTCCTCACAAACACTGACTCAGTCCTGCTAAATGAGTTGGTATGTCTCTAAATATTCAGAGTAACCATTGCCCTGCTGGGTGCACCAAACAGGCTGTAAACACTGACCTGTAGGTCTTGCATTTGCAGTTCTATCTTAAAGGAAATCAAGAAATCTGAAAAAAAATATGGGGAACAGGATTCAAAGCTTATTTCTAAGTCGTGTCTCTCCCTTTGTCTGAAATGTTTCATGTCTTTTCAGGTGTCAGTGGGTTGATTACCCGACAGAAGGGGTAGGAATGAGCAAGTTAGCCAGGTAATCAGGTGCACTGCGGTACCTCTACTGCAGGTAGAGCAGCACAGGATTCTGAGATGGGGCCTCCAGGCAAAGCCAGAATCCCCCACTGACACTCCCCTGCTGTATCTTGGCTAATTTTTCAAGTCTCTGGTACAGTGGCACAAGTACTGGTTTATAATCTGTTATTAATGTAAACCCACTGGAATTCAGTAGCCTGCATGGCTTTCTAAAAACAAGGAGCTAAATGTCCTTCCCTTCATATCTGAGCACTTCTCTGCTAAACTTCTTCCAATTTAGTTCAAGTACATGTTCAGCAAATCCATATTTGAGCAGGATGGAAGCTGAGTTAATCATCAGTCATCTATGGTACTAGAACAAGAAAAAAAATCAAATCAGGAAGTGCAGCCTGATTTTTGGTGGCAAAGTACTTCTTGCCATCAGAACTTTCACTAGAAGTAAAGCACAGTCCCTTTTCCTTCTGCTCCCTAAATCCATTTGAGGTCTTGAGAGAAAAGCATGTTTATTTAGACAAATAGTGCTGTGCTGAGTAATAGACTGCCTTTGTACCCAAATGCAGCAGTGTTCTGTAGCATTCCTGAGACTTGGAACATAAGCCTTGACTCCTGAAGAGCTGTGACTTTTCTTCCCCTCAGAAATACTCACCTACTCTTCACCAGGACCTCATGAGGCATTCACAGTCTCAGCTCCACAATTCCCCAGGCTTGCATGGTGCCATGTTCCTCCCATGTGCTGAGACTTCTGGGCTGTCCCAGAGTCGGTTCTGGGGCAAATGTACATCTCATTGCTGGTGCATGAGTTTCATACACCCTTGGAAATGTGGTTTTGCTGCTGCTAATGGTTGTTTTCCCCTGTCTAGGTACACATTGGTTATCTCCCCAACAAACAAGTGCTTGGCCTCAGCAAGCTTGCTAGGTAAGTGTTCTAATGAAAGTGATGCTAATTTGTAGAAAGGATTCCAGGCTGTGCTAACTGTGCTAATCTTTTTAAGCTCCTCTCCCTCTAAAGCTCAGCCCACTTTGTGTCCTGGATTTGGATTTAGACCAAACCTCAGCATTGGTTTTTTTTGTGGAGAGGACAGATAAGTCTTGGAGCTATTTATTAATTCACACCAGTGGCTGCAGTAGAACCCTAAGGGTTTTGTAGGTTCATGTTCTAAGGCAGGCCACAGAAACCAGTGAGAATTTCCAGCTGTTTACTACTTGGGTCTAGACTGACTCATAAGAACAAAAATCTGAAACTTCCAAACAGTAAATGAACACAATTTATGGATATAAATTGAATCTAAAGCTTTCATATCTTAGCTGACTCTTCAGATAAATTTGGCATTTCTTTCTTTCACTGAAGACATGCTGAGAATGCTGTAGGGTAGATTTTATAGATAAAGTTCAGCCTAAGAAATAAAGTAATTGTGAAACACTTGAGAAATCCATTTGTTATGTAAAATAGCTTTTTTCCTCAGCAAGTGCCCTTGGGTCAGTTGCTGCACTGACTCCTTAGTAAGTGACACTTTCTAGTGCTGGTGAGGAAGAGGATGGTAGATCCCGTCAATAAGCAGATTATTTGGGATCAGAGTGGAAGGGTTCCTTTTTGAGAAACAAATCTAAAGATTTGGCTGCAGTTTAGAAAGACCCACATAGGTTTTGCTTATGCTTTCCCTGAAAGGTCTGTTAATCCTGCTGCAGTTCCACTAACACTAAAGAGAATTAGCCCTGCAAATCTGCCTGCCTGCTGGGTTTCCTTAGCAGGTAAGAAACGTGTAGGATATGACAGCAAAATGTTCCAAAGGGAGCCAGATCTGTTCTGTGCTCTGCTTGCACAACAGGGAGTTGGGTTTGGAAGTGGAAGGATACTTGGAGGTTGGATCTTTGCTGTGTGACCTCGTACTGCAGGGAGGCATCTCCCTGTCCCCAGCAGGGCTCATAGGAGTGGACTTTGCTCTGATTAAAAGGCTGAAAAGAGGCTGTTCAACGTGTAAAATTTTTTCTGCGTGTTTTTTTGCGGCTGTACAGAGCTGCTGGAATTGTAGGCTGGGGTTCTGAGCTGTCAGAACTGCAGTTACTGAGCAAGAGGCTTCGCCTTCGGTAGTTGCTCATGCTTGGGGATGTGTGTTGGCATCCCATGGCTTGTGTTGAGTGTTGGGTGGGTCTTTAAGTGGTGCAGGGCTGGGGGTGTTGTTTTGTTGTTGTTTGTTGGAGTTGTGAAGAGGATCCATCCTTCCTGAAGAGACTGTCCTTAGCAGCACGTGGTTTCATTTCTGCAGGGCTCCCATGCAGGACTAAGGATCCCATCTGAAATATGCGTCCACTGGCTTGTGCTTGCTCTGGTCTCTATTTATCTCTTGACTGCAGTTGTAAAAAGGAGCTCAAAATGGTTTTCAGTGATATATGTTTTTTTTTTTTTATGCAAGTAGCAACGTGGTGCCGGAAATGTACAATTTTCCTGCTATTTATCCTCAGTATGGAAACCTGCATCAGTATGTGCAAGGCTTCCTGCACTGTGCTCAAAGGTTAAATCTTGCCTCTCTTTAAAGTGAGGCTAAAACTCCCGTATACTGCAATAATGAAAAGATTAGATTCTTGTATAACAAAATGTTCTCACTTTTGAGTGCTTGCCATGAAGAGGCTGGTGGGCTGAATCGTGCCTCCCTGTCGTGCCCTATATAATGCAGCCAGTGTTCCAGCAAAGGTTTGTGAGGCTGTTGGTGCTCTAGGCCTAATCCTTCATAATAGGATTAGTCCAATGTGGTGAGTTTCTGTAGTTGTGGATGACCTGCATTCAGTAAACAAACATCTTTCTCTGGATTTTAAGCTCAGGCTTGAAAATGCTCTTTCAAATAACTGTTTTTACATAAACACCTTGTTAGGACTTCTTCTATGCAGTATCTGAGCATCAGCATGTTTCCTGTCCATACAGTTAATCTAAATATTGGGCTGCTTTGTTTTATGCTATAACACAACCATTTCATTGCTGGAGGGGAGTTTGTGCATTTAATTCTCTCTCCAAAACAGCAGGAGAGTCTCATTGTCAGGGATGATTCTTGTAAGTGATGCCTCAGGCTGCCAGCCAGTGTCTGGCTTTTGTCTGATGTCACCAGACAGGTATCAAAGCTTGCAATAGCAGCTCCTTTTTGTGGCCACTTGAAGTGTAATTAAGCATTTGAGGTCAGCATGAACAACCCCTGGAGTTACAGAGCAGTTATATGGATTTTCTTAAATGTGTGGATTCTAGAACTGTCAGTAAGTGTCACTTGCACTGCCCACCAATGGCTTAAATTTGAAGTCGTGTTGGAGGGGACCATTAAGGTGATCCCTGCACTGAAGTGTGAAGGATGGGGTGAGATATTGTGCCAGTTTGGCCAAATTCAGAAATACATCCTCTGAGAGAAGGCAGGTTACAAACCACTGTTCCCCCACCAGCCTCAGGAAAAATTAAATTTTCCTTGAAGGAAAGTGAAAGAGATAAAAACTATTTATCTAACAAGCACATGGGAAAAGGACAATAATGCTAAATAATAAAATCTCTCACTGTGGAGGAAAAACCTGGGAAAGTGTCAGAGTCCTCCCTTTGGTCTCCTCAGAGCTGGGGCTTGGGCCAGGGCCAGGCCCTCTGTGCCCGGTGGAAAGTCCTCCCAATGTGCTCTGATATTGAAGCAGTCCAGTAGAAAAGGGAGAAAATCCGAAATTCCAGGGAAGGAAAAAAGTTCGACTCTCAGTCTCTCTCTGGAGAAGAAGAAGCTGAACAACTGGCCAAAAGCTGACTGGAAAGCAGCAAGCTGGGTGCCTCCTCCCTCCCCTGCTGCAGCTGGAAAAAAGTCTCTATCTCTGTGTGACCTTGAACAAGCTGCAAACTGCTTTGAAAAAGTTTTGCTCAGTTTTTCCTTCCCCCTCTCAGGCTCAGTTTAAAGGCATAAAAAGGCACAAAAAAAAATTTCTGGGCATAGGGCAGTGATATGGGATACACATCATAAGGCGACCCCAAGACAGATATGGGTGGAGAGATTCTGTTTTAAATAAAACCAATCCTGTCTCATTGTTCTTAGCTAAATTTGTGGCTAAATGCAAGAATCCAAAACATTTCTTGCTCAATTTCAGCAGCCTCCTGGGAATCCATTATCTGAATTGTCATTAAGGCAACATTTGGTCTAGTCTGAAGCACAGGGAGATGTTCAGGAATTAGGGTTCAGGGACGTGAATTCTCCCAAAACTGTGTGATGCAGGTGGGTGGGCACACAAGGAATTCCAAACCCCAGAGGAGAAGTGATTGGTTTGCCCTAAAATAGTCCTTGGGGCTACAGGTGGGGGGAACCTGTCACTCAACACAGTGATGTTCCAAGGGAGGAATGCCAGCCTGGGGCGTGGCCATGGATTTCCAGGAAGGACATGGGGCAAAACAGTGGGTTCTTCTGGTAGCATCAAATTAATTGTGAAGATCAGTCAGTGGCCAGCTGGAAATAACTCTAATACTGTCTTTTTCCTTTCTCCTTTAGGATTGTGGAAATATACAGTAGAAGATTACAAGGTAAACATGAAGTTTTGGGGTTTGTTTTGTGCACTCCTCTCCTGGTCAGTGCAGGGGGCTGGAAATTGGGGGTGGACTAGAGATGTGGAGTTTGAGTTGAGAAAAACAGGTGAGAAAAACACTTTTTGAAGAGGTCTATTTCACTTGGCCCTTGCATTCCCAGTGAAGGGTGACATCTACCTAGGAATGTAGATGGAGGCTGGAACTGATTCTGAGGATAAATGTGCTACCAGGTAGAGCTGCCAGGAATAACTAAACTAATTGGATGCTGCTGGGGATGAACTCTCCTACAGAGATTCAGAGAGATGCCTTCAGGAATTCTTGTCTGAGGCAATGAAGCAACAGCTGCCTCCTTTCCCTGAGAAGGGGAGGAAGCTGCAGGGTCCAAAGCCTTGGGTTGGGCTGAGCCTGCTGCCTTTGTCCTGTGGTTAAATTTGGCCTGTTCTTGGCAAGAGAAGTCTCAGTGACCACCAGGCTGGTGAATAGAGGGTGCTAGAGCAGGAAGTAAAGCTTTGCAGGACAAAGCTCACTTTTTATCTCTATTTCCTTTCCTTAAGAAGAGAAATTGGGCGCGTGGAATAAATGGTGCAGCAGTAATGCTGGGAACAAACACATTAAAAACTGAAACAGGACAGAGAGGCAAGAAAATCTAACTGCAAAATAGGAAATGGAGGAGCTGCTAGAACAAACTGTGTTTGGAGAGATGGAATGCAAAATGGCTGCAAATATAAACAGGAAAGTAAAAGGTCTGTTCCGGGATACAAATGGAAGATAGGATGGAGGGGGCTGGGCACAACCTGGTCTAGTGGAAGGTGTCCCTGCCCACGGTGGGGGGGTCGGAACAAGATGAGCTTTAATGTCCCTTCCAACCCAAATCATTCTGGGATTCTGGGAGTCTGAATTCCCTGTTGTTCCCTCAGTCCAGGAACGCCTTACCAAACAAATTGCAGTCGCCATCACAGAAGCCTTACAGCCCGCCGGGGTTGGCGTCGTCGTGGAAGCGACGTAAGTGATCCCAGGTGTTCCATGGGTGGGATCCCAACTCTGTGTGATCCCAGGTGTTCCATGGGTGGGATCCCGGCTCTGTGTGATCCCAGGTGTTCCATGGGTGGGATCCCAGGTGTTCCATGGGTGGGATCCCGGCTCTGTGTGATCCCAGGTGTTCCATGCAGTGAAGGGTGACATCTACCTAGGAATGTAGATGGAGGCTGGAACTGATTCTGAGGATAAATGTGCTACCAGGTAGAGCTGCCAGGAATAACTAAACTAATTGGATGCTGCTGGGGATGAACTCTCCTACAGAGATTCAGAGAGATGCCTTCAGGAATTCTTGTCTGAGGCAATGAAGCAACAGCTGCCTCCTTTCCCTGAGAAGGGGAGGAAGCTGCAGGGTCCAAAGCCTTGGGTTGGGCTGAGCCTGCTGCCTTTGTCCTGTGGTTAAATTTGGCCTGTTCTTGGCAAGAGAAGTCTCAGTGACCACCAGGCTGGTGAATAGAGGGTGCTAGAGCAGGAAGTAAAGCTTTGCAGGACAAAGCTCACTTTTTATCTCTATTTCCTTTCCTTAAGAAGAGAAATTGGGCGCGTGGAATAAATGGTGCAGCAGTAATGCTGGGAACAAACACATTAAAAACTGAAACAGGACAGAGAGGCAAGAAAATCTAACTGCAAAATAGGAAATGGAGGAGCTGCTAGAACAAACTGTGTTTGGAGAGATGGAATGCAAAATGGCTGCAAATATAAACAGGAAAGTAAAAGGTCTGTTCCGGGATACAAATGGAAGATAGGATGGAGGGGGCTGGGCACAACCTGGTCTAGTGGAAGGTGTCCCTGCCCACGGTGGGGGGGTCGGAACAAGATGAGCTTTAATGTCCCTTCCAACCCAAATCATTCTGGGATTCTGGGAGTCTGAATTCCCTGTTGTTCCCTCAGTCCAGGAACGCCTTACCAAACAAATTGCAGTCGCCATCACAGAAGCCTTACAGCCCGCCGGGGTTGGCGTCGTCGTGGAAGCGACGTAAGTGATCCCAGGTGTTCCATGGGTGGGATCCCAACTCTGTGTGATCCCAGGTGTTCCATGGGTGGGATCCCGGCTCTGTGTGATCCCAGGTGTTCCATGGGTGGGATCCCAGGTGTTCCATGGGTGGGATCCCGGCTCTGTGTGATCCCAGGTGTTCCATGAGTGGGATCCCAGCTCTGTGTGATCCCAGGTGTTCCATGAGTGGGATCCTGGCTCCGTGGGATCCCGGCTCTGTGCTGCAGAGCTGGTGCATGTTGCCCCTTTGGCTGTGGTAGCTGTGTGCTGTGCTTGGTTATCAGGCAGAGAGAGTAGTAATAGCAACAATAATAATAATAACAACAACAAACCTATTAATAAAAATATTTCTAGTAGTAATAAAAAATTAATAATCCTGATGTGCTGAAGAGATTTAAAATGGTGCTGCCTGATCCTCTGTGGAGAAGTGGCAGTGAGGAGCTGTCCCAGCTGCACTGGATCCATGCCCTCCCCCTGTGCTCCTTCTGCCTCCTTGAGAAGTGCAGAGCTTGGGACTAGCAACAGGCATGTCTCTGTGATCAGGATGCACCTTGGGAAGGTGGGATTTTCCTGGGATCAGAGCAGAGAAGGCAGCACTCAATGGCTGAGAATGTGACTCTCTTCCACAGCTGAGGTGCTGCAGATGCCCTTTCTGGATGTGGAGGTTTTGTTACCCTCCCAGAATTGAATGTGACCGTGCAAGAAACATCTCTCCCCAAGGGATTGCTCCTTTCTCAGGAGTGTTCCTGATGCACTGACTCCCCTCTCGTTTCTCCTAGGCATATGTGTATGGTAATGCGTGGGGTACAGAAAATGAACAGTAAAACAGTAACCAGCACAATGTTGGGGGTATTCCGGGAAGATCCAAAGACCCGTGAAGAATTCCTGACGCTCATCAGGAGCTGAAAGTGTGTTACCCTCTGGATGCACTCTGGATTGTTCTGTCCCGTGTCACTGTCTGTCCTTGTTCCCACATCCCAATTCTGAACTAAATCGTTGTGAAGTGTTGTCATAGTCTGTGTGCAGTGAAAGGCTTCTGGTGGCAAATGGAAAAGGTAGGGATGAGGGAGGCTCCTCCTGGATTTCCACTGATGCTGATGTCATGGAGTTCCAAGCTAAAAATAGGGGTTTGGAAATGCTTTTCCATCCATAGTGCAGAATATCCAATTGTCAGGAGAGAAGAGGGGCTTGGGAGCGAAATGGATATTTATGAAATAGTTGTGTTTATTAGAATAAATGTGGAGCAGCACAGGAAACACCTGAAAGGATGTGGATCTTTGTAGGACTGGGATTGTCCCGAATTATTTGACTATGTTTTATTGCAAGTCCTGCACTGGCTATTTCAGTACCTGGATATGTGTGTTATACCTCTGAGTTGTTACCTCTGGTGTGTTTCATATTCTTGCTAGCATTAACTTCCTTTTTTGTGTATTTTTTTGTTTGAGAAATGTGTAAACTCCATTTTTCCTATCCTCTTAACAGGCAGGGAATTAACTTCTGAATTATTTGGGGCACAGCCCTGTCTCAGTACAAAGGGGTTTATGCCCCTTTTTCTCTGTGCCTCAGAATGTCTGACCACTTGAACTATCAGTTTCTTACTGTTTTTAAGGAAACTTTAACAGAGGAGAGGAAAAAACCCTGCAGAGTCTGCAGAGTACTGAGGTATCCAAAGAGGTTTTGAATGATACTTATATCTTGAGCTTTCCTTCTTGGATTTCCGTGGGTTAGACTGAAAAGCTGAAATTAGTCTGATAATGTGAAAGTGAAGCCTTCCAAGCATTCTAAGGTTTCCATTTCCAATGTTGGACCAAAGGTGAGCATGAAATGCTGAGCACAGCACATGGTACCTCCCCTCCCTGCTGACAGGTTGGGTCATTTCAGGGCAGAGTAACCTGGAATGACAACAGCTCGTTTCGTAAGAGCAGCTGACAAAAGCATTTCCAGGGCCACCAGAATGAATCAAACCACATTTTTCTCTGCGTATGTGGCAACCTCTGTAAGTGGCAGAATTGGTACAAGAAGTTTCAGTCCAGCTGGACTTGGCTGAACTTCTGCTTTGTTACCATTTTAATGGGTGTTTTGTAACTCTTAATTGGGAAAAGATGAGGCACAAATGAAAACCACCCTCCTCACACCGAGCTTGCAAAACAAATGTCAACCAGGGGGTTGGATGCCCACAGGTTCCCAGGGCTCTCTCTGCTTTGCTGGATATCAATCCAAGATGTCCTGTACACGAATCTCAAGGGCAGTTCCTGGTCTGGCCAGCTCCATCTCACCAACATTCCTCCCTCTTGCTCCAGCCCATGTTGGAAACAAAATGAAAATCATGTCTGTTCAGATTGGGCCTAAGGAACTTTTTCAAGGAGAACAAGCTCATGGGTTTAATTACACTAATTTTACTTTGATGACCTTCACAGCATTATTGGAAAAATCTTTTATACCATCCTCTGTCCTGGATTCTGTAGGGTTAGGTGCTGTAACAGTGCTTGTCACTGGTGTAAACAAGCTGTGCTGCACATTGCTAAACCAGACCTACTCCACGGCATTTGTTTTCCTGAAATCGCCACTTTTCACTTCAGTGTGTTACAAATGCCCAGCTGAAAAGCCTTAAACCTTTCTTGCCTGAAATTGGCAGTAAACCTCTCTTTTTAGCTCAACTGGAAGGAGATTTTGAGGACCAAAGGGGCTCATGCCAGTACACTTATTTCTCTTTCCTTGCTTTAGTTTGGAAATTAAGTCTCTGTAAAACGCTCTCTTGCTCCTGAGGTACCAAAAAAGTTGTGTTTTAACCACTTATCTATTCAGGATAAAGTTCACCTTGCATCACCACTGTTTTTTATTTCCCTGTGACCTGTAGTCCTTAAAACATACCTCTCTCTACTTGTGGCCTTGGATTTTGTTCCCATTTTTGTTGTTGTAAGTCTCGGCGTGTTTTTTGGAACGTCAGTCTTGTTCAAATACACGAGCTTTAACTACACCCCGTGTGTAAATATGTATAGGATGTACAGCCCCTGTTGTATTGCACACCAGTCCATTGTCTCTGAAACATTAAAGCACAGTGTTATCCTTGGGAGTGGGAGCATCCTTGGGGCACTCCCAGGTGATGGCACTGCACAAGGAGAGGGCACGAGCTCCCTCTCCTCAGGTGGAGATGGTTTCTGTCCTTGTGGATGAGGGGTTGGGTTGCTCCTCTGGGCTGGGTGTTGCTGTTGTCCACGGGGGAGTCCCCAGATGGTGACTGGGAAGGAAAAAACCTCCAGGATTTCGTGTCACCTTCTTCTTGCTGCTCCTTGGAGCCAGAGGCATTAAGAGCAAACACATTGGAGCCGGTATGGTGGGTGGCAGTGGCTTCTCCTGGCATTGAGCTTGGAGGGTTCCACAGTCCTCTTGTGCCCTTCTTGAGCTGTCCTGGAGACCTTGAATTGGCCTGAGGGGACACCTGGTTCCTGGCCGATGCTCCAATTAACTTGAACAAATAAATCCCAGGAGCAGCTGTGACAAGAGACTTCGAAGGTGAAGAAGTCAGGGTTGGGTCACCCCTTTGGGTGCAGGGTGGGCAGGCTGGCTTAAAGACATCCCTGCTGTCCTCCAGCCTCTCAGGAAGCAGATATTGCTGAGATTCAGGGGGGAAAAAATATAAAATGCATGGATCTCAGTCTCCTGAGGAGCAGCACAGCCCAAGTCAGAGGGCAGGGGGACTGCAGGGGCTGCCTGTGGCTGTGTCAGGAAGGGAGAAGGGATGATGAATGAAGGCCCCTCCAGCCCTTGGTGTCTTTTTTATCCAAATGGTCCAAACTATTTGGAAATAACCCTCCTGGGAAGCCCCAGGAGCATTGGCAAGACCTGTCCTTGTGGTGAGGCTGAGTTCTGTCTTTCTCACAGCTGTGTATTCAAGCTGGTGCTTGTGGTGGGAAATGGTCTGTTTGGGAAAACAGGCACTTCTGCAAGAAATTATCTATTCCCTGCCTTTTTTTTTTAGGTGTGGGATTTGGAAGGAGCCTCACTGGTTTTGTGATCATGGGAAAATCTGTTTTCATTGGGGTGAAAAAATATTCCGCTTCAAACTGTTTATAGCTTAAAAAAAACCCCCAAAAACCTGAAACAAAAAACTAAAACAGAAGGACCAATCCCTGTTCAATAAGGGGACATCCTCCCACCCCTGACCTGCCCCATTTCCCAGGATTCCACCTGATTTATCATGTGCTCCATTCCTTTCCTGGTGCTCTCCAGTGGTATGTGTTGCTTATCAATTTTATTTTCTCAAGGGTCCCCCATATGAGCAGCTTCTTTGAGGCTTTTTCTATCCCTGTGGTTACTTTGGGTGTCTCCCATCACCTCCTGCCCCTTTGCTGTGGAGTGACCAGTCCATAAACCCCTGTGCCATATCCAGCCGGGTCCTGGGCTCTTTGGTCCTCCCTCCCTGTGTTCAGGTTTATCATGGAATCATTAAGGTTGGAAAAGCCCTCCCTGACCACTGAGTCCAACAGTTATCCCAGCACTGCCAAGCCCACCAGGATGCTTTGGTTCAGGCAACTTCCTCTAGCTGTGGACCCCAAATTAGGCTCTTTCTAGACAATAATCTGCCTTCTGACTGAGTGGCTGCGTGCAAGGGCTGGGATCATCTCAGAGGTTTCCTGCAGCCTTCACAACCTTTCACACCTTGGAGAGTTGCTTAATGAGCTCTAACAGCTCCTCACCTGCCCCTGGTTCCTGCACTGTTGGAGTTGGGAAAGAGCCTTAATCAGCTGTGCTCTTTGAGCCTTGGCCAAGCCCTTATGTGCAGCTCCTGGAAACAACTTCTAGGAAAAGCTTTGCCTTCCAGTTGTTTTTAAAGTTACACTCATGATTTAGGAGTTGAGGGGACATAAAACATTAAAGCTGTTGTTAGTAAGTCTTGGCCTGGGAGGGACAGAAAATAAATCACAGAAGAAAAGAAATTTTGCTAAAATACACAAATAATAGAATCACAAGGAATTTATTTGTAGTTTTTAACAACTTTATGTTGTGTTTTTGGTGTCGGGGCACTGCAGGGCTGGTTTTGGCAGGTGAACTGTACCATGTTCCCTCTGTTTGCTCTGCTTCTCCACGCCAGGATTGCAACAGCGAAGCAAAGGTGACAAACCTGCTGTAAGAGGGATCAACCCCACTGCACAGGCCTGAAAATGATTTTAAAAGTGCCAAGGCAAAACACAGTGGTGCTGCTTTGGCCTGGCGTGTGTGGATGCCACGGAGGGAGTCATTCCTGGACCCCCTGACCAGGGGCTGTGGGAAGGTGTCCGTGCTTCTGCTCCCTCCTGCCCCAGCTGTGGCTGCCTTCCACCAGGGAAGCCATAGCTCATCCTGCAGCTGGCATTTCTTTCTCTCCCTTGTCCTGGAACAAGGCATGGACCTGCTGGAGAGCTGCGGGAATGCCTGGAGAAGGTGACAGTCACTGCTCCAGCCAGGACATGCTGCAGTGCTTCAGTGTGCAGGAAAAAGGCAAAATTTCAGGATGCAGTCACTGGAACAGGCTCCCCAAGGAAGTGGTCACAGCACCAATCCTGCCAGGGCTGAAGAAGCATTTGGACAAGGCTCTCAGGGACGCACAGGGTGGGGTTGTTGGGGTGTCTGTGCAGGGCCAGGAGTGGGACTCAGTGATCCTTGTGGGTCCCTTGCAGCTCAGGACATTCTGTGATCTGTGTAGGGTGCCAGCCCTTGGCTATGGGGAGCCGAACTGGCACAGCCCCGGGTGCCAGCCCTGGGCTCCGGGGGGCTGCACCCCAGGTTTGTGCTCATCTTCTCCAGCCTCTTTTCCATTGCTCTTCACCGGGGGAGAGCAACTGGGAGGGAAATGGGTCTTGGTGCTGGAGGAGAGAAAGAGAGGGACGGAAAAGGTTTTGTAGGGAAGCAGCAGTGGGAGGGAGGGAGGGAGGGAGGAAGAGCTGGCAGGAGGTTTGCAAAGGCTCTGCTCCAGCTGGGGATGCCCAGAGGGGCCGGAGGCTCGGCTGGTCCCGGCTCCGCAGCGCCGGCCCGGGGACGCGCAGTCTGTGGCTCCCTCTGCTGAGCCCGGCCCCGAGCTCTGCTCGCCGCAGGAGGAGCGGGGGCTGGAAATGCTTTCTCGGGAGGCCCAGGGATCACCCCGATGCCAGGCGGGGGGCGTGGGGGGGGGAGAGGGGCACCCAGACCTTCCACTGCATCCCACTGCCGGGTGATGCTGCAAGCACCCACCTGTACTGCTTCTTCACAAGGATGGGGATGGAGCTGGTTTGTCCAAAAGCAGAGACTACCTGCCAGGATGAGGTATTTAAAAATTATTATTTTTTAAATTTGCTACTTTTCTTTAGGAAAGTGGGGATTTTAGCTGAGCTGGACCACATCTCCTCTGACCAGGTTGTTAGGGGGGTATTTTCATAGAGAAAAGAGGGAAAATCATAGAAACACAGAATGGTTTTGGTTGCAAGGGACCTTAAAGATCTTGTTCCAACCCCCTCCACTAGACCAGGTTGCCCCAAGCCCCATCCAACCTGGCCTTGGACACTTCCAGAGATGGGGCAGCCACAGCTTCTCTGGGCAGCCTGTGCCAGGGCCTCACCACCTTCTGAGTAAAGAATTTCTTCCTTCCACTTAAATCTCTCCTCTTTCAGTTTGAAACGGTTCCCCTGCTGTTCTGCTCCTGCAGGCACCAGCTCTGCCTGTGCTGGGCTTTGGATGAAGCCATGGGGAGCTCCAGGGATGTCAGGTACACAGGCTGATCCCATGCCAGGACCCTTTGTCCAGAAGGACCACCCAGCCCTGCCACTTCCAGCGCCCCACACAAGCGATGCTGCGGCCCCAAGGTGCCCATTCCAGGTGCACATTCCCGAGCCCTTTGCTGATCCCAGCTAAAAGCAGCTCCCTGGTGGTGACAGTGGCCACGCTGAGTGAAGTGGTCACGCTGCTGGCCTGGGCTGCCAGTGCAGGGCTGCCAGGAGCAGCTGGTTGTTTGTACATCCTGGGAGCGTGTTCCTGGCTGGCAGCCAGGCCAGCGGCATCACCCGGCCTCTCCCGCGCAGCCGCAGCCAGCAGACGTGGGGAATTAATTATTCCTTGATCCCGAGGAGCTCTGCTGGAAAATCCCTCTCCATCTTGCATAAAGACTTCCCCGCAGTGGGAAATCCCTGCCTGCTGCTGCTGATAGGTTTTTCCCTGGGACATTCCCCTCGCTGTTAAATACAAGGAATTTGTACCCACACCGGGAGCCAGGGTCAGGTAGAAGGGACTGGATCATCCCCTTGGAGGGGGCACTTGCCTGGCTCCAGGGCTGGGGCTGCTTTTCCATCACCTTTTGGAATAGGTAGACAAGGAAAAGATCATGTTAACAAATCTAGGGTTATCCAGCTCCTGCTGGGATCACGACAGCCCAGCAGCTGCTGAAACAGTGGCCACCAGCTCCTGGCTTTGCTCCTGGCAGGACATGGGCTGCAGCCTCTGCTGGGCAGGAGAAGGGGACCTGATTTCCCTGGGCTGGACAGGGCTCAGGCGTGGTGTAACCCGGGTGCACTGCTTGGTAAAGCCTTTAGTGTCCGGAATGGATTCATCCAATGGCTCCCAGCAGCATGGAAATTATTTCTTTTCCTCCTGCTTTTCCTTTTTAAAGCCTCTTTCCTTTTGCCAGCCAGTAGGACCCACAGACTCTCCCTAACACGTGGCTGCCACGGACTTTCCTTGGAGCCTTTTCAGCCCCTCCTCCAGTTTTCCATCCCAGTTTTTTTTGCCTTTTTCTTTCCACTCTCTGTTAGTGCAACAACCCCGCGCTGTGAGACCCAGACAGCAGCACAGGGACCTGGAAAGGCAAACTGTTTATGGAAGGAAATGGGTTTTTTTGGGATTCAGGTTTGTCTGAGCTGTGCCAGGAGGCCAACTCCTGATGAGTGCAGGGAGCCGTGGCCAGTGGGCCATGGATGTGGATGCTCTCATGGACAGGGAAATTCAGGTGGGACTGAACATCATGGCAAGTATTTCCCTCCTGAGGTAGCCCTGCCCGGGATACTCAGGAGCATCCTAAATAGAGCTTGAGGACACTATTTTGGGGTCTTGGCCCTATGGGCATTTGGGGAGCTCACCAGGAACCTCATCCCAGGAGAAGCAGTAGATGGTGTTCAAACAACCTGAAGAACCCCGTGTTTGCAAGTTCTGCTCCTCATGGGGGACTTGAGCCACCCCAATGCCTGTGGAGGGACAGAGAGCAGGGTCCAGGACACGCAGGTCTCTGGAGAGCATCCCTGGACCTGAATGCAGGATGAGGCAGAGCTTGGACTGGCTGAGAAGAGCCTGCAGAGCTGGGCTTGATCAGCCTGGAGATGTGGAGGCTCAGTCTGAGAAAATATGGAAAAACCAGGGGCAGAAGGTGCTGCCCTTGGCACTTCCTGCAGCAGAGTATCCACGGGAAGTGGCAATGCCAACTCTTGAGTATCCTTCCCTGCTTCCTCCAACCCGAGGAGGGTCTCAAATGTGCAGGTTTTAAGCCCAGAAAGAACCCAACCTTAAAATTCCACCCCAAAAGTCTCCACACACACGCTGAGGCTCTGTGCCAAGCCAGCTCCTCCGTTTGCCTCTGCAGCCTCCGAGCTGCTCCAGCCACAATTCCTGCCGATTTCCAAGGAATATCCTGTATCTAAACAGCTCCTGGGGCGTGGGCATCCCAAAGGGACAGTGAAGCAGCTGTGTGGGGAATGCCAGGGATTTTGGAAGCTCTGCCACGGTCTTTAAATAAAGATCCCCAACCCCCTGTGGAACTGTGCTGCTCCTCCCCTCTCACCCACGGGATGAACATCTATTGAATTCCAATTTTTTTTTTGCGTTAAGGAGTCCGAAGCCGCCTGCCAAAAAGGGGATAAATAAGGAGGCGCCACACCCCAGTGTTACAAAACCTTGTATTAATCATCTCCCTTCACTTTCAATATAGCGCGGATATGAAATATAGCCATGGTTCCTAGTTACACGGGAGGAAATGAGTAATAAATACATCGGAGCAAGTGGAAATCACGAGGGTGTTTCACTGGGAACAACATTGGAAAACTGTACACTTGCAAAGACCGGCATCTCCAAACATTAGTATTTCTTTATATCGGGAAGCTTTTACATGTAACAAACATGCTATTGCCATATATGACCAAAAAAAGAAATTAAAATTTAAAAAATAGGCATTGCTCGGCAACATTAACTAGGCAAAAATAGTTCTTTTGTGCACTAACTTTGTACAGAAAAAACCAGGACAAAAGGCATGCATGGACAAGGAGAGGCTGCCCGGGAACGGCATGCAACAGAAGAGAGGTCAAAGCTCTTTAAAGTCAGCTTACAATAGGCATAAATACATCAGGGTTATATATATTAATAAGGGAGGAAGTATTCTGTTTAACATTATTAACATTCCTGTTTTTTTATGTATCTTTTTTTTTTTTTCTTCCTATTCCTCCCAGAGGAATACACATTCACCTTTAAGTAAAGATAAAGGAATACAAAAAATAAAACTCACTTTGCAAACTCTGATGACTCGTATAAAATCAACTTTAGTGTTATCGTCGCTGTGTGCAAATTATAGACGTCTGCGGGACCCATTTTCCATCAGGCACATTCCGAAAGCCAAACCTGGGGCACGGCCGCGCCCCCGACATGGAGAAAGGTGACAACAGAAATCGCTTCCCTAAGTGCTGACCCAACTCGGCACCGCTCGATCACAGTTTGGGATTCTCCTGCTGGACGCTGCCCGGGCTCGACCCCCCGAACCCCTCCGAGGGTTTTGCGGAGCTGAGCAGAGGCAGAGCCCAGCTCCCGCCCAGCCGAGCTCGGGGCTCG
>NW_008238988.1:4648161-4651642 GCF_000691975.1 Corvus brachyrhynchos
GCGGCCGCGACGTCCCGAAGAGGACAGGGAGGGGACCGTTGCCGCGGGGCCAGCGCGGATACAAAAAGAAAGGCACTGCCGCTTTATTACTGAATATTTGACTTCACAGCCTCACTCATGCAACTGTTGGGTTTGGTTTTTTTTGTTGTTGGTTTTTTTTTTTTCTTTCTATAAATAACTTTTATTTCTTTTAGGATTCAAGCTTTGTTTTTTTGTTTTTTTGTTTTTTTTCCCTTTTAAGCTTCTTTCCCTGGAGCTCTGCTGCCCGCACTCAGCACCGGCAGCCAGAGCCAGGCAGCACTTCCCGAACGCAACTGAAGCCACTTTTTTGTTGTTTTTACTCAAGAAACAAAACAAGAAACAGCAAACACAACTAAGTCGTTATTAACCTCTACACTGTCAATGGAAAATAAGCTTTTTTTTTTTTTTAAACAACAAAAGGAAAAAACAATTGAATTATTTGGTGGTTGTTAATAACAGACATTATCATGGTTCCCAGCCATAGCAAGTTAATAGGTAAAATATCCAAAATAATCTCTCTGAACAATCAGAAAACCTCTGTGTCCATAGTCAGCAAAGGAATAAATAGAATTTCAGCTCTGTAAATACACTGGAGTCTCCCTGAGGGAGGCTCCTGCTACGGTGGTTCCGCTCACACCTCACAAGCTGGGGGTGCTCGGGCCTGACCCAGGTCCCCAGAGTCAACCCCGCTTCGCCTTCACCTCCTCACACCTCTTCCCAACCTCCCTGGCCTTCAGGTTTTCCCTTCTCCACCCTCCCCATCACCCCCCCCAACCTCCTGTCTGCCGGGAAGCAGGACACCAAGGAACAGCAAACATTGAACGTTGCATTTGGCACTTGGGTTTTTGTATATATATATGTATTTTTTTTTTTTTAGAAAAACAACTTAAAAACGCTGCATGACAAAAGGATTCACACATCTCCCAGCCCTGCCCATGATCCAGCTCCCCCTCAGCCCCCAGCCCTGCTCCCTCCAACCCTGGCAGACATTGCTGCCCATGTCCTCACAGCCCATTTTGGGAATACTGCTGCAACCCATCACCTCAATTAATTGATCTTACATTTGTTATTATTCCATCAGAGGACTTGGAGCAGCACTCGGGGACCGGTGGGAGCATCGCTGCAGCTCTGAGCACTGCCAGGTCAGAGTCACCAATTTAACACCAAATTCAGCTCCCGTTATAAAAAGCAGCAGTGGGTGAGGGGCAGCCCAGCCACTGCCATCCCCATCTCCTGCCTGGCACACGGTTAATCAAAGAAAACAGGGCTGTGCAGCTGCATTTTGGTGCCCTATGTTGCTTGGGGTTTTTTTGGGGGCTCCTTCATCCCTCGTTGGCCACGCTGGAAAAGCCCCTTATGGGTGGATTTGGGCAGGCTGGGCCAGATGTGTGGAGCCAGGATGCAGCAGCTTCCTGGTGCCTGCACAGGCAAGGCAAGAGACACGGAACCTCTCCCAGCGTCCCCCAATTCCCAGACTCCCCCCAGGACCCTCCTCTGGGCGAGATGCCCCCAACTCCATCCCACAGCCCGATCCAACCGGGGCGCAGGAATGGGCACCCGCTGACCCTCCGCTGCCCTGAGCACAACGCTGCCTCCACACTGCGGCTCTCTTGGCTAAACTGAAAGGAAATTTTGGGGTTATTTTATTATTTCTATTTCAATCTGGGCTCGCCGGGTCAGTCCATGCCCAAACGCGGTGAAACTCGAGAGACCCCGAGGCCCTGGGCAGGGCAGGCAAATCCTCCCCAAAGGGTTTTTGGTCACACAGCCCCGTGTGCTGTTCCGTGCTCCTTGGTATCCTCCTCCAGGAACAGGGTTTGCCCACGGTGCTCCAGTGAACCCTCTGTTGTCAGCACTCTCCTCCTCCTCCGCGTCCCCCCCAACCTCCCCATGCTGCTTCATCATCGTCGCTGAGATTTTTTTGCCGTCTTTTTCCCCCCCTAGCATGGATGTAATAAATGACAACACAAATCCAAGTCTAATGGTATGTTCACAAGGACAATCTACACATTCACAAAATTAAAACAGGAGAGAGAGAGAGAGAGAGAGAGAGAGAGGAGAGGAGAGAGGAGAAAGGATGCAAGCTATCGCTGAGGCTCCCTCAAGCCCCGACCTCGCCGCTGGACCCGCAGCAGTTGTTGTCCCGGCCAGCGTCCCCGTGGCGACGCCTTCTAGATCGTGGAGGTTCTGTCGACACCATCTGCAAGCGGGAAGGGAGAATTAGGAGCAGCCGCAGTGAGCACTGGTACCCCCCAAGCTGGGGATTTGGGGGATGGACCCCCCAGAGCACCCCCAACCCACAGCCCCCACGGCGAGGTGGTGTTGGGGCCACCCCCACAGCCTCCCATCTCCCCAAGGGGTGCAGAAGGTTTTGGGGTGTCAGTGCTCTGCTGGTCCCTCTGTGCCACCGACTGTCCCCACCCCACAGCAGCTCCCGAGTCACTGTCCCAACACCAGTCCAGGCCCTCTGCCACAACCCCACAACTGCTTTTCCAGCAGTGTGGGGTTCTGGGCAGCCTGGACTTGTCACAAGGTAGATGACAATCTGGGACTCCCCTACAGCGGGACAAGTTCACGTACCCCTGACCAGGACTCAGGGGACAGGGACAGAGCTGGTCCCAGGGGCTGCCTTGCCCACAGTTCACCCAGCCCTGCAACACCTGCACCGCAGAGGATGCAAAATTTTCCTCCATCTGAGGATCATGGAAAGAGAAAAAGCCCCAGGAGTCCTTTCTGTCTCCCCAGAGCCCGTTCCCAGCATCCCATGACAGCAGGGATGTATCCAGCCACAGCCCAATCCCAGGAGTGAGGGGTCCATGACTCACCCCAAAACCTCACAACTGACCCTGGTACCAGCAGCCCCCTGTCCCCACCCCCCAGGGGCAGCACTTCCAACCCTCCAGCCCTGATCCCACCCCCCATTCCCCATCCCAAACCCCATCCCCGGGATGGAGAGTGGTGGGAGGCAGCTCCCAGAGTGGCTCTGGAACAGAGAATTCCCTGTTACCACCTGGGGCACCACAGCCACCTCCCTCCTCAAAACAAAAAACAAACAGGTTTGTTACGCCTTTTTTTTTTTTTTCTCCCCTGAAAGGTTTATTTTTTTAAGAGCTATTTATAGCACGACCGGTTTGGAGAGGCTCGGGGAATGCGACCTGGAAAAAATAACTTGGAGGAACAGTACCCTGCAGAGGAACAAGACAGCTAAGCCTCGGCTGGGCACACGCTGGAGAAACGCTTCGGGTGACAGAAGTGTCCTTGTTTTCCCAGCCAGGGATGCTGCCAGGGCCCTGCTGCTTCCCACAGTCCTTGTTCTCGTGTTCCTCTCCCCGGGAAGGGCTCTTGCATCCGCAGGAAGCCTGGTGGCACTTGTCCTCCCTGAGGGCTCCTGGTGGCAGTCGTCCTCTCCGAGGGCTCCTGTCCTCAACCACCCGTCACAGTCCAGGAGTTCCGCCGCGCG
>NW_008238988.1:4652887-4653647 GCF_000691975.1 Corvus brachyrhynchos
TGCTCACCTCTATACTGCACAACTGACTCTGGTACCAGCAGCCCCCTGTCCCCACCCCCCAGGGGCAGCACTTCCAACCCTCCAGCCCTGATCCCACCCCCCATTCCCCATCCCAAACCCCATCCCCGGGATGGAGAGTGGTGGGAGGCAGCTCCCAGAGTGGCTCTGGAACAGAGAATTCCCTGTTACCACCTGGGGCACCACAGCCACCTCCCTCCTCAACACTAAAAACAAACAGGTTTGTTACGCCTTTTTTTTTTTTTTCTCCCCTGAAAGGTTTATTTTTTTAAGAGCTATTTATAGCACGACCGGTTTGGAGAGGCTCGGGGAATGCGACCTGGAAAAAATAACTTGGAGGAACAGTACCCTGCAGAGGAACAAGACAGCTAAGCCTCGGCTGGGCACACGCTGGAGAAACGCTTCGGGTGACAGAAGTGTCCTTGTTTTCCCAGCCAGGGATGCTGCCAGGGCCCTGCTGCTTCCCACAGTCCTTGTTCTCGTGTTCCTCTCCCCGGGAAGGGCTCTTGCATCCGCAGGAAGCCTGGTGGCACTTGTCCTCCCTGAGGGCTCCTGGTGGCACTCGTCCTCTCCGAGGGCTCCTGTCCTCAACCATCCGTCACAGTCCAGGATTTCCGCAGCGAGACCCGAGCTGGTCATTCGGGAATCCGGGCGATGCCGGCGGCCGTGCTCATCCCATTGCTGGGGGTCATCCCTTGTGCTTGGGGGTCCAGTGCGTCGGCAATGGACGCCGGGAGCTTCT
>NW_008238988.1:4654217-4662089 GCF_000691975.1 Corvus brachyrhynchos
GCCAGCCTGTCCCAGCTTTTGGGGGGCGCAGGGCAGGGGCAGGTGCTGGGGGGCTCAGCAGAGGCGGTGTGGACGTGCTGGAAGAGCCCCAGGAGGAGGGAATGCTCACCGCTGAGTGCGTGCTCCGTCATGCTCAGGCACAGGGACTCCAGCCTGTTGTTGATGTCAGGTTCAGTCACCGGCACCTGGAACTCTGCAGGGAGAAAGGGAATAGGAGACCCCGGTCAGGGACCTGGCAGAGACCCTGCCTCCCTGGTCTGTGTGGGGAAAACATCTGAAAAATGCCCCAGGAGGGTCAGACAGGACTCCAAGTAAAATCAGCTTCACTCACAAAAGCAGCCATCACCCCCCTGTTATCCATAAGGGATGAATCTGAGGGGGTTCAGGTGCTGGTAAGAGATGTGAGGGGCAGCTGGAGTGAGAGTAGAAACCCCACCCAGGGAGAGGGCAGCCCTGGTCATCTCCTGGGGATGGGTGCTGTCCGTGCAGGCAGGGTTAATGCTCAGACATGGGATGGCAGCACAGACTAGCAGAGACACTGTCTGGCTTCTCTGGCACCAGCTTGGCTCCCACTCAGTCATCCACGTCATGGCTGCCACATCCCTGGGGGTTGAGCACAAAAAAGGGGACACACACATGAAGTTTGGGAGGTTCCAACACCCCTGTCCTAATCTAAACAGCAGCAAACTTTCCCCAGCCCGCAGCAAAACGTGCAAATACAGCTTGTGCTACTGTGCTGGACGGCATCTCCTGCTTTCCACTGGCTCACAGGAACATGGGATGAGATCCAGGCGGGTTGAGGTCCCCCCACAGCCCGGCAAACAGTGGTTTGTGAGCCCAACATCACATTATTGCTTATTTTCCTTGCGACTTAATCCCCGTCTTTGGCTCCCCAATCCTGCTACGTCCTCATCCACCGCAGGCTGACGTGCAAAGAGAAACCCATTTATTCTCCTCCAACACCTGAGAAATGTGCCCTTGTCCCGGTGTTTAATCAATACCCAGGAACAGCTGCTGCTCCTGCTGTACGGAACATTTGCTGCCCAAACGCTGCAGTTAAACACCGCCGGCGTGTAAGGCCAGGGAGCTGCCAGCCCAAACCAGCAGGAGTGCAGGGATGAGGCTGAGTTTACTGGGGGATGGATTCCCTGTCCCGAGGTGTAAATTGTTACGTGTGCTGGTAGGAAAAGGCACGCTCAAAGGCTAAGGAAGGGATACACAAACAGGCTTCCTCAGGGCCAGGATGCTCCAGGTCCAGGGTCCAAGGTCAGCGGGATCCTCCCTGAATCAGAGGATGCTCCTATATACAGGAGCACTTTGGCAGTGTTTGGGAAGGAAGCACTGACACAGCACCATTTCCCTTCACACGCACTGTGGAAAGAATTTCCCTTGAGTGCATGAAGGCAGTCCTTCCGCACCAGGGCTCCGTGTCCATCCGTGAGGAAAAAGTGATGGATGAGCTAGCACCTTCCTGCCCGACATGAGCCCCTCAGAAGCAAGCTAGGTAAGGCACTGGCACCGTGATACATAGGGTCAAGATGGCATATATAGGGTCAGAAATCCCTCCAGCCATGTCTCTGGTTAACCCAGGAATGCAGAGATACCCTGGTGGCAGCACACTGTGCCAGCATGGGCCGTGTGCCCGTGGGGAGGCTCACCAGCACAGCTCTTCTCACCTCCCCTTGTCTCACCGAGCTGTAAGGTCAGTGGAAAAGCACCTCTGCTGCTTACCTGGCTGCTGGAACATCAGCATGGTCTGCGGGGACGTGTGGACCGGCAGCGAGCGTGTCCTCTGCACCGAGCTGTGGCTCCGGCTGGGCATGCTGTTACTGCCCCCGGGGTTGGCAAACCACAGGTTCTGTGGGGAACAAACACAAAAGTGTGGGATACAGAGCAAAGCCCTCTGTGCCATGGGTTTACAACCACTTTGGGCTTGTAGAATCACAGGACGGTTTGGGTTGGAAGGGACCTTACAGATTATCTAGTTACAACTCTCTGCCATGGGCAGGGACACCTTTCACTGGACCAAGTTGCTCCAAGCCCCATCCAGCCTGGCCTTGGACACTTCCAGGGATCCAGGGGGAACCACAGCTTCTCTGGGCAACCTGTGCCAGGGCCTTGGCCCCCTTGCAGAGTCTTCCCAGTATCTCATCTAAATCTCCCCTCTGTCAATTTAAAACCCTTCTGCCCTCTCCGACCACTATCTGCTCTTGTCAAAATCCCCTCTCCCTATTTTATAAGCCACTTTAAGGACTCAGCTTTTCCCCCTCTGCCGCTTGGTTTGTCCCCCTCCCACTGGTCCCACTTCCACTATCCTACTGCACAGAGGGGAGTATAACCCAAAGCCTGCAAACTGCTTGAAGAGTGGGGAAAAAAGTGGGGATCTGGACAAGGTAGAGAAAGAAAAGCAAAGGAAGTGTGTGGGAAAGGAATGGAAGAGCTGGAGAATGCCACGAACGCCAACCAACCTGTCTGCCTTGCTTGAGGATGGCAGGGCTGGCAGCAGGGCTGCGCTGGGGGGTGCCCAGCAGCCCAGTGGGGCCCAGCAGCCCCAGCCGGGCCGTGGGGAGGTTGCGGGAGGGGATCTGGAACTGGCGGGGGTTCCTCCGGCCCAGTCCTGCCCCTGCAGATCCGGCTGTCGGGAGGGAGTTCGACTGGCCAAAGCCTCGGCTGCGGAGAGAGCGAGCGCCCAGGGTGAGACACTGACCCCTGCGAGGGGGTCCTGACCCTCCCATCCCACCGAGGGTGCTCCCTCCATCCTGCACAGACAGCAGGAAGGAGGTCGTCTGGATGTGCAGCATCCTGTCTTCCTCCCGTCTGCCAGTCACCCTCCCGCACTTCTGCAGTTCTCAGATCCACATTTGTTTTCTTTAAAGTTTATCTTACTCCTGCAAAATGGGCTTGTTGTTAAATACAATTTAAAGCAACTCAGGTAATGCCCTGGGAACCTGACTTCTTTGAGATCTCTCATGAGTGGGGTTCTTCAGTGTCTCATTAAAGTTCAGCTTATGCTGTTGGGTTTTCTTTCTCCCCTTCCAGGAGGTTCATTTTCACAAATATAGTCCCCCCCCCTGCTCTGAGACTTCTCAAGTTCCGTAAAATTTGGTTAGAACGACCTAATGAATCCAAGTTTTATTAGGGAGGGCTGAGCTAAAGCTGCTTTCCTGAAATCTCATCCTGGAAGTTCCTATACGCCCAGTTATCTCCAAAACACTTTCTTTTCGGGGAATAAAGAACTTGAAACAAACCAGGCTTTGCAGAGTGAAACAAAGGGCTGATGTTGTTGTTAAAAGTGATTTAAAAATATCTCTTCTTGGCACAACCTCTATTCTTTCTAGGATCACCCAAAATCCAGCATCACCTTGGAAGTGAGCAAACACAGTGTTCCCAACACAGCCCTGCCTGGCTCTCTACCGCACCTCCGGCTCTGCACCCTCTGAAAGCTTCCAGCCTTTTTTTCTGCCACTTGACAGCTTTCTGAGGAAACTCCAGTGCTGATGCCATCATCAAAGGGGAGCAGGGAGAGAGCCCAGTGCTGGGGGCTGGGAAGTGCTGGGTTTGGAGCCACAGAGACAGGGTGGGATTGGAAGGGAAGGCAGTGACCACATGCACAAGGACACTGACTGCTGTGTTCCCTTCCCAGCCAGCACCTGGGATTTCACTGCTGAAGCTTTTCCAACCCTCCTCCCTCCCTAAACTTGGCTCTGAACTCAGCAGAACCCACCCCTCCCTCTGGGAGACATTGCTCCCACTTGGGAGTGCTCTTGCTCTGGCCACTGCATCCATCCCTCCCCTCCCAAAATCTCGCCTACCTCCTCTGCTGCCGATAGCCTGACAGCTCCAGGAGGGATTTCCGAGGGAAAGACCGAAAGAGTTTCTGCACCTGCTGTTTCCATGACAGCAGCCGCTTCTTCTGGATCTCTGTAAACGCCTGTCCAAAAAAAAAACAGAGAGGGAAATAGGAAATGTGTGAATATTCTTATGGACAAAGTCAGCAGGGATGTGCATGTGGGTGTGCAGGTAAAGAAAAGCAGCTGGAGCAGGTGATGGGGTGAGTTGAGCCCCATCAGCATGTCCAGGGGGAAACACTGGTCTTTCTTCAGGATTTACTCATGTCAGGTGGAGAAAATGCTCCGGCAGCATTCCCTGTGTCCCAGCCTGACAGCCCAGCTCTGCCTCAAGGCTGCCAACTCCTTTTGGCAGAGCAGGGGTTTGACGGTGGGTCCCGACGGGTGGTGACACTTGTCACCTGCATGTAGCTCCAGAAATGCTGCCAGGGCGGGCAAAGCTGGGATTTGGAAAGCTGAGCTGCCCCGTGGCATCCTGCATCCTATCCTCCTTTTCGGGTCTGGGCAGAGCTTGGCAGTGATCCTGGCACTGACTGGCTCTGAGGGAGGTCACCCAGGGTGAGCCTGTCACCCACCCAGGCTCCCTGCAAAGGTCACCCTGGCAGAGACAAACCTGCTCCCAGAGCTCCAGCCAGGAGGTGTGGGTGACAGGGACACCCACGTGCCACCACTGCTAACTTTAGACTCCCAAGGTCTCTGTTGGAGAGGAGCACAAGTCTCCAGAGGACAATCTGGAGGCTAATTAGTGCCTGACTTGATTGCTCCGAACCACTCTGGAGGAGATGCTCTCTCCTGACGCTGATTATGCCGGAGCCAACGCAGAGGGTGGTCCTGGGACATGGGCTGGCTCTGGTGGGAAAAGTGCAAGCACTTTGGGAAAAGTTCCATGTCCTCCTGGCTTTGCCCTCTGGCCCCAGGCCTCAGCTTCCACCGCTTCTGCTCCCTGCTCCCTGCTGTATGGACAAGTGATGGAAGCAGCTTGTTCTTCCAGGTACAGCCAGCGTGGGTAGGAGACACTGCAGGACACCAGGGACACTGGCCATCCCTCCCTGCCACTAGGCAGGAGCGTGCCAGAGCCCTGTGGCACAGTCTGGGCCATCCCAAGCCATCACCCAGCCAAGGCAGATCCGCTGGGAGCAGAAACAGATGTAAAATCCCTGTTGCAAAATCCCAAGACCACGTGCTGCGAAACGGGAGGAGGCAACGCCAAGGGATCGCCGGCTCTGTCTGATGGAAACCGCCTGCACGTTCATCCTGAGATTCTTCCTTTCATCCAGCTGCTGAAGGGACTGTCACGAGCCAGATGAATTTCCCAGCTCCAGGCCTTGGCAATTAAACCAGCATGGGGGAAGCAACATTTCCGTGCACCACGTTGGAGCTACCGCCCGCTCCAAGCCTGCTCTGTCAGAATTACTATTAATACCCCCCCAAAATATTTGTGTTAGAAACCGAAAGGTTTACATAAACAGACACTTTGGAAACAGTTTCCAAGTGATGGGAACAACAGTTTTAGATGATCCAACACGACTCACCTCGTGGATTAGACATTTGTCTATGAGCTGTAAATAGGAACTTATATTCTCTTCATCGGGTCGGGAAACTAAAAGCTGTGTGCAGACTGGAAAAAAAAAAAAGAAGAGAAGGGAAATGGGGATGGGGACACCAAGATGGGGCCCAGGAGGGGTCCCACAAACACCTTGGACATCCTGTTTCCCTTGTAACCATGAGCAGTTTTTCATCAGTGAGAAAAAATGCCCTTCCCTGATTCCTGCCGTACCTTCCTATATTTAGGGCCAGATTTTGTTCCCTGTTATGATGGTGTAAATCCAGACTAACACCGCTGGAGTCCCCAAAATTAGACCTAAGCAACTCAGGGGCACAGGATTAATCCCTATTCATAGGCAAGAGAACTCCTGCTCCCGTGGCCAAAATCTGCCACCACTGCAGAGTGGTAGATTCCCACCTTTCCTGATGAATTTTAACCTCTTTTGGAATGAATGTCATTGAAGGAAGTGGGAATGAGCTCACAGAGGAGTGAGTTTCTCCTGTTGTAAACCCCCGGGTAGGGATGCCTTGAGGTCCAGGAGGACACCACATGTTGGCAGGGCTTTGGCTATGCTTTGGCACTTGTCACAGGAATAAAATGGGGCCAGAGGCCCACATGTGGCTGTTTTTGCAGGCAACCAGCTGGGGACAAACTCTGCACCAGGTTTCTGTATAGAAAACATCTCAGCTTCTTTTTTTGCAAAAAAGGCTGGAAATGAGGACAAGGCTGGTATTTTTTTGTAGCATCCCAGTGAGGCTCTTTCTGTTCCCAGTCTCCTGTGGATAAGACTCCCCTTCCTCTTCCCCAGGGAGATCTCCCTCCACACAGCCAGCACTGACACCTCAGGTGACACCAGCAAGGGTCAGGGCACATCCAAGCTCACACAGATTTGCTCCAAGAGCCCTGAATATGGCACAGGAGGTCGATCCCCACCTCAGATTGCTCCTGTCACCTCCCAGTGTGTCATCCCTGACGCAAAGCCGTGCACCCTGCACACTAGACGTGGAATGGCACGGGAATATTCTAGATGTCCTGCATCCAAACTGGGCCATAAAAGGGGTTGGACCCACTGATTTGCAGTCAAGATGGCTCAAGTCCAGCCCATGCACCACTGCTGCCCTGCTCCAAGCAGAGTAAGTCCAAGAGATGCTGCTGAAAACTCTTCTGGATCAGTGGGATGACCCCACGGCTCTGGATGGGAAGAGAGAAGATGCCCACCACTCCTGACCTCAGGAAAAGTTGCTATTTCTGCCTCTGACCTGGGGCAGGGAGAGAACGCTATCCACCTTGGACCTGGGGCTCAGAATGCATGCTACCCACCTTGGACCTCGGGCAGGCAGCTTGGGCCACTGCTGCCCCTCCCCAAAAGCACAACCCACCTGCCCTCCCTTCTTACCTCTAACCCCAGCATGACAGGACCTCAAAAAACCATCACCCCTCAGACTGGGACCCGCAGGAGCTCGAGGAAAAGCAGCTGCCAGTGCTGCCACCGCACACCCCCTGCCCCAAAGCAGCCCTCCCTAGTGACAAGTCCCAATGTCCCCGAGGACAAGTGACAGCCGCTCACCTTTCCCCATCACTCGGGTGAACTGGCCGGGCAGGTCACCCTCGGGCAGAGGGGCCCCCCCCGACTCGCCCTCGCATCCCGGCAGATGGTGCTGCTGCATCCCGGCCGCCGTGGAGTCCTTGCAGTCGGAGCCTTGGCTGTCCGAGCCCATCAGGGAGGAGGGGTGGTGCGAGTCCACGTCCCGGCTGTGGTCCTCCGTGCTTGAGTTTTGGGAAGAGTAGGCTTTGATGGGGGTGAGGATCATTTGGTGTAGTTCCTGCAGCGGCACACGCAAGTTGCCACCTTCCAGGATGTCCTGCGGATTGGAGAGAAGAGGGTTTGTCTTTGCAGGGACAATGGGACATCAGCTGTAAACCAGACCCCTCCTGTGACCCCCTGAGAATTCCCAGCAAAGCCAATGGCTTTGCTCCTGCTTCAGGATCCTGCTGCATTCCACAGTCAACAGGAACGTTTCATTCACCAAGTGTTTTCCTTGTATCAGGGGAGTGCTGCAGAGACTGTGGCTGATTATCCATGGATGTGTTCAGACCTGAGTCCCCAGAGATAAATGTGCCCCGTCAACCACTGGGACCCAAGCCCAACAACAATCCAGCTTCAGTGTTTCCAGATTTCCTCCAGGAAGATGGCAACTCCATGAGAGGGACTGAGCCTGAGAGATTTCAATGCCCAGAGCAGCGAATATCTTGTTCATTCCCCACCAATCCTACAATCACAACATTTCAGCTGTGTTTCATTGGAATTACACTAATGTGGGCTTGTTTCCCATTTCCAGCACCACCTTCAAGCCTGGCTCCCCATTAACTGCTCTGCCCCAAAACTGCTTGCCATGGCATCCTCATGCTCTGAGATCACCTCAGAGCCCAGGACCATGCTGGGATGCAGAAGCCTGTACTGTGGCAGGGGGGCCCCCC
>NW_008238988.1:4662227-4701312 GCF_000691975.1 Corvus brachyrhynchos
ACAGACAGTGGTGGGTATGAAGAAGCCTGTACTGTGGCAGCAGCCCATCCCTGTCCACTCTGGGATGGGCTGGGGGAGTGGATGCAGAGGGGACTGGGAGGGTTTCAAGGGGAGCAGGTAGTTTTTGGTCAGACACAGAAGGGGACACTACGAGGTGAACTGATACTCCCACAGCAAAACCATTCAGCTTGGAGATCCTGGGACAGATCCACCCAGGAGGGAGAGAATTTAGGTGCACTCCAGCCTTGCTCCTGGTGTGGATCAAGGGGCTGGGGGAGTGGATGCAGAGGGGACTGGGAGGGTTTCAAGGGGAGCAGGTAGTTTTTGGTCAGACACAGAAGGGGACACTACGAGGTGAACTGATACTCCCACAGCAAAACCATTCAGCTTGGAGATCCTGGGACAGATCCACCCAGGAGGGAGAGAATTTAGGTGCACTCCAGCCTTGCTCCTGGTGTGGATCAAGAACTCCATTTCTATAGTCAGTTCCTTGTCCCACTGATGGGAAATAACTGCATTTTATTTTTAATGTAGCCTGGACCAGAACAGCTCACTGCAGGCTCCTGCACGGTCTGGCTCACGGGTCACTGCTTGGAAAGAGGCAGCTTTTGGAGCGAATCCTGATGCACTGAAGGAAGGGACACTACGTGGGCACATGGGATGTGTGCAAGTCCTGAAACGGGTGAAAAAAAATCCTGCTGCACTCCCTGCTCACTCTTGGACGTCTCAACTCCACTTATCTCAAAGATCTGGTGTCAGTCTGCTGGGCACTATGTTTCTGGGAAAAAATCCTGCCCTGCTAACTAACAGAGAGGGGTGGAACAGCTCTTTCCAAGAAAGCAGCAATCTTTAGCAGTGAGACACTGCCCAAAAACATCAAGTCCCACACATGCTCTTGTTTAGCAAAAATTGGATGGGAAGCCTGGAAAACCAGAGACATCTCCTCCCAGGGCAAGCAGCTCACAGGCAGCTCTGAGCCCCAGCAAGGCAGGACAGGGTCACAGTGCCACAGCCCAAACCCAACCCGGGAGGGCTCCAAACCAGTCCCTGCCACTTTTCTCCTGTATTTTACAGTGTGCGTGGCTGGCTGTGCCAGCTGAGCTGGGCTCCAGCTCCCGCACAGCGCCACTCAATCAATACCAGATTTCCAAATCTTGGCGCAGAAGCGGGGGAAGAGGCTGTGCAATCGCCTGGAAAACACAGAGCTGCAGCCAGCTCCATCCAGCTCTTGGATTTAATAGTTATTATTAATAACAGAGGTAAATATGGCTTTAGTAGCTCCTGCCATACTCTGAGCACAAGCCTGTATTATAAATAAATAGTGAAGCAGTGAGTTAAGGAAAACACCAATAAATAGCAACACACCACAGAAGTATTTAAAAGCCCCTAGTGGGAGGCTCTGCAAGTTGCTGTCTGAAGATGGTGCAATTAAATATAATATAATACAGTGATAATAAATAGGGAGAGGTTGGGTGAGCTGCTCCCAGCAAGGCTGTGGTGCTGCTGCTTCCCCAACAGCCCTTTCTGCAGGATCTAAGCCTTTGTTGAAGTGATAAAGAAGCTTTTATTTATTCTCCTTGGAAATTCAAGATGTTATTCAGGCACTGATGCGGGTGTGTGGTGTTTTATCAGGGGACAGGGTGCCCATATGTTGTTCCAGGAAAGCTCAAGTCTTTCTGAGCACCCTGGAGCTGGCCAGGGCTACAGGGTACATCCATCCCTGCTGTGTGAAGTGTGGGAGATGCGTTAGGACCCGCTCTGCAAAACACAGCTTTGAGCAATCTGGTCTAGTGGAAGGTGTCCCCTTCCATGGCAGAGGGTTGGAACTGGATGGTCTTTAAGGTCCCTGCCAGCCCAAACCATTTTGGAATTCTGTGAAATAAAACCAGCATCTGGTAAAGGGCATCGTTCACATGCAGCTAAGCCAGTAACAGCTTTCCCTGCAGAAGATCCCCACAACATGTGTAAGCGAAGAGTGCTTCACCCCAGAATTAACTCCTGGCTTCTAAAAAACACAAGAAATACAAAAATGGCTGTGATTACTTACCCCTTCTAGAGATTTGAGCAGATTTTGTCTTTCTTTTAGCTTTTGGATACTGATGACTATTTTGTGTCTTGCGCCTTTGGTAACGTTCTGCAAAAACAGCACAAAACTTGGCATTAACACTTCCACGGGGCAGCTGGGTCAACCCAAACCCTTCCCCTCCTAAACAAAAAAGGGCTGCTAGAAATTAATGAAATTTCTGAGTGCAGGGATTCCTGGGGGACATAGAAAATCACTCAGAGACTTGCTGAAGACAGAGATTTCCAGCTAGTCTGTCCCTCCCTGTTGCACCTCACACGGAAAGCAAAGGTGTTGCCCATTCCTCTTCATCCCAAGGATAATCCAGAAGTGAACCTGAAAGCAGCGGGGGTTGGAACCTTAAAGATTAAAGATAATCTGTAAGGTCACTTCCAACCCAAACCAACAATATTCTATGATTCTACAACATTTTCAAAGGCAATCAGCCATCAAAAGCCCCACTGACTTTAAAGGAATTGGCTACTGCAGGTTGTACCCCTGAAACTCCTGAACTTAATCCCAACTGGAAAAAAAACCCCAAGTGCAGCTCCCAGTGATGGGACTTCCATGCTGGGACTCCAACAAGAACAAGGGGACAAGGCTTTTTTCGGGTACAGTGTGGGATTTTTTCGCTCCCCAAGACCCAGTTTCCCTTTCTCTGCTTCCCAACCACGGCAAGACACACAAAGGGGCGTTGGAGGTGTGTCACCCCCCAGGTGACATGGGCCATACTTGTGCCTCGAGCTGGCATTCGGTGAGGGCCATCATCTCCTCGTACGTCATCTGGGAGAAGAGGGCGGCATACTTGTGCAGCCGGAGGCTCTTCAGCCAGGCTGGGACATCTGGAACACAAAGGAAGGAGAGGAGAGCTCTGTTGAATTCATGGAACAGCACAACCATGAGCAACAGCATCAACACCAACACGAGGGGCATCCCACCGGACACCTCACTGAACTTCACAGACCTTTGGGAGGACACAGTGCTGTGGATGTGGATAGGACAAGGAACCAGCCCCTGGATGAGGACACAGTGCTGTGGATATGGATGGGACAAGGAACCAGCCCCTGGATGAGGACACAGTGCTGTGCATGTGGATGGGACAAGGAACCAGCCCCTGGATGAGGACACAGTGCTGTGCATGTGGATGGGACAAGGAACCAGCCCCTGGATGAGGACACAGTGCTGTGCATGTGGACGGGACAAGGAACCAGCCCCTGGATGAGGACACATCCTCAGAAGTTGGGTTTCTCTGGGAAAGCCACTGGGCATTAACCCACAGGGAGCTGGAATTTTGCCACTGCACACCAAGCTCCTCACTGCTGTTTTCCCAGGAACATGGGAACTGCTGAAGCTCATGCAGTGGTTGAGCTTGGGATGAGCAAGGGCTGTTTTGTAGATGTCAGACACTGATTTATGGTATGAGGGATGGTGGCATGTGCTGAAAATGGAACTGGCTGCTTAAACAGAAATAAAGATATGGGTTTGGGATGGAAAAATGGTGTGCCATCAAAGATGGCCACACAACCTGCTTGGGACCTAAAAATGCACCGACTGAAATGACTTCTTCCTTCCCAGTCATTACCTGTAGTGTAGCACCTCTGTGTCTGGCTGGATGGATACCCCAAAATAAATTTATCCTCCTAACATCAAGGTGGTTTCACAGTAAGGAACCTGGGAGGAGAATCCTTCCTCTGTGACATTCAAAACCCCACCAGGCTCCATGATGGCGTGCCCTCCACAGAGAAGGCAATGCGACATCAAGCAGCTACTCAGGGTTTTGCAGGTTTGGGGTCTGTGGTGATACCCCACAAGGGAGGGGGGCCCTGCAGGTGTCTGTGCTGCAGCACAGCACTGGGCCTGTGGCGATGCTTTTCCTTTGTAAAGGCTTCAAATGCTTTGCCAAATCGAGACCTGCTTTATTTAGCACCTACAACCCGACAGCAGCTCTGCCACAGCGTACCCAGCTGACGTGCTCCCCTCCCAGCAACACCTTGTTCATAATCCTTGTCCCCTTCCCCACCAAGTGAGACACCCAGGAGCTCACTCCCACTGCTGGGACATCCATCCCATGGTGTGAGTCCAGAAAGTCCCACACTGTTGAGTACCAGATGCAAGTCAAGGACTGGCCATGACCTCTTCCTGAACCAAGGCCTCGTCACTGGAAGGGACAGGGCAGGAGGGACCATTGGTTTGGTTCCCTAAGGCAATCCACACATCTGCCAGAAGTCTCCTGCTGGCTGATCCCAAACCCACCTTGCATCCAAGCGGAGGATGCAAACAATCCCAACATGCTGTGTTTTGCTCACACTCTCCAAAACCCCAGACACACATTGGGATTCACGTGTCAATGAAATTCCTCAAGTGCTGCACAGGAGATAACCCCACACCAAGCACAGGGAAAAGCAATTAGTGAGCACAAATGGGCTGAAATTCATCGTTTTCCAAAAGTTCCAACATGCAACAGCCCCAAAGTCTGCTACCAGCACCCTCATAAACTATTTCTGTTTAAAATAAATAAAAACCACTTAGCAAAAAGCCCCATTTCCAGCACAGGCTCCAATCTCAACATCATTTTAACACAAAACCACACCAATTCTAGTGACAGCACCATTCTAGTGACAGTCCCCTGGGGACACCTGCCTTTGGCATATGTCCCTGCCGATGGCAAAGCCCACAGGGATACTTCCAGAAGAGAGATGCAACTTCATGTAGACATTGAACCCTGCAGGAAACCCGTCTCCAACCTCTGCAGGGGTTTGGGGCGCAGCAGCTCTTCACCTTTGCATCAGCCTGTCTGGATCATGCCCTAATTTGGGCTGAGTGATGGTCCCAGAGCCCCCTGCCAGCAGACATGGCAATCCTGGAAGCAGGCTGGGGAGAAGGAGCCACCCTGGCATACAGAGGGTGTGTTGTGTGTGGTGGGGCCTTCCCACAAGGAAGAGGCAACCAGGAGGTGCAAGGACATCCAAGGTGATTTCATGGTCCTTGGAAAGTCAAACTTCCCAATGCTCTCCATGGATGGGTGAACCACCTGCCTGCAGAGCTACTCTTTAATCAGCAATTACCAGGAGCTAATTGCAAAGTCATGGCACTGCTGTCAGGAAATTTAGAAGGAAAACAGCTCACCCTGCAATATTTACACACAGGACACCTTGGATATACTCCCAGCAGAACCCCCCGGCTCTATCCAGACCCTCCCCCCGGTGCTCCCCAAGCTGTGCCCCAGGAATCACAGAATCCTGAAATCATTTGGGTTGGAAGGGACCTTAAAGATCACCTAATTCCAACCCCCTGCCATGGCAGGAACACGGGAAGGGACAGACAGACACACAGATGGGCTCCACGGGGAACCAAGTGTCCATATCTTCCCCTGGAGAAACCAGGAGCTAGGAAAAAGCCAAAGGGGATTTTCCCTTCAGCATGAAGATAGATGGAAAAAAAAGAAATGGGTGACAGGAAAGCATAAAGATAAACAGAAAGGAAAGAAATAGCTGACACTGGGGGGGGATCAACTGCTAAACCAGATGGGGATCTGTCCTGGGCTCAGCACATTCCAGATCCCGTGGGTCTGGATCCTCCCGGATGCCCCGGAGGGTGTTAAAGAAGGAACCAGCTGACCAGAAGCAGGGGTGACTCCCAGCCACAGGAGCCTGCAGGCGCTCGGGGGAGACGTGGCTGCAATTCAGAGAAGGGACTTGGCAGCTGGAGCAGCCGGTCTGGATGGAATACGAGGCAACCCAGTAAAAATGCACCGAGCTGTGCGCTTCTGTAGGAACAAGAAACGGCACGATCCGAGGGCAGGGAACGGGCAGTCCTTTTTTTTCCTCAGGAAAGCTGTGGGGATACAATGGGTCATATGCAGCCCACGGTGCTTTGTTATTTGAGGACGATGAGCTACACAGCCACAGGAATGCTGTCTGGAGGCAAGCAAGCCTCTGCTCTGCTTCCAAGTCCAGTTTTGGGCAACGCACCTTCAATAAAACGCGGACTTTTTGGAAAAAAACCTGGCGGAGAGAAGCAGGAACAACCCCAAGTTTAGAAAACATCATCTGGGAAGGCACTGGAATGGTTCAGCCTGAAGAAAACCCAGCAGAGGGGGTAGGACATGGCAGGCATAGACACCAGAGGTTGCGAACATCAGTTCTGCACGTCCCTGGACAGGGGGACAAAAGCCATTTGGCTGAGTCAGCAATGAGGGAATCATGTTTGGAAGTCTGGGAAGGGATGGCCCGAGGAAGGGTGCCCATATCCCAGCTGCACACAGCAGCAAGGGGATGTGTTAATATGTGGGGGTTATTTAATGGATTATTGCTTGTGGACAGCCTCTGGGTTTTGTGGATTTGGCCACACAGGTTGATTGCACAGCACTGGGAAGTGTCTATCCACGCAGATCTCGGAGCTGCAGCTGTGGATCACAGGGAGCCAAGCTCCCCATGGTCTTCCTCCCCAGCTCCTTCTGCAGAAACCTGGAGAAATGTAGTGTTAAACAGCCCCCCCGAAACACTTGCTCCCAAAAAGTTCTCCCTGGCCAGACAGACTGCAGGACCCGACCTGCCTCTGGTTACATTCCTTGGAACCACGAGGGGTTTTTCATGCATTTATTTCATGCACATCAAAGCCATCTAGAGCCAAGCCAAATGCAGTCCCACATCACACAGATTTATCCATATCTCAATTTGTCTGTAATTAGACTAAAATCAGACCTTGTGACTGTTAAAAAATACAATTATTTCCCTATTCTGATACACCACTGGTCTGTACACAATCAAGCAGCTTTGCATTAATGCAAATTGGAGTTGTTTAAATCAGTCTGAGAGCTGCAGGGTCATTTTCAGTCGGTTCCAGGAACACAGTCAGTGTTTGCCCAGTTTTTATCTATTTATTCCTCCTCAGCCTGAATTTTGCTCTCCATCTTTGACTGCAGCAAGTGGGATTCATTTCTGCCTTGTTTACCACCAGAACCACATATATTTATTGCCAAAATCTCTGTGAAATGCAGGTATAACAGGAAAACCAACCAAAACACATAGGTTAAATTCACTGCAAACAAGTATTCCAAGCCAAAGCTTCCCCAAATACTTGGTGGGTACCAAACACTGCAATGGTAAATCACACATGGCTTGCTAAGCTTGCTCTAAGCTATTTTTCACCGTCATAAAAAAAGAAAGAGAAAAAAGAGCACCACTCGCAGCCAAAAGCCACAGGCTATGGAAAATATCCAGCTTTTTGGAAAGCTGGCAGCTCACAGGATTTTGGGGCAAAACCAGCCCACTGGCACCCAAGCGTAAGACGTCAGATCAGGACCAGCTGCTACTTAAAAGAAAACCCAACGCATTCCCCTAAACCTAAATTCCTAAGCCGGGAAGAAACGCTGGGAGGCCCCGTTTGCTTACGAGGATCCTCGCCCAAAACCGCCAACCGAGAGCCCCGCGCTGCCGGGAAAACGGCTCTGCCCCTCCTGCCTCTGGGTGCTGGGGGGTCGGGGTCTGGTTTGTCACTCACCTTTCATCCCACTCCCTTCCTCCTGGAATGTGTTACGAGCGGAAGGCTGATCTTCTAAATGTTCACTCCCACCACTTCCCGAAGAGGCTACACTGCTTTGTGGAGACAGGGGGGCATGATCGGAAGGGATGCACTGGGGTCCTCTAGCTCGTAAGTCCTCATGAGACATCCATCCATGTCCTAGAGGTTGGTTTGGCACATTCATGGGTGGGGTAAGGGACACAGAGCGTTTCAAAGGGCTGTGGTGTGTCTGGCCTGAGAGAACTGAAAAAAAAATAAAATCAAAGAGGTTATTCCCCCCTCGCGGCCCGGGATGCAGCAGAGTCCCCCGAAAAAAAAAAATCAAATGAAATTACAAAATGTGTGGTGGTGGTTGGCCATGGTGCCTCGCTGATGGCTTTGCAGGGCCCCTGAGCCCTACCCTGAGCTCTCTGCTTTGCCTCCTGTGAAGCAAAAAGGACGGGAGTACCTGCAAGGAGATGGGGGTCACATGAGCTGTGCTGGGCTGCTCAAGGGAAGGCGTTGCATGGATTCCATCTCTAGGGAAAAAACATCAATCGAGCAGTTCCAGAGCGTAAAAATCCCCAGGATGGGGATGTCCTCACAGAGATCCAAGGGAAGCATCTCTGTCTCTCCCTTTGGGGTAGGACCTGGCTTGTGCCCCGAAGCAGGAGCACTTACACATCTGCCAAAGCCATTGCAAGGGTACTTCTCATCCATAGGAACGTCTCAGCCTTGCTGAGTCCTACTAAAATCACAGGATCATGGGATAGTTTGTGTTGGAAGGGACCTTACAGATCTCATTCCAATCCCCTGCCATGGGCAGGGATACCTTCCACTAGACCAGGTTGCTCCAAGCCCTGTCCAACCTGGCCTTAAACACTTCCAAGGACTCTCTCTGTGTCAAGTACTGAAAAAAATATTTAAAGATTCTTCTGTTTGCTTAACAAAATTCAAATTCCATCAATCACAGTCACTAAACTACTGGTTTAACCATAAACACAGTGTATGTCATTTAGTGTACAGATTTAGGATACAAACCAGGGAAAATTTCCCTATTGCAGGAAAATCTGAGGGCAAAGGGGTTAGAATGACCTTTCAGCCTATAAGAAACAGAAGCAGAAACTTTTCAATTTTTCTTTCCAAAACCAATTTTTAAACTGTACAAAACCTGGGGGAAATTCATTGTTCTCATGGCTTTTCCACCTAAAGCACCAAAGCCCTAAAGCTCCTTAATCCCCTTTTTTGCATTTACAGCAGTTCACCAAAACCACTCAGACTCCTCTACGTGTTATTATTTAATATAAAATGAGTCTTGGTGGAAAACCCCCAGCCAGGTGCACTGTGCTGCAAAAGTTACACCAGGCTTAACTCCCGGCTCAAGCCTGGGGGAAAACCCACCATCAAAGCCATCTCTGCTGACCAGGAGCGGGATGAAAATGAGGTAATAGCAGGGTTGTAAAAGGAGGGGAGAGAGAAACACCAGAGCACATTTGCATTTATTAACCACCTGCAAAAAGCAGCTGGTACCACAGGCAGCTGATGGATGAAGCCAAAAACCTGTGGATTTCTGTAGTGCTTAAATAATTCCTATTTCTGAAAGGGTTTTCTTGTGCCAACATGTAACACTGACACCACGCTCTTCAGGGAAGCACCGGGGTTGGCTTATGGGGAAGAAACTGTTCCCTTCCCATTTAAAAACTATACAAACATCTTCCAGAAGTCTCTTGGCAGAAAAGGATGTCAATGAGATCCTGAGATTGCTTCCAGAGCAGTGTTATGCCTCCTAAAGTTGCGATATGATGCATCCGGATGGGGAAATAGATGGATTTCAGAAGGTCTTGGCCAAGATTTTCAGCTCTTGGCTTTACAATTGTACCCCAAAACCAGCACTGTAACAGGGCTCTGTAGATGCCACATTACCCTCCCAGGAGAAAAATATATTTAGGATTTAAAACCCCCAAAATATAGGGGGAATTATAGCGAAAAAAAATGGATAAATTGGTTTAAATGCATCATCAGAGCTGGGCACCACCCAGAGCCCTTCTGCAGCTGCTGCCTCCAGCCACGGTCACACCACCACAGGGAGAGAATCCACCCGGAATTTGTTGTAGGAAAAACTCTGGTTTAGGAAATATTTGTCTCCCTTAGATGAAGGAGAGATGCAGGAGAAGGGGCAAGGAGGACTGGAGCTAATTGTCCCCTTTCAGGAGGCGAAGAGCTGCTCTGCTAATCCAGCTCTTACAGGGTGTGTGCAGACACTGGTACCCAGCAGCGCTTACACCACCCTCTCCCCACCAAAATCCTGCACACAAGAGGGTATTTTTGGCATAAATCCAGCCCAGATTCCTTCACGAGCAGCAATACCCTTGCAAACTGCTGCTCTTCCATCTTAATTTTATGTCCCCTAATTAGAAGCCGGTGTCGGCTGAAGGAGAAATAATGAACTCCAAAGGATGGCCAGGGACAATTAGAAACCATCCAGTGCAACAGATAAAAATCAGTTCCACTTCTTTCCCCGAGATAACGCAACGCTGGATCCAAGAGAACATGTTTTACTAAGCCAAATTTTTACTGAACTGTGACTCAGTTCACACAACCCCCCAAGATGCAGCAGGGACAATCCCTCTGCAAAGGGTGCTGCAAGTCACCAGCTCTTTGAAACCACCCCAGCTACTCTGGGGATCAGACTGAGATGATTTAAGGGCTCTCAGCACTGGCCTAACTTTAGGGTCTGCTTTCTGGCTGTAACAGACACTGATGATAATGTGGTTTCTTGCAAGCCCTTTTACCTGTTTCCATCAGCCCTAAAACCAGTGTGAGTCCTGGGATGGCACCTGACAGGTGTGCACACCCCTCTCCCTCTTTCACTCTGTAATCCCCCAGGGGATTAATAAATGTCCATATTTATTATATGTATTAATAATATTTATTAATGCTGCTGCTTGTGATCACACCCTCAGTTTCTTGAAATAAGAGGATGTAGCTAATTATTTCCAAAGCATCAGTTTATTGTAGGTCCTGACCTGAATTTGACCATCCTGTGTGCTTTTTGGATGGTCCAAAGTGAACCCAGGGCCGCTCCTGCTAAAAGAAATGGTCCACGTGGGCTTTAACTTCAGCAGAAGAAAACCAAGTGTGAGCTTATCACCTTACACTCAAGCCTCCTTTTCTTTTACTACAAAAATATTAAGCTTTAATTTAAAAAGGAAATCTAAAATGTTATTCTGGGGCAAGATAAGCTCCCAGGAGGTGGGTGGGCACGGCTGCCTTTCTGAGCGCTGCGAGCTGGGCAAACAAAGAGGGGAAACCACCACTCCAAAAGGCATCCCACGCTGGCACACGGATTCCCTATGGCTTGTAAGCGTGCCCCACTTCTGCTTTAGAAGTGTTTTCCTGCCCTTTAGGCACTGCAAGACTCTACACAGGCACTGCCTGGTCCAGCTCCTTCCAAACATGTGTCAGGCAGGACAGGGGTTGGAGCAGATCACGGTTGTCCCCGGGATAAGCAGGCTGGTGTTGCCTCTTTGCTCAGCCACCACGGCTCTGCGCAGCCAGGGTTGTGCTCAACCCACACCAGGTTTCCTTGTAAGAAACCTCTCCATGACCTCCACACTGGGACCAAGCTCAGGATAATATTCCCAGGTAAAAAAAATGTAGAGGATGGAGAAAGAGTGATGGCAACAATGCAGCACAAAGTTCCCCATCACAGGAGGCGGCTGTTGACCACGCTGGGAGCATCCCTGTGGGACCACCCCCTCCCCAGGCAAATCCAGCTTCATCCCAGACCAAACCCTGGCTGGGCTGGCAGGCACGACAACACACTTATAGAAACTCTGAGGCTGCAAGTGCTCTCACCCCGTGAAGCCTTGGGTTTGGGATTTTTTTTCCCCCCTCCTCTTCCCTTTTGAAGTGGTGCTGCCTATTTTGGGAGGCAAGGGCTGATTTCAAGAGGGTTTTTGTTCGCTGAGGACCATGTGGAACAGCGTCAGACATTTGTGTTGTGGTTTCTCAGGGTTTTGGGCCAATTTTTTTCAGCCTGAGAAGGGAAAAGCCACCCATTCCTGTAATTAGAGCTGAGGAATTGGGCTTTGCAGGCAGACTTTCCTCCACACAGCGTGGGACAGCTGTCGAGGCGCTCGTTCTCCCTCTGCCCTTCATGAAATCTGGCCTAAAGTGTTGCAATAGTCCATGACAGGACACAAATGTGACAGCTTCCAGCAAAAGTCACACCCACCACCGAGAGTGTTCAGAATGTCTCCAGTCCCCACCAGGTCCCTGACACCCAAAGGACCAGCACAGGGTCCATACATCAGGTGACAGTTCCAAATAACATCTTCCCCATGCCTGGAGAAAGGAAAAAGCACTGCAAGGTGCCTACTGAACTCTTTTTTTTTGTTGTTTTAGTCCAAAAATGGCACTTCTTGGCTGCAAAGCTGTTTATGGTGCATCCTCAGGCAGCATCTGATCACATACAGCTCCTTTCCTGGTCTTTTGGTACCAGGAACAGCAGCCTGACCCCAAAATGCAGGGATGTTTTGAATCCACACAATGTTTTGTGCAGCCTGGAAGCTCCCCCACGGAGAGGGAACACTGAGCAATCCCCTCACAAAGCAAACCCCAAGTTCAACTCAGTCCTCCCCTCTGCCTCCTCCTTGCTATCCCAGTCACGACACATCCTCTCCTCCAGGAAGGCTTCCCCATGCTGGCAGACCAATGCCCAGGGCTTTTCCAGCGCTTCTTTGCCGAGAACCCTTGGAAAGAGCTGCCAGTGGGTCACACTGCCCAGCTGGCACCCAGCCTCCTTCCTGGGCACCTCATTCACCCGCTCCCCACGTGCCCCAGGCAGCTCCAGCATGGCCAGAGCAGAACCTGATGGAACATTTTTCAGCTCAACATCCCCTAACCCTTGGAGCCTTTTCTTTGTGCCTTTTTTTCTTTAATCTCCCTGTGTTCTGTGGCTGTGACTTTAACTGCGTTTGCAGGAGCCGGATAATCCATGTCCTGGCCTCTGAACCACGGGCTGATATAACCCAAGAAGGGGTGAAAATGAGGGTCCTAAATGCAAGAAGCCACTGGGTTTTATGGAAAATAGTGGTATTAGGAAATTAGTGGTATTAACTCCTGCATTAGAGAAAAAACCCCCTACAAGCAGAGAGCTGCCCTGAGCAGAGAAATAGGAAGAAGCACAGACTGCCAAAAAGACTGTCAAGCAAACTTTTTTAAAGAAATGACGTTTCTAAACACAGTTTCCTGCTCAAGAAACTGGACAGAGAAACAATAACCTGTTTGTTGCTGCTCTCTCTGAGCAGCTCATGCGAGACCCCATCCAGGCTCAGCGGGGAAGGAACCCTCGCAGGGGGTTTTGAAATTCCCTGCATGGCACAAACACACGTGGACCCGCTGTGTGGCTCCAGCTGGAATTGCTGTGACTGTTATTTACTCATTTGTGTGGCAGCAGGAGTGGGGCTGCATCTAAAGATGTGTAAATTCAGACCTTGGTGGTTCCAGCAATCCGACGGGATGCGTTTCTGGAAGGAAGCCCAGCTTGTCTCACCAAGCAGTAGGAGCTCAGGAGCTGCTTTCAAGCTCCTTCATAGAATCCTGGGATGGTTTGGGTTGGGAGGGACCTTAAAGAACATCCAGTTCCAGCCCCTGCCGTGGGCAGGGACACCTTCTACTAGCCCAGGTTGCTCCAAGCCCTGTCCAACCTGGCCTTGGATACTGCCAGGGATGGGGCAGCCACAGCTTCTCTGGGCAACCTGTGCCAGGGTCTCACCACCCTCACAGGCAAGAATCTGTTGTTAAAATTAATCTGAATCTCCCCTCTTTTAATTTAAAACCTTTCCCTCAGCCCATGTAAAAAGTCCCTTTCCCTCTTCTTTATGAGCCCCTTCTAAGTACTGAAATGTCCTTGCTTCCCACTAGAGCATCCAGCAAGCTGGGAGCAAGACAGATGTGAATCCAACCAGGATTTAACTCACAGACAAAAGGATGCATGGAATGATGGCTCAGGGAGGTGGGAATGGGTGGGGATGGAGGATTAGGGGTATGTTGCAAGGAAGTGCTGCCCTAAACCACGAGTCTCTTGGGGTAAACACAATGCCCCAATGTCCAGGCCAATAAATGCATTTTTTCTCCTAAATCTATACACAAAGCACAGAAAATCAGTGTTTGTCCCTGGGGAATCCCGGTCCATTAATATCAAATGCTGCTTTGCTGAACCGAGCCTCCCTAATTATCCCAGAAAATAGCTTTTGCTATGGGCTCCTGGGAGAAATTCCTCCCCTGCTCACGAATGAAGCCAGATAAACAGAATTGGGATGCAGAAACTCTCCTTCCCAAAGTCCTTTTCCACCCAAAAGGGATGTCCCAGAACATTTTCCTTGCTCCAGCAGCAGCCAGGGCTCCTCACTGCCTCAATCCCTGGTCTGAGGAGCATCTCCCTGCTGAGACTTCCAACAGCATCAGCTTCCACCACACGTTACACTCCAGATGGAGAAACCCCTCCACCACTTGCAACCATTTCAGGAGGCCAACCTGGAAGATGAGCATCCTTTATACAGCAATATGCAACCTGTGGGAAACTGGGAGTGAGAAACAAAGGGCCTTAAACCAGTCAAGTGGAAGAGGTGAATGTGAAACCTCTGGAATTGACACAATATACTGGGATCCAATAATCCCTAGAGTCATTAACAACCTGTGGAGTGAGAGCAGGGAGGCAGTGTGTCTTTAGCAGTGACAAAACACCTGAGGACAACGAGTGTCTTACGTGATGTACGTCCCAAAGTCATCACCCAGACTGAAACAGCCTGTAGCCTTTTCCATCCTGGCTGATTTAGTTTGGATTTTCTCCTCCCTTGTCTCTTTTTAGCCACTTTCACTCATTCGAAAAAGCCACCATGGCACAGATCTTGCAAGACAAATTCCTCAGTGTTTCAGCCTTCCTCTGGCCTCCGCCTCTTGGGAACTCACACACCCCCATCCTGAGCAGCTTCCCTTTCCATCTGGGCTGGCCATGTCTTATTCCTTCTCCTCCTTATCTTTCAAAAGCATAAAATTTTACCAGCTCCAGGAGAAAAGAGAAGCCTGCTGGGTCCCCAAGGCCATCAAGGGGCAAATGCAGTATCCAGTTTCCCACACAGGAAGATGCAAAAGATGGTGCCCATCAGGGACACCCTATGGGACGCCCCAGGACAAGAGGGAATGGCTTCTCACTGACAGAGGGCAGGGTCAAATTGGATATTGGGAAGAAATTCTTCCCTGTGAGGGTGGGGGGGCCCTGGCACAGGGTGCCCAGAGAAGCTGTGGCTGCCCCATCCCTAGAAGTGTTCCAGGCCAGGGCGGAGAGGGCATGGAGCAACCTGGGATAGTGGAAGGTGGCCCTGCCCATGGCAGGGGGTGGAACTGGATGTTCTTTAAGGCCCCTTCCAACACAAATCAGTCTGGAATTCTAAAATTCTATGACTCCCAAACCCTGAGCCCTGAAATGCTCCCCAACAATCCCCAGCAGCAACAGGACAGCCACGGCTGCTATCATAAACCAAGTATTAATTCTTTCCCATTACTGCTCCAAATTAACTCAGCTCAGCTTTCCACCTCCTCTACATACCGACAGCAGATGCATCCTAAAAATCTGCCTTCATCATCCTCCAAAACATTCCTGATTGCTCAGATATTGCCTCGCATTCAAGTTATGACACAGATCCCTGCGCCAGCTAACACGAGACCGCATTGCTCAGCAAACAGGGGGACTATGGTTACAAGAAAACATCAAATGCAGAACAACCAGCCTCAAATAAAATTGCGTAACGGATGGGAATAGCAAAACTTGAGGGGAAAATAAAACAAAATTAAAAAAAAAACAGCTTCAAGGCTGCCAAAACGGAGCCATTGATTACAGCACATTTGATCCATTTGCATGCAGAGAGCTTTGCTTTGGAGCCGAGATGGAAACAGTCTTAATATAGCTGGAGAGAAAATATCCTCCTTGCACTCTCCTAACTGCACTTTGATAGGAAGCAGCCACAGAGCAGATGGTGCCTATATATAATCACCAGACCTATTATCCCAGCCTCTTTTAGTAATTTGAAGGATGTGATAACCACAAGGAGAGCAGCAAATATTCCCCCTCCCTCCCTCCCTTCCCTTGCTAATTAAAATATAAAAAAAAAAAAAAAGTGTAAAAAAAAAAAAAAAAAAAAAAAGGGGGAGGAAGCTATAATTATGGTAACGAATAAAAGAATTTCCAAATGAAGTAAATAACTATTTTGTGCACTGCTCCTTTAAACCAGAAGTCAAAAGTTAATTAAATAGCAGTGTGTTACTGAGTCAGGAGAACACAGCAAGTCCCAGTGCAGTGGGGAAAGAGACTGGAATCACTCCGGATGAATCCAAACCACAGCATTCCCACCCCTCCTCTGTGCCCTCCTGCCATTTCACTGCAGATGCTGTGTGACGGTGGGGGGAAGGAGAGCTCATCTCTTTCCATTCCTTTACTTGCCAAAGGCCAGAGTTGCATGGATTCTAAGGATGAGCAACGGGAAGGGGATTCTCTCCAAGCGTTTCTTGCCCCATGAAGATGCTCAGGAAAACATCACAAATGTGATTCTAGCGATGCTTTGAGGGAAGGCTGTGGAATGGTGGTGTTGGGACGAGGTCACGGAGAAACAAGAAAGGTTCAAGGAGGGAATTACTCATAAGGCCCTTAACAGACGTAAGTTAATAGTGGAGGTGCTGAGGAACAGCCCTGGCTCCCAGACGGAGCCCTTGGTCCCCTGCTGATAGCTCCAAGGGTGATGCAAAGTGCAGACAGGAACCCACAGGTGCTCATGGGGTGATGGGAAAAGCAAAGCTTCCTTTGGGAGAGCACCAAGCTCCCATGCACTGAGTAACCACGGCTTGCTGTGGTCTGTGCCTGTGTCCGACAGCTGGAAAAATACACCTGGGTCTAGGAGGGTACATCCATCAACAAAACCTCCCAGAGAGAGGAGACTTCTCAGGGGTCTGAGAGAATTACTGGGGCTGCCTGACTTTGCTCCACAACCCGGAGAGCATCAGTCAGCTGCCCTGGCAGCTTCTGCGCCGCTTCTGGGCGCACATTCATTGGCGACAGGAATCCCAAAGACTAAAGCATTGCTGCTGCTTCCTGACATCCACCCCTGAGACACTCAGACTGCTCTAAGGGAAGTGGAGGTGGCATCAGAGCCACAAGCTTCAATCTCCCTCCATTCCAACCTGCACATCAAGGATAGTGTCCTATCCTCCCATCAAGGGACAAGCAACCCATCAACAGCAAAACCAGGGCAGGCATTCCCTGCCCTGAGCACCTACAGTCGGTGACTGCACTGGGATTTCACAAGCTGAGAGGGTGGGAACATTCCCAGGTGCTGCTGGAATAGAGATTCCCACATTAGGTGGCCTCATTCCAGCCAGGAAGCTGCAGAGCCATCGCTTTGTGAGTAGGGTATGTAAGCTTGGGAGCAGTGCTCCATAAGAGTACAGATTCACAGAAGATGCAGAGTTGGAAGGCATCCATCAGGTTCATCAAGTCCAACTCCTGGCCCTGCACAGGACACTCCAAGAATCCCATCCTGTGCCTGAGACTGTTGTTCAAACACTCCTTGACCTCTGTCAGGCTTGGGGCCGTGACCATTCCCTGGGAAGCCTGCTCACCAGCCACCCTCTGGGGGAACAACCTGATATCCAACCTAAACCTTCCCTGACTCAGCTTCATGCTGTTTCCACGTGTGGGTACAGACCAAACCTTGCATAAAGAAGGTCTGGAAGAAGGAACGGTGTGATCCCAGAGGACACATGTGTGACATGCCCACTTTGGGGACAGCCACATGTCTCTGGCTGGCACCCAGTGCTCCCTCTCCTCCTCCCCATCCATGCAGACCAACCACCACCTGCTCCATGGCTTACCCAACACAGGGCTGTTTGCAAGGCTAAGGCAGCCCAGAGCACAGGGAATATTTAAGTGCCTGGAGCCATCATTTGGTGTCACGAGGGCTGGATTAGGAGCACTCACATGCATCTGTACTGACCAGTGCCATCCATCCATGGTTATGAGCCACCCATGGTATCACCTGGTGCAAGTCACTGCTGAGCCCAGCCTCGAGGTCTGCTCTCCTCTTTCCTTTTGGAGACTCTTCTGCCCTTTGGTGACATCTCTGCCTCCAAGCATCATGGCTGATGAGGGGTCAAGCAGAGGTACAACCACAAGATCCATGCCACTGCTGGGAAAATCCACTTGCCAGAGCACACCCATGGCAAACACATTCCCTTTGCTGCCTACTCACTCTGCTTGGCAAGCAGGGATCCCTCACTCACTCCACACCCTGCTAGAGCAGGATCAGCACATCCCAAAAGCTGTAGGCTGCACATATGCCCCGTGTTGTCACTCATTCCCACGTGAGAGCAGAGCAGGCAGGGCAGGGAGGACCCTGCTCTGTCTCTATGCTGTCTGATGCCTCAGGTAACATCTGCTCTGCCTTGCTAACCTCCTCCCCACAGAGCTATCCACATCCCCCTAGAGCTATCCACATGCTCCCCGAGCCACCCTTATCCTCCCAGAACCATCCACAACCTGCCAGAGGCATTGGAATCCCCCCTGAGCCATCCATATCTCCCAGAGCCATCTGCATGCCCAGAGAGCCAACAGCTGCTGGTAAGAAACTTCTGCCCCATGGCTGCACTGATGGGCATCCCTACGAGCAAAGCTACCTGTGGTCTGCAAGTCTTGAACGAACAAAACAGGAGAGTGACCCTCCCACATGTCCTGAGCTGAGTGTTCTTCAATGGTTGATGGGTTACTCTAAGTCACCCTGTGAATCTGTCTTTTCTTCCCTTCCAGTGCAGGTTATGATGTTTGGAAGATGAAAGGTAGGCTGAAGAGCTTGGGTGTCAGTCTAGAAAGCCTGTGGAGATGACTGAAGGTGGGACCTCAGCATCACGTTGACCTTTGTCAGTCAACCAAAGACAGAGAGTAGAGACCCTTTAGGAGTAAAGAAGCGAAGGGAATGTGCCAGAACAGGCTCAAAGGAGGATCCAAACGGGCTGGGGCAGCTAAACTGAAGTTGCAGGGTTAGAAAAGGAAGGGATGCTGGCTATAAAACACACTCAAGCAGCAGCAGATCTTCCCCAGCATTGCTGACACCCCAAAAGGACATCACTCTTGTTCTCCACCACCTCTTCCATCTCCAATGCTTGATGGCCTCCAGGCTGAGGGTGGGTGACCATTCATCTCACTGGCTGAGCAATGGTCCCCAGGCCCTGGACTGTGTCTCCCAAGAGCAAAGTGCTTTGAATTTACAGAGGGGACAGAAAATCTGTATCTGCTGTTCAGCGCTGCAGTAGAAGATTACAGATGGACTTGATGATTTTAAAAGTCTTTCCCAGCCTAAGTGATCCCATGATTCTGTGTTGTTCTCACTCACAGTCCTGTTTGCTGCTGTATTTATGTACATGGATTTCAGAAAATAACTCTGCTCACCCCTGATTTTCTTGTACAACAATTCTGATTTCAAGCTACAGGATTAGCAAGATTTTGTAGCACTGGGAACCCGACAAAGCGGGAGACTTCTGAAAGTCTTCTCTGCCCATTGTGTGTGACACTAGAGGGCATGAGCAAGACAACAAATGCCCTTGTCTGCCACCACTGAGAAGCTCAAGTGTAATAAAGGTCAACGAGCTTTTCTCAGTCTATCAGTAAAAGAGAAGAAAAGCAGACGTGAGAGGTGTCCCCGGCTGGCAGGACGAGTGCCAGAGTGCCAAGTCTCAGCAAGGCCAACTGAGAAACAATTTTCTGAAGGCAATTCCCGAAGCTAATCCCCCTGCAGCAAGAACAGGACATTTGTTTGCTTCACTGCTGTAACCTCATTAAGACTTTTTCATTTTCTCATGGCATGTTTTGCTAAGTTTGCATGGGAGGAAATGTGTCGCCTTGTGTAAGGCAAACAGAGGCTGAGGAGACACAGTGTGCTCCCTTCAGGTGTTGTTGAAATCTACACAGAGGACAACAACTTGCAAGCTGCCCATCAACCCAACACAGAACAGGGTGGTCCTGTGGGCTGCCCATCAACCCAACACAGAACAGGGTGGTCCTGTGAGTTAAAACATGCAGTTCTCCCATCACCCAGCTCAGTCTGGCTACCAGGTATGGTGACAGGGTTGTCTCCAGTGCTAAGCTGTGAGCTGTTGCACAGCAGTGTAAGGGAGGAAGAGTCAGGAAACCCACACTCCGTTCATGGCAAGTGTTGTTTGTTCCACCTCAATTCCCTGATGACTCGGGGAGAGCTCCAGCATGTTCATCTGCCCTCTCACTGGGGATTCCATCAATAGAGCAAATGCTGGCAAAATCCTGCAAGCCATGTCACACACACACGTTCTGACACACAGTCCAGCAGCTGCAGATCTGCCTGTAGGGCAGGATCACAGAAACACAGAATTGTTTGGGTTGGAAGGGACCTTAGAGATCATCTAGTCCAACCCCCTGCCACGGGCAGGGACACCCTCCACTATCCCAGGTTGCTCCAAGCCCCACCAACTTGGTGTTGGACACTTCCAGGGATGGAGCAGTCACAGGTTCTCTGGGCAATCTCTGCCTCACCACCCTCACAGGGAAGAATTTCTTCCCAATATCCAATTCAACCCTGCCCTCTGTCAGTTTGAACCTGGGCTGGGGTGCATGGAAGGAAGAACCTTGATTTACTTCAGCTCTAGGACAACCTGGAGATTTTTCTTTTTCAGGACAAAAAGTTTGTACAGGTGAGTATTTCTTCTCCCTTGCTCTGCTTGCTCTCCTTCTCCTTGCAGACAAACACCACCAGTTTTCTGGCAGAGATTCCCATGGGAAGGGTGTAGCAGGCCTGAGCACCTGGCATCTTTCCCATTTGTGCAGGAGCACAAGGGTGGCTCCAGAATGGCAAAAGCTTTGCTGGTCCAAGGACCTCTCTGTTCCCTCACAGAGGGAACCCAGGCAGTGCAGTGACACTGAAACACCAGAGTGCAACATCCCCCCAGTATGAACACAGTGCCAGATTCCTGCTCTGCAGGATATTCCCTAGCAAGGTCTCTGTATCTATCCATCACTGACCTGTGACTCTATGGTCCAAATGAGACCAATGTACCTGCATTCCTCCTCCTCCTCAGCACATCTTACAGGAGACCCTCCTTTGCCTCCACACAGATTCCCTTCCAAGAGGGTGGCAAACACAGGGCTAAGCTGTGCTTCTTCCATTGGACAACAAATCCTGTCATGCCATCAGACTGTACTCAGGTGGAGCTGGTTACAGGGGTAGGGAAGGAGCTGGAGCCCCCATGCAAGAAGCTGTTGGCAGCTTTGAAAACAAGCTGCTTTCCTCTGTCCTTTCACAGTTCCCAGGCCGTGTCTCTGTCACAAAGGCATTGTGCAACCCCAACATTTTGCAACTGCTGCCTGACCCAGCCACAGAGCCAGGACTCCGGGCTTCACCCCGTCCCCCACGCCGGAGCAGCTCCAGCCTACTCCCTGCCTGTGCTCCTCAGCCCATGCCAAGGCTGCCTGTACCCCCAGCACACTAAAGCTTGGTTTAAAGTTGCATCTCAAGCTTTGCAGGAATGGCTGAGAAAGCAGTGATGCAGTGGATGGGAAGAAGCACATGAACGCCACAGAATCCCAGAATGGTTTGGGTTGGAAGGGACCTTCAAGATCATCTGGTTCCACTCCCCTGCCATGGGCAGGGACACCTTCCATTAGACCAGGCTGAAGACCCATCCAGCCTGGCCTTGAACACTTGCAAGGATGAGACAGCCACAGCTTCTCTGGGCAGACTTCCATTGTTTGGGGTGAGTCCATATCCTCTGATCACTCCAGATCCAAATTCATCACTTAGGACACTGGTCCCACTCCTGGAGTACCATTACTGTGGTAAATCAGAGTGATTCTCCTTCAGAGCACCCCAGACTTGCTTCCCACAACATCTCCTCAAGTCTTGGCTAACCTTGGCTAACCCCTATCAGTGCTGTTATGGGAGAGCTGGAGATGAACCAATCCTGAACCAAATCTCAGAGCCGAGGTCTAGGTTGAGTCAAAGTCAAGGACAGCGCAAAGCAAAACATCACATGAGCTTCAGCCACCCATATTTAAGCCCTGTGCCATGATGGCATTAAACCTAATTGTGCCACAGCACCAGAAGAACGTAGCTCAGGCAAGATCACCACATCACTGCTCTGGGAAAGACTCTGCCCCATTCCAGTGTCAGCAACAGGCAGTGCCTTTGCAGGGATGGGTCAGGGAAGGCTGTGCCCTGCAGGGTGTTGCTGGATTAAAGCCTCTGCACAGACAAACACTTCTGAGTAAGAGGGATAACTTAAAACTAATAACAACACTAAAACCTAAACAAACACTACGGGGTTGAAGGCTTTGCTTTGGAATAAAAGATTAATAAATGTATCGATTGAGTCAAGGGGCTGGGACAAAGGCTGACAGCCGTGTTTATTTTTTAGCATCTATCTGTGGACTTACCAGGCTTGTGCCCAAGCCAAATATTGTGTTAAGGAAGTTTATGGACTAACACATGAAGTGTGCTTGGGTCACCTCCAGCTCAGCTCACGGTTGTCTGAGCATGGTGCCACCAAAATATGTCTGCAGGAGTTACAACAGCTTAACATGTGGGACTAAACTATCACTAGCAGGGCATGATGCAGCCAAGCAAGTGGCAGAGACCGAGGAGGGATTCAAGCAAAAGACTGGGTAAAGAGTAGGGCTGTTGGCAGAGCCACAGGTGTTCCTGTCCCAGTGCTGCTGCACACACCTAATTCTGGGAGAATTTAGGAAAAACCACAGCAGTGCAGCAGCTCAGGCACTGCTGAATAGTTTGGCTGTTTGCTCAGTTTTGGGATCTTGTGCCAATACTTGGGGACCATGATGGGCAAGGGGTGGGTCAAAGCTTCTTCTGAGAGCTAAGTCTGAGCACAGAAAGGCTCAAAGAAACACTGTGGGGTTTGTGGAAAGAGTCCTTCAAGACCTAACACATCTTGCAGAGCTTCAGCCACCGTCAGTGATTAAACCTGCTGCACCCACCACACCTCCCTGCTTCCAGATCCTGACATGAGGCACCAGACCCCTTCTGAAGCCTCTCTTCCCACTGCCTCCCTGATGTGCAAAGCCTCTGAACCACCAGGCCTGCAAAAACCACATGGAAAATCCCCCCCAAATAATCCTTGAAGAGGTTTAACAGACCGACTGCAAGTAAATTCACGGGGTTTTTCTCACCCTGCCTCCTTGTTAAACCTTTCCCATGTAGCTTGGTCACCCAGGAACAGCTCCACAGGACAGGGACTGGCTCTCAGAGAAGCTGAACATCACACAATCCCACAGCAACATGAGCTGGGGGCTTCACAGGCAGGGGATGGGATGGGCACAATGGTTGAGAGTGGAGAAGCTGAGACCCTTCTGCTAAATCCCCACGTGCCTGCAAGGATGAACATGGGAGAGGCAGGGACCAGGGTGCTACAGCAATAAACCCAGAGCTGTGTTTTGTATTGCTGCTGATTTGAAACACCACTTTAAAAAAATGCAATTCTTACAGGAGAGGGAAAAGCCCAGAAGCCTTAAGTGACCATTTTAAAGCTCTTAGCTATTTAATTGTGGCTTTCCACACACTGATAGAGAAACCAGGGCTGCTACCACAAGAAGCCTCTCCTCCCCAAAGTGCTCTCTGCATCCCTGGTTTCTAGAAGATGCTGAAAAAGCACCTTGGAGAGAGCCTTTCTGAATATCCCAAAGTGAAGGAGGACGTGCAACCCCGCAGGTGACATGGTGGCAGTCACCCAAAGGCGTGACAGCCCTCCACAGAGCAAGAGGGTGGGCAGGGGAGCTTCTGAATCCTACTGAGAAGATGCCTTGTTCCTGCTCTCCCAAGGAAGGCTCACAGGCATCAATGGCTGCTTTAAACACCAGTTATAGCTGCACTACAGCGTCACACAAAACCCGTGATAAAGCTCCAGTCACAGTGCTCTGCAGCATCTCTGCGTGTCCAAGCCTTGGGCTGGGCTCTGCACCATCCATCAAAGCCTGGCAATGTCTCCATGGGGAAAGAACCACCCAACTCTCCTGGGAAACACTGAGGACTGTCCATCTAAACTTGTCAATCACCGCCAGCTTCACACCTCTGCACTGCAAATACAAGGGGATGTTTTCAGATACCCTGAAGCTGGTGGATTCCAGTCCTGCTTCCAAAACTTATGCCTGCACTTGGGGTCCCAATCCCATTTCCTCCCAGTAAGTCCTCAGCACACTTTTGGACTTGACTCAAGTCCTCCAGCTCACTTTTGGGCATGAATCATCAGCTTTCCACTTGCTTTAAGCATTCTTGAAACATGAACTGTAAATCTACACAGAGCTACATGAAATACAAGGGGTTCCTTTTGATAACACGTATTTTTTGCTCTACCTTTTTCTTATGCTTTGCTGGTTTTCCCTCCTCCTCTCCAAGTCCCAGGTCTTTAAAACCCCACAGGACTAGAGGAAAAAAAACCCAACAAGGCAAGCAGGAAATAAAAAAAGCAGGTGAGGAAAGGAAGAAGGAAAAAAAAAAAAAAGGAGTTTTCTATGGCCCAGATGAATTTAGCCCCTCTGCTAACCACGGCAAAGCAGTAATTCCTAGTGGGATGAGGGGCCTGTCCCCAGAGCCTCCCGTGGGTACTTACTGGTGCTTGTGCTAGTGCCGATGGTGTTGATGGTGGTGGGGACGGAGGAGGAGGAGTAGAGGGGCAGGTGGCCGTTCTCGCAGGCCAGGTTTTTGTCCTGCCAGCTGGAGGCGCTGACGCTGATGCCGGAGTCCCGAGAGTTCTGCCACCCGTTGAGTTTGTCGTCGGAGTTCTGTCTTTGGTGATAGTAGTGCGCCTGCCCGTAGTCCACCGAGTCCGAGCGGCCCCGGCCCTGCCCGCCGAAGCCCCCCGACGTGCGGTCCTCCAGGTGGTTGAGCCACATGGCCAGGGCGCTCCGGTCCTCCAGGGAGGTGGCAGGGTGTATCAAGGCGTAGGACAGCAGCTGCCTGCTCTCCTCAATGTGCTGGTTGTGCTCGATCGAGTGCGCCAGGATTTTGGGCAAGAGTTTCATGTACTCGACTTTCGCCTCGATGTTGCCGGGCTTCAGTAAAGGCAGGTGGGTTAACAAGAGGGAGATCACTTTATCCTTGGATTCCTGTTGCCACTGGTTAATGATTCCTGTTGAAGGAATATGGGGGGGGGGAAAAGAAGATAATTGAGAAATTGAAAAACAGAGTTAATAAAGAAATAACCAGCCCCTGGCAGGGTAAATACAACACGCCAAAAAGATTTCCACATGCGTGCTGCCACAGCGTGAGCACCTCCCTGGCAAGGGGGTCAACACCCTCCAAAAACCATGGTCACGGCAAACTGGATGCCAGAAGTTACCAGATGCTCCCGAAAATCACCGAAAAAGCCAAACTACACCCAAATGTACCCCACTGCTGTTGTTCCTAACCCTAACCTGAAGCCTACCCTAACCCCTAACCTGAACCCTAACCCCAACCCCAACCCCCATTAACCCAGCCTAACCCTAACCCCTAACCCTAACCCCAACCCCCACTAACCCCCACTAACCCTAACCCTCGACACATAGTGCAAACTGGATAACAGCAATGGTAGTCTTAATCACAGGACCCATGTTCAGGTAAGTAGCTACAACAGGGAAGAATATAGCCATGACCACCTGCCACCCAAATCAGGGGAAACTAGACCACATCGTGCTGCCTAACAAACTTCCTATATCCAGCACACAAAATTAAGTTACCCAGGAACTGTTATTCCTTTTTCACTCCTTTCTCTTGATGCCCTCAGGCCCCACATTGGGTGCCAAGATCTGTCTTGGTTTGATCACGATTTGGCCCAAATTTTCCATATTGTTGCAGATTACAGAAAACACTACACAAAAGCACTCAGTGGATAAAGCTAACCTTTCAAGAGAACTTGGTTGGAAAATCGAAAAGGTCAAGATTCAAAGGAGGTAACACAGGTGAGAGCCACAGAGGGAAGAAGCTTTCCAGCAGGAACACAATCATCCAACCAGAGTGTTGGTGCATCCACCAGCCCCAAAGATAAGGAGGGAAGGGCTCAGCTGAAGCAGCCCCAGAGCTCCTATTCCTCTGTCAGATCACAGCAAATAGGAGAGTTTTTAGAAGACCAGGGGGGAAAAAAAGCAAACCTAGGGGTTAGATTTAAATATGCAGAAGGAAAAGTCAGGGAATTACAAACTGGTCACTTAACTCGAACTCCTGGAAAACTGATGGAACAAATAATGAAACAACCTATTTGTAAGCACTTAGAAGATAACAAGATGATAAGTGACTGCCGACACCCATTTGTCAAGAGCAATTTAATTTCCTTCTGTGACAGAGCAACTGGCCTCTGAATAGCTGGAAGAACAGGCAGTGCTGTATATCTTGATACTCATTAGGTGCTGCTGCACATGGCTCCCTCAGCAGCACAGCAGAGAGAAACTGCTCTAATGTGGGCACACAACTCATCCGAAAACCATATGGAGGGAGCTGGTGGTGCTGATTCACCGTCAGACTGGGAGGATGTACTGGGCAAGGAGACCTGTCCTGGCCCTGACATCACCCAGCACGTCACTGGTGATAAGGGTGATGTGATCAATGTGATCAGTGTGCAGGTATCACGCTAAGAGAAAGGAAAACACTCCAGGAAACTGGATTAGAAGTCAATGTTGAGGACTTGAAAGGATGGCATGAAGCTGTGTCAGAGAGTTAACTCCAGGGAGTTAGGCTGGAGATCAGGAAAAGGTTCTTCCCCCAGAGGGTGCTGGGCACTGAACAGGCTCCCAGGGAATGGTCACAGCACCAGCTTGCCAGAGCTCCAGGAGCGTTTGGGCGATGCTCTCAGGCACACGGTGGGATTGTTGGGATGTCTTGTGCAAGGCCAGGAGTTGGACTCAATGATCCCGAGGGATCCTTCCCAAATCAGGATATTCTATGCTTCTATGAGATGTGGAGAGAAGATATGAAAGAACATCTGCATGAATAGGAGCAAACATTAAATAGGTGCATGCAGGTGAGAACAAACGGCTGTGCAGCACGAGGCGGGCAAGAGCCTGGCTTGGGAAGCACCACATCAGTCAGATACCATTCTGCACACAAAAGCTGCACCAGCCAGCCTCACACCCTGCTGAGAGGTGAACACTGGCATGGACAAGCTCCTCTCCACATCTGCTGGTGCCCAGGGAAATGGTGGAGTCACCATCCCTGGAGGGATTTAAAAGCTGTGTGGATGTGGCACTTGGGGACATGGGTCAGTGATGGCCTTGGCAGTGCTGGGGGAATGGTTGAACTCGATCTTGGAGGGCTTTTCCAACCTAAACAATTCTATGATTCTGTGGCTGGAACTGCAGCAAAGATGAACAAAGCTGGACATGATGAAACTGTCCCAGGATGGCCTAGGACATGGTGAGATCTCCACCACCAGATGTTTTTCTGAAGAGCTTATACAAACTCCAAACAAGGACAGCTCAGGATCTACCCTGACCAGCCAACTGACACTTCCCAGCTCCATGGCAATCTCTCCTCCAGGGCTGACCAAACCCCTCTGTAAAGCCTTCAACCTTTCAGCCCCTGTCTTAGGCTGTGCTACAGGAGCCACGACTGAGCCACGTGGTGGAGAAGCACTTCCTCCTGCCTGCTTTAAACACACTCCCCAAAACTTCATCAATTAAAATGCTGAAAAAAAAACCCCAAAGCTTCAGGTTCTTCCTCCCTATCTGTGGTCTCCAATCTGTTCTGTACAGGGAGCTCCTCTAAATCATTGATTATCCCTCTATCCTCCACATGTTTTTGAGCTAGGGTAGCTGAACCCACATCACTGAAATGCAGATCCAGATCTCCATCTGCAGGATCATTCATCAGGTTTGCTCTTGGGAAGGCGTAAGAACAAATCAATATCCAACTAAGGATATTCTGTAACCCAGGAACTGGACTCTACGATCCTTGAGGGTCCCCTCAACCTCAGGATATTCCATGATTCCATGATTCTCTAAGACCCATACTGCCAGCCAGCAGCTAACCCAACCCTCCCACCACCCCTGACCCAGAAGAGGGCTGTTAAAGCAGCACCTTTACCCAATTAAGACCAAACCCTGGACATCAGTTTCCCGACACAACTGCAGTGGTGAGCAGCACTCACCCCTCCAGCTTCACCTTCCCAGTTCCAAGGCATGCAACTGTTTTAATAGGAAGCCGCTAGATGGCTTGCTGGAAATGCTGGCAACTCTCCCTGGAACTTTCTGCACTGGTATTTACTTCTCCACAGACCTCCCCCTCCTCCAGAGACACTTCCTGAGCCAGCCGACAGCGTGCCCGAGCCATCCTGTGCCGACAGGAGCAAGGGACACGACGTGGCACAGCTTTGGTGGAGAAGGAGCTGCTGTACTGCAGCAGAGGTGACTTTTGGTACTCTGGGTGTACTCCCGTGCCCAGGGGAATGCTGAGGGGTTGTTTTGGTGCTAAAAAATGGGATTTGGGAAAGCAACACTCAGCCTAAGTGATGTTGTAAAGGACACATGAGTGTAGCAGGACTCAAGGCCCACCAGAGCATATCCATATTTTCCATATGCAGATGTCCCTGCTCCAGGCAAGGCTTCCTGTTGGGACGAATCTGATTTATCTGTCCCCTCTCTCTCTTAGTCAGCTGCCTGGTGAGTGGAAAACACGTCTTATTTTCTCCCATCCTCCTGCAGAGAGGGATATCACACCCCGATATCTCGTCATCGCTCTTCAGCAGCACTCTCAGGCTGGCACAGCCAAACCCCAGCCTGGCACCAGCTGGGATTCTGTAGCAGCTCAGATAAACTGAGAAATCAAAGATCATTAAAAAAAGGCCTGCAATGCACTGCTCAAAGAAGTTGGTGCCACTTAAACATAGGAGCAAAATACACACAGAGAAAGCAGAGCCTGGTGTAAACTGGGTGCAGGAGAGGATAATGATGAGGGAGGCAGTGGCTGGGGCTGGACTCTTCCTCCTCACATGGGGGAGAGCTGAGCATGAAGGACCCCCCTGGAGAAACACAGGATGGTGCCAGAGCTGCTTCTTGGGAACTTTGCCTTGGACCTCCAAAAGATTTGGGGGTTTAAACCACAACCCTGAAAGATGGAGCACTGCCCCAAAAGCCTGTGGCTGATGAAGGGCTGGGTGCCCTTCCCTGCCCCAGTCTAGGCAGGAGCTGCTCTCCTTCTCAGCCAGCAGCAGGATGTGCACAATTAAACAAAAATGGAAAATAATTAGATCCGAAAGAGGTTTGGCTCTCTCTGAGATGGGGCAGAAGGTCAGGCTTAATCCTATCTGCCAGAAAATAGAAGGATCTGGAGAGGGCAGCGCAGGAGAGGGAAAGCTGGAGCTGCCTGTGGGCAGGGGAGAGGGGCTGGCAGCACCCCAAAGCCCCTCTCCACCCTCTCCCTGAACACAGGAGTCCCCACTTCAGCCCCCCACCTGCTTCCACGTGCTCCTGGACGTCTGGGATATCTCATCCTTGATTGCCAGAAAAAGCACTCCGGGTCAGCTGAGATGAGGATGTGTTTTGGGATACCACATCCCAGGGTCCTGACACGATACCTGGGGTGGGCTGCAGGCACTAATCACATGACCCCCTCATTAGTTCCCCTGGATGCTGCTTCAGGGATGCCTGGTGCTTCCCATTCGCTGCTTTGTGGAATGTCACAAATATCAGCAAATCTGAGCATAGAAAGAGCCCCAAAGTTAAATCCCACCCCCCTTGCTGCCTTGAAACTCCCCAAAAATCCCTTTTCTGCCCTCTGCTGCCATTGCACTGCTATCTCCTTTTGGAGATGAGCTAAGAAAACAACTGACCAGCCCTGTACTGGGAAGGGATGGGAGCTGCTGGTACCCCCAAAGCAGAAAATCCCAATTTTTGTTATGGGCCATTTTCTTGGATGAGAAGCTGAATGAAGGTGGGATGTGAAACTACCTTCTACTGTAGGATTACTTAACTGACAGGATTTTGCTGCTAGACAGCCCAGCTGATGCATGTGCAGCATGCCTGTGGATAAATCCAGCTCCAAATATAGCTGGATCCTGCTTCCAAGACTGAAACCTGTGCTTGTGCTATGAATAGGACCAACACCATCCCCAAAACCAGGGCTTTCTGGCTGGAAAAAGAGGTGAAGTTTGTCAATTATATTAAGCTGTTAAGGGATTTCTCTGTCACAAATCTGCTTAATCACTGCTGGATCCCTGCAAACTGTTAATTGTCTCCATGTCCAGTGGTGGTGGATCCACCTCTAACGCTGCACTGCACGAGGGACCTTGCTGCCTTTTCTCTGAACCTGCCTCCTTGAGTGATGATGGGGTTATTTCAGCCACCAGCGAGGCACATAGTTATGATGTCCTGCAAACAGTCACAGTTTTTCAAACACAGAGCCAGGCCAGATGGACAAAGGCAGGGATAGACAAAGTCCCTGCAAAAAACAACATGAGTAGCACACTGGTGCCTGCATTCACAAACCCTGAAGGACCAAACTGCAGGGGTTTTAATTCTAGTTTTGATTTTTGCAAACAGACTTCTGGACCAGAGAATTCCAGTTTAGAAGCACCACCCCTGCTGAGAGGGATGGCCAAGAGCAGCTGTCAGCACAGGAAAAGAACGTGTGGGCTCACCAGGTGACACGTCTTCAAGGAACACCGGTAACACCAAGTACTCTCAAGCCCTTGAAAGAACCCAAAAAACAACCAACACCCAAGGTAAAGCATTTCATTTTGAAAGCAGAAACTGGGTTCTCCTCATCTCTCTCTCCTGTTGTCATATATACAACTTAACACATTTCACAGTGAAGCAGAACACAAGTGAAGTGTTCTGCAGGCCAAAGAGATGCTCCGAGGGCTGGAGCCCTTCTGCTCTGGAGCCAGGCTGGGAGAGCTGGGGGTGCTCATCTGGAGAGGAGAAGGCTCCAGGAAGAGCTCAGAGCCCCTGGCAGGGCCTGAAGGGGCTCCAGGAGAGCTGGAGAGGGACTGGGGACAAGGGATGGAGGGACAGGACACAGGGAATGGCTTCCCACTGCCAGAGGGCAGGGATGGATGGGATATTGGGAAGGAAGTCTTCCCTTTGAGGATGGTGAGGCCCTGGCACAGGTTTTCCCAGAGCAGCTGTGGCTGCCCCTGGATCCCTGGAAGTGTCCAAGGCCCGGCTGGAGGGACTTGGAACAATGTGGGATAGTGGAAGGTGTCCCTGCCTGAGGCAGGGGGTTGGAACAAGGTGGTCTTCAAGGTCCCTTCCAATCCAAACTATTCCAGGATTCCATGTATTTGCTGATTGTGATTTTGATGAAGCTAGTGAGTTGAGTGACGTGTAACTTATGAAATAGACAACAGCTTATCCTGAGCAACAAGGACAACAATTTAAAGACTAGAAGTGTTTGTAAAACTGCACACTGACAAAGAGGACATTCACACAGGAGGCTTGGTATCATTGCCCCTCAATGCCAAGTCAGTGCACTTAAGGGCTCCAGTTGTCAGCAAATTGCTCTTAAATTACAGTTTTATTGTGCCCTGTTTTCTGTTTTCCATAAAAAGTTCTCAAAAGCCCATTCAGATAATTTGCCCAAGCAAGAAATGACTAAGAGAGGGAATCATCGGATCATTAAGGTTGGAAAAGACCTCTAAGATCATTGAATCCAACCATCAACCAGATGCTCAAATCTTAAGGGCACCCTCCAAGCACCTTCCCAGCAGGGCTGAAATGAACTGCACTCTCAGATGTATTTGGGGAGAAAAAACAGGAATTTGTACTAAAAGTTTAGGCTGGGATCCTTGATCTTGTAAAGTGACATACTGCAGCATTAGGGATTGGAGGGAGGAACTGGGTGCCCCTGGATGGCAATCAAGTGTTTCTAGGGATGGACAACACTGAGGTTTTCATGTCTTGGATGGCCAACAGCAAAAGAGAAATCCAATCCATGCTTAGGCAGCTGGCAACTGCTTCCAGTGAGCCTGGAATCAGTGGCCACAGAGCAAGAGATGGCTATTTCTGGGTTTGCAGGAAGGTTTTTCAAGAGGCTTCCTCAGCAGCTCCCAGAAGAGGTTCCCATTGTTTGCCGTTTCCTGGATTATGAATGCAACACTGAATCTGGGTGATGGGCAGAGCTATGTGGAGGGCACCCACTTTTTTTTTGCCAAAGGCAGAAAAATCAGCACCTGGACTCCTCCTGCTGTGCAAAGACCCAGCAGCACATCACTACCCACCAGCTTCTCCACACATCCACAGGAGGTGCTGCACTTCCATCTAAATCCCCCAAACCTGCGGTAACCACGGTCATCTCCAGTCAGCCCCGGGATCTCAGACCTATTCCAGATGCCTGGATGCCTTCACCAGGGCAAAAGGGGTCAAGAACCCTGACCCTGCACATGAACACAGCCCAACAACCTCTGCATGGCCACAGCATCATCTCCCAGTGAGTGACCATCATCAGACAAACCTGAATTCTACATCTACTCGTTCCAGTTTCTCCCGAGCACTTCAGTTTGCCTTCAATTCCAGTTGAATTTATCTGGTTTTATGCTTGAATTCATCTGACTGCAGATTCCGAACTAGATGACCTTTAAGGTTCCTCCCAACCCAAATCATTCAGTGATTCTATGAGCAGGGTGGAGAAACCACACCCCACCTCACACAGGACAGTGCTGCAAAGATACGACAGAAGAGCAAAAAAATCAAGAGATTTCACCCACGAGTCTGAATTTGTACCGAGTGTATCGACCAAGGGCAGGTTGCTGCCAGCCCCAGCCTTCCCACAACTGCATTTACTGGTCTGCGAGATGGGCCAGCTCCCCACCACCTATCACAAAAATCCACTCTCCAACAGTACTGCAGATATAAACCTCTGCCCTGGCTCCTGCTGCAGCAGCTCGATTGAGGGTGAAGCACAAAGTGTTTCCAGCTGAAGGGATTTAAATTATTACTTGCAGTAATTAGCACCTGCAGGTCGGCCCAGTCACAATACTTTGTTTGGGCGAATTGACATCATTCCCTTCGTAAATCAGCCTCATTCAAAAGCCCAACATTAAGGAAAACAAAGTGAGAACCCCGTTGGAAGCACTCTGTACCCCATCCAGAGCACACCAATACCCTTGCTGTTAAACCTGGCAGCCTTCTCCCTCCACCAGAGGCCAAATAATCAGAATTTCAGCATGTGCCTCCTCGTTATTGCAACCAACTCTAATTAAAAGGAAAAACATCTCGACGATAAAGGTTCTTGCAGACCTGCCAGCTGCACCAGGCAGAGAGGCAGGCTGACATTGAAACGCCGCTGAACCTGAATCCTGCTCCCAGACCGATGCAAAATCACAGCCAACACAGGGGAGAAGACACCGGTGGTGTTTCCAAGCACCTCCACGCCTGTGAGGCTGTGGCGTGGAGTATCAATCCCACCAACCTCCCCCTGCTACAGGCCCGAATTTGTGCCTGCACTGGCGCTGACCTCAGCGGGGTGAGAGGCCCTAATCCCACACGTCTGAAGGCAGCGGGAGCCGTGCCAGGCAGCACCGTGCCGGCTGGATCCACGGCTGGCTGGCACCTCCTGTGGCTCTCGGCGCTGCAGCGGCTGGGGGAGGCCACTCTGCATCCTGGGAACAGCTTCCTCACAGGTCACCAAAACCGCTCACCCCAGCGGATAATGCGGGATTTGACAAGAGGAAAAGCCAATAAACCCTCGTGGCTGGCTTTTTGCTGTCACTCCCTCCCATTCAGGTCTAACAGGCCAACTTGGGGAGGAATTGGGAAGCAGTGGTGAAGCTCTTGCCCTGGAACAAGCCTCTGCTAGGAGCTGGGAACAGCCAGCAAACAACTGGGCACCAGGAGGGCTTGGGGACTGCTTTGTGTGGCATTAAGAGCTCTGCACTTCCCCTCCTGGAGCACCCAACCCCACAGCTTTGAACCTCCAGGTCCAACACGCTCAGCAGTGCTACCCCAGCATCTTTGGTGTATAACGAGATATAAAAAGGCAACCACAGAATTCCCCTTTCCCTGACTGGTCACTTTCATGCACAGATTCAAGGGTGGACAACCTCTCTGAAGCACAGATGGACCTTTTGTCCACCAGCACCCACGAGGAGAGGACAGACAGACATCACACCAGGCACATGCACCATCTCCCTTCTCCAGCACCCACATCCCACCTCACGCCTTGGCTCCCTCACGGTGCCAGGGAGCACCGTGCTCGATGGAAAATCTGCCAGTGATGCGCAGCAGCCTCTGGTTCACGTGGTGCTGGCTCCCCTCCGTGTTTCCAGCAGCTACGTCACACTCTAAGAGGCTAAAAATACATTAGGAAAGTACTTAGTGTTTCTTTTCCACCGGAGTGGCTGCTGCAGAGAAGCTCCAAGTGGGAGGGGAGGTGAACAGACCAGAGTGGATGCAGGGAAGAGAGGCAAAAAAAAAGGAGCAATAAGCACAGCACGTCCCACAAAAGGTGGTGGCTGGGGAAATCCCCGCTGCAGGAAACACTGGATCCTTGGAGAAACAAAGGCAAGAGCCATGTAATGATGAAAAGCAAAGCGTTTCTGACTACACAGCAGGATTTAAGGCCAGGCTGGATAGGACTTGGAGCAACCTGGTCTAGTGGAAGGTGTTCCTGTCCACACCAAGGGGTTAGAATGGGCTGATCATTAAGGTGCCCTCCAACCCAAACCAATCTGTGATTCTGTGGTTCAGCACTGACAAGAGCACAGAAGAATTCAGGAAGGAGCATCTCCTCCATTCCTAATTACCGAGATTAAGAAGCTCCATGTAAATTAACGGCACAATATTCCTTGTTAAATGCAGCAGTGAATATTTAACCACCAAAACCAATTCTGTCCCAAAGATACAACCTTCCTGCAACAGCTCCCAGCATTCCCCTGTGGGCAACAGGAGAGTCCTTCACCACCCAGGGCTGAGGCAGGAGGGATGGGTTTGTCAGCACCTCTGGGTGGCAAGAGGCTGCTGCACTTCACTTTGGAAGAACAGCCAGTTTCATAGAATTTTGGAATGGTTTGGGTTGGAAGGGACCTTCAAGACCAGCCAGTTCCAACCCCCCTGCCATAGGCAGGGGCACCTTCCACAAGAGCACAAGACTCATCCAACATGGCCTTGGACACTTCAGGGATGAGGCAGCCACAGCTTCTCTGGGCGACTCTTTCAACAATTTATTGCTATTCTTCTTGGGATGCCAGGCAAGGAGCAGGTGACTGTATGACATGTAAGTTCTGGGGAAATAAAAAGCAAACGATCCCCTGCTCCCCTCTCCAAAACCCCAGTGTGAGATAAGACACGAGCCCTACTCGACCTGTTGCCCTTTTAAAGGCAGCTCTCCTTGGGCAGCGAGTTCAGCTGTTTATCACTGGCAGCTCCCCTCTCCATTACGCTCTCCAAAGCAGCAGCAGCCTCATCAAGCGTTAGCAGGAGGTGGGAATTTCGGCACTGAAGCCAGGCTCAAGGACAACCCTTGATCAGATCTTCCCATCCTGTCACCCCAAACAGGCTGATGAAACCCCACCAGCAGACAGAGCAGCAGGGCAGGGAGCTCAGCACCCTCCACCTAACTTGTAAACTCAAACTGGGAGCAGAATGCCCATTATTTGGGTCAGATGCAGAACAAACTGGAATCTCTCTCACCAAAACATCCCTTAACTCCCACTGAGATCCACAAGGACAGAAGAGCCCAGCTCCACTGTGAGTAGAAATGAGTAAGATTTTCATATTTTTGCCACTATTTTCCCCCTCTACCTCCTGAGCTTGCCAGAGCTCCAGTCATTAGGAGGCTGTTTGTACAAACCCAGAAGTGATGTATTTTTAGCACTGGAGAATTGCATGGCATGATCATTAAGGAGCTTCTGCAGACAGCAACAAGAGCAGGGATTTTTCCTTCTCTAAATTGGCTCCAGCCACTACAGTTTTCAGCCCAAAGCAGACTTTCAGGAAATTCAGGAGGAGCAGGAGCCTTTTTCCATGACATATTTAATGCTGAGCTGAAGTACACTAGATTTTCACACTGTGCATCCGACAGGAGGTTTTATGGATTTGTTTTCTAGGCTGCACCATTGCACACTTTTGCTATGGAGCATAATACCCTGTATTATCACAACACTCCCTAGCAACAGGACTTTAATTTAGTGCAGAGATTTCCAATGCTGAGAGCATTTCACTGACTCAGAGCAAAGATGACACGCTGGGAAGCCTTATCAAAAGCCCCACGGGTGCCAAGGGAATCTACACCACATGAATGATGGTATCCAAGCTTCTCAACACAACGTGGCCAGCACTGGCACAGAGAACACCTTGGGAAAGAGGAGTTGGCTTCACTGATTTCACAAGCCACAGTCCAGCCAGCATGGAGTGATGTCTACATTGATGATAGCAGTCCCAACGGGTGGGAAACAAGAGTGAAAATTCAACAAGTGCCCAGCGCTTGGACAGAGGAATGTGGGAAATGGTTCAGTGTCAGAAATGAGAGCTCAGAGCCGGCAGGACATCAACAAGGATGAGGTGCCACCTCCTGCTTCTCACCCCAAGGTCAGGATGAAGACAGATGCTTGGCAGACAAAACAACCAACCTCCTGTGAGAGTTGTCCTGAAGAGTGAAGCCAACCTGACACTGGACAAGGATGCTCAGTGCCAGTTTCCCTTTACTCACTGGAGCACCCAAGCTCCTGGGCATCACGGGCATCCTGCTCCCAAACCTCAGATGGGGAGGATGGACTTTGGGAAGTGCAGGGAAATAGTGCCAGGGTCCCTCCCACCTGAGCACAGAGAGCGTGCAAAGGTGCAAAAGCCCCATCAACGCTGTGGACACTGTCAAGTGGGGTGTTGCTCCACCTCCGCCCACCGGGGCAGGACAGCAGGAGAAAGCAGGAGCACTATCCACAGGTGGGTGGAGAAGGCTCTCATGGCAGAAATGACACCAAAATGACATCCCTCGTGGACAGCAGAGGGGAATCCATCAGCCCTTGTGCATGCAACGAGGAGACAGGAATATGAGAGCAGCTGTGCCAGGTCTGCTGGACAAGAGACATCCTGATGAGATCCTGGGTCAAGTGGCTTTTGTTGGTTGCTGTGCAAAGCCAGCTGAGCTCAGCCCGCAGAGCCTGGCCCACGGCAACAGGATGGGTCAGCAAGGATTAAAAGCATAATTAAACAGGGGCTGCAGATTGCTTCCAGAAGTCCCATCACCCCCTGGAGGCCATGAGCTCAGCTGCTGGGAAAACGCTGCTGGTTTTGCTGCTTCTGGGACCTGGGGTACAGGTGGGAAATGAGTTCACTGCCTGCTTTCACTTACACCAGGGTTATATTGCTCACATGCCTCAACACGCCCTCAAATCCAGATTTTCAGTGGAATTTCCTAGGATGTAGGAAGCCAAAGAAATAAAACATGCAATTTTTTGTATCTCTTTGAGCCTAATCCATAAAAATGCCCGAATCTTCCTGACTTTCAGTGAGGAGACTACAGGCACAACCACAGGCACGGAGGAAATACTCCTCTGACTTCTTAATTTCAATTGCAAAAAGCCTTTTACCAAAAGCTTAATTGAAATGCAGATAAGTTCCTTCAAAGGCTAAAATAAATACATAAAAAATTATCTGAATGTCATAATGGTGCTGCCTAAAATGGATAAAGGATGAGAAGGGGGAAAAATAATACTAAAAATAAGTTATGAAGGGTATGCAAGGTATTGATATACAGCACATGGTTTAAACTGTTAATCATTGAACAGATTCCAGTATAAAAATAAAGAGACTGAAGCTGCACATAATGGAGGAGTTGCTCTATTTATAAACTTCTCTGTGCAAAGGGCAGCAAGGGCCGGGATGAGGCGGCAGTGGAGGCAGAGGGACGCTGCTACAGAGCCTATATTTGAGGGAAAATAAACAAGTTTTTCTTTTTATTTTTTTAAAGCGTTGTCAACAAAATCAAACCGAGTTGCCCAGGAGCCTGTGTGCCCCAGCCATGTGAGCAGCATTTCCAGCCCGGGCATGTGACAGCCCTCCCAATTTAGCCAGTAACTGACTCCCTCTGACCTGTAATAACACCGCTCCCAAATTAGAGCCCTCAATTTGACTTGGCTCTGCTCCTTCCCTCCCAGTGACATAAAGCATCCTTTTTCCCCCCCTCTCCCCTGAACATTCCTAATCCCGTCCTTTCCCACTGCCAACTCAAACTCCCATTTAGTCTTTTCCTATTTTTTCGGGGGGGAGGTTGTGGAGGGACGAGGGGGCGCAGGCAGCAAAGGGCAGGGAAAAAAGACCGGTGGAAAAACACCAAGAGACAAAAACAACAACAAAATCAGACAAAAATTCCAAGTTGGTGACATTCAGCTGGAAAAGCTCAATGACTCACATGCAAATAAAATCTGCCTAAATTCACTGCTGCATGATGCAGGCCACTGGCTTCAGCATAAAAAAGGCCGGGATGAAATCATCCACAATTAAATGGGAGCTTGGAAGGCTGCAAAAGCAGCCGCATCAGCGCGGCTCCCTCGGCTTAATAGGAAACACAAAGGAAGGAAGTTCAGCGGAGTGAGAACATCCCCCTTTTCCCCTCCTTTCCACCGACACCTCACACCATCAGTCATCCCCAACCCTCGGCGTGGCTCCTCCGGCATCACACGTCGGCGCTCGGCTCCGGCAAGCTGCTCCTCAGCAGCCGGCTGCCAGCTTTTAATGGGCTTTCCTGGAATACCAGCTCAAAAGTAAAATAAAAATAAATGTGGCTACGTAGCAAGGCAAACCCCCCACCAGCCAGCGGCTTCTTCCAGAGATTTCTGTCCTGGTCTTTGCAGAATGGTCGGAGATACTGGAGAATTAACACTGAGAAACCCTGGATCAAATCCAGTCCCTCTCCAAATCCCCTGTATACGCGGGGAGGGATTTAAGTCTCAGTTCTCAGATTTGCTCTTGCATTGCAACAGTGCTTTAAACCTTATGAGTTTTCAAATACTGTCTGAAGTCATTCTACAGGAATGCACTTGGAGCGACCCCCAGGGAATGGGGTACCAGGGGCTCCCCTTATGCCAGCATGAGCACCAGGCTCTGCATCCTACCCCTTCAACACAACCCTTTTGTGGGGCTGTGCCATGAACCAGGTCACTGCCCTCCTTCAAGCCAAAAATAACAATGTGAGGGGGAAGAATAAACTAAAAAAGGTCATTTTAACCTGGATTGGAAGTCACAGCACGGTTCTCAAAAGGCTTTTAGTGCTCCACCTAAGAAGGGAAAACAAACCTGAAAAAAAGAGTTGGTACCTCTGCACTCTCCAAAGTGCTGCTCTGGGAATCACCAGGTGAGCATCATCCCTCTGATCTGCTCTGGTGAGATCCCACGTGGAGTCTGGCATCCAGCTCTGAGACCCCCAACATAGAAAGGACATGAAGCTGCTGAAATGAGTCCAGAGGAGGCCAAAGAGATGCTCTGAGGGCTGGAGCCCTTCTGCTCTGGAGCCAGGCTGGGAGAGCTGGGGG
>NW_008238988.1:4701542-4701965 GCF_000691975.1 Corvus brachyrhynchos
AGGCCACTGCGGATGGGGTTTGGAGCAGCCTGGGATAGTGGAAGGTGTCCCTGCCATGGCAGGGCTGGAACTGGGTGCTCTTCCCACCCAAACCATTCCATGATTCTATGATCCGCCCAGGATGCAGGACAATACCCCAAGCATCTGGAGTGGCGACAACCAGTGGCTCATTGCAGCTCACTTCAGCTAGGAACCGAATCCTATCTCACAAGGAGAAATTAGGTGACCAGCTTCACTTTTATTAGGAAATTGGGTGCTTGAACTTTACTGGACTTCCTCCCCTTTGGGGTGGATGGGCCTGTCCCAGGGATTATCCCCAGTGCTGTGCTTTTGGAAGATTCCAGCCTGAGCTGAAGGCTTCTCAGCACTCGCAGTGGCTGCAGGAGCAGGGTGTGAACAGGTCCATAAAAGGGAACTGGGAGA
>NW_008238988.1:4702201-4708623 GCF_000691975.1 Corvus brachyrhynchos
CTTGAGCCTCCTGCCAGTGAGCCTACACTTGCTCCAGAGGAATCTGCACCTCTCTGGGGAAAAAAAAAACAAAACTATAAAAATAATATATTGAGGTCTACAAGTGGGGAAAGGCTGCAACTGCCTGCAGGAGGACATCCGACTGCACCCAGGCCATCTGGTCACCCACCCTCAGTGACACTGCCCTCCCTTCGCCACCAGATGCTAATTCCTTTCATCCTGCCTGGCCCTCGGCTGGTGTAATTTTAGGTCTGTGAATAGGACCATCTGCCTTTGGGATGCTAGTTTATTTTTGGCTGAGCCCTCCCTTTCACCACTCCCTCCTTAAAGGAAGTCCAAACCAGGCACTGTTGGGAACAGTGTTCCTTGTCTGGTCCTCTAATCACCGCGCATTAATGAGCTATCTAGAGGACGTTCTACGCCGCTGTCACTCGTCAAATTGGGGGTGTCATTATCTTCAAAGCACTTTGCAAACACTTTTTTCCTTCCTGCCCGTGTTGCCACCACAAAGTAGTAATTATTCACTTCTCTCTCAATATGGTGGGCTTGGTCCAACGTCCTGGAGCTCGGCCAAGACGTGCTCAGCAAAATCCAGCGTGGCCCAAGTAAAGCTGAAACAAAGTGGTTCCTATCTTTGGATGCTGAGGACTGCCACCGTTGCTTCCTTTCCCACAGAAGACATGGAAATGGTAAAAATAAAACTAAATGCTGGAACCACATCGGCCAATAGTGTAATTTCCACATATTAAGTGATGCCTGGAGAAAAAGGCAGTTCTGAGGAAAGTTTTGCTTTTATATACATCTAAGTGCTATGAATGAAAGTCACTGTCACAATTATGCAAAACAGTAATTAGCAAAATACTGCATAAAAATGCTGCAAAAAATGCTCCTGGCTGGAGTGACCATATGGGTGCTCCCAGCCAAAGCTGCACATGGGTAAGCCCTGAGATCACAGCAAGTCCATGGGCAACCCTACCATGCCAGGGGCTCAGCCCACCTTTTGGGATGGATGTTGGAGCCATCTCTTGGGATAAATGAATGTCCTCCTCCATGTCCCAGCCAAAGGCATCCCAGACTGCTTGGGAGGACACAGGCAGGGTGAGCTAACAGGCTGAATCTGTGCATCTACCAGCCACAAAATCACTGATTTTCTTTCCTTTCAAGATTTTCACAAGCATCTGAGACAGGTGGGAACAATGGTTCCAGGTAACCCCTTCCAGGACCAATTGGCTTCTTTGTACAAATCCAGGTTGTGCAAAGCTTGTGCAACTTTACCAAAATTGGTTGGTTTTTTTTTTAAAGATGAGGAAGGTTCAGTCTGAAGTGTCAGCCAGTTCTCAGCTCTGTTATGGACCTCCAGGAGCTACAGGACATGGAGCCCATTGCTGGAAATCAGACACCAGAGAACATCCGTACAGGGGAGCCTCCCTTGCTGCATGCACCTCACAGGCTGAAGAGCACGAGCCTGTTATGCTGCCAAGCCCCTCACAGGGAAAACATACCCAGGACTTCAAAGGAGAAAATTTCTGTGCAATGCTCGAGGTGTTAAAAGCAAGCCCTGGCTTTGGCTGGCCACAGCTCCCTGCCCTGCGGGAGCCCGGGGAAACACCTGGTTGCTCATTGCTTCAAATTCTCTGCAGTAAATGAAAGAAAAAGTAACTTAATGGATCTGATCAGATCTCAGATTTGACAAGATTTCCTGCCTGGGTAAAAACTGACCCATTTTGCTTTGGCTTTAAGGTAGGATGAACAGAAAACTACACTAGCTAGGCTGTGAAGTGAGGACAAGCAGCTTCACCCCCATGCTGGGGTGAATTCCTAGGAGGAATTAGGGGATGCAGACATCCCTCCCCTCCCCTTTCTGCTGCTCACATCATCCAGAGCAAAGCACTTGACCAAAGCCAGTGATGAGTCACTGCGAGGAGGAGACCTTCTAATTTCACCCGCTTTGATCCTGCCCTGAAGTGCCAACGTCAAAGAGAAGGGAGGGGAGAGCTGGGGCTGAGTCAGGGAGGACGGGAAATCTGTGCATCTACAACAGAGACACTCAAAGCAAAGTGAAACTCCTCTTTTTTAGGAAACCCCCACAAAAAAGTGACACAAAGAACTGACTCTCCCCAGGTTGTACCAGAGCAGCAACACCCAGCTGACTCCCTGTGTCTTTCCCAGCTGTACAAGCACTTGTAAGGCAGAAACACCGGGTTAAAAACACACCCTTCCCTGGGTAATTCACCTTTCCCTGTGGAATTCACTGTGTTGCAGTGCTGCCTGCAGCAGTTGGCTTGTCGTTCCTTTGTAGCCAGACTCACATTTTGTTTCTCATATACCCACGAAGCACTGCAGGACCTCAAAACAAAGAGCGACGTTGTTCCTTCAGAAGAAAACTGCTGTTCACCCAGTTTTTACTGATATTTCACAAAAACATCCCAGGAGCTGCAAGGATTCGTTTGGGGGGGAGGCTAAAACGATGTGTCCCAGTCACAGCTTTTTCACTGGGAACGTTTCCATGATCCTTTTCCACCGAGAGCACATGACATGGGTCAACGTGGACACAAAGGACAAAGAACACCGGTCCTGGAAATTCCATGTACCCACTGCCTGGCTGGGTGGTTTGGCCATGCCTGGTTCCTCTCCCGTAATTGCTGATGCCCATCAAAGGCACCAAAATTACATTGAGGAGCCTAACTCCTGTCCCAGCTCTGAGCAATGATGAGTTTGACACTTTTTAGTGCTTTCCCCACCAATTCAAGTTTTCACTCAAACCACAATCCTCCTCTTGTCTGGCTAAAATGTCCATTCTCAGCTATCAAAAAAAGCCACAAGGAGAATTTGAGATTTCATTCTCTTGACCAAGTCCCATAATATTTGGGAAGAAACTACCAACAAAATGAAAACCTTGTATTTTTGTGGGGGGAGCAGGAGGAACAGACCTCCCTGCAGAAGAAAATTCCCTCCTCTGCATCTTGTTTTCCTCTGAAGAGCAGGAACACATTGCAGTTACTCACACGGAAGGATTCAACCTCCACCACTTAAAAGAGATGAACAGGAGGAGTGACATGATTTCTGGCAGCTGACGACCCCTCTCCTACCCTCTAGGCTACTGATTCCAGCTAATTGGAGTCTCAAGTGGCTGCAAGCCAGTCAACAGCAACACAGCAATAAATGTGCAGAAATCCAGTAAATTCAGAGAGATACACAACACTGGTTGTGGTCCAACAGCCTGATCCATTCAGGCATGACCAAAATTTAAAGAATATTGTTAAAGGTCCAAATGCCTTTTCAACACTGACAGGTTTGGGGCATCAGTCACCTCCCTGGGAAGCCTGTCCCAGATTTGGACCACCAACTTGGTAAAGAAATCACAGATTCACAGACTGGTTTGGGTTGGAAGGGACATTAAAGTCCATCTAGTTCCAAGCCCCTGCCTTGGACAGGGACACCTTCCACTAGCCCAGGTTGTTCCAAGCCCTGTCCAACCTGGCCTTGGACACTTCCAGGGATCCAGGGGCAGCCACAGCTTCTCTGGGCACCCTGTGCCAGGGCCTCCCCACCCTCATTATGAAGAAATTATTCCTAATATCTAATCCAAACCCCTTTTACTTTAAAGCCATTACTCCTTGTCCTTCTAACTGAAATAAGCTGTCCTGTTCTACTCTATTTCATTCCATTCCATCCTCCTGCAATTCCATGCAGCTGGGCTCTGCTGTAGGCAAACCCTGCAGAAAGGCCTGACTGCTGAATACCTGCAGCAATTCAGACCCTGTCTGGAGAGGTGCAAACTGCACCCACCCAGCATAGAAGGGCCTGGGAAAGGCTTTACTATGTCATGATACAGCAACAGCATCATCCCACTCAGCAGTACATCTGCAACCTCCATGGCAGAGGGAGGTTTACATCCCAGCTCCCCACAGGAAAAGTGAAGCTCGCAGCTCAAAAGGATTCCAGTAACTGCTCAGGCATTCCAGGTTTCCAACTCTCTTTGTGTGGTGCGAAGGGAAATTCAGGATTTTTGGTTTTACACAACTCTGAGTTATCCTCTGCCTTCTCCACCTTCCCACTGTGTCTCCACCTGGTATTAGGAAGGGAAATGTCTTAAGCAGAGGGGAATCAGAGGCTGCAGCTCTCTGGCAATCCGTTAAAGACAGGCACTCACACAGGTAATGCCTGCAAAGCCTCTGCTCCTCCTCTGGGCCACTTTACAAGCAGCAACACAGCAAGGGACTTGTTAAAGGCAGAAAATTGGGCACCAGGAACAAATTCCCTGCCCTGCCACTTTCCACAGCCCCTTTGCCGCTGTGGAATATGCACACACGGACACCGGACAACAAACTGCAACTCTCAGTGTGAAGCAGTGTGACAAGGAGAGCTGCAAAGCAAACACTGAGGGTTTTATATGGAAACGCAGCAGGAGGGAGTGTTATTCGCAGAGATGCTTCTCCATCAGATGCTGACAATTGGTTCAGACCACAAAAAAAAAGGACCAGCTCACAGCAGCACAGGGAGGAGCTGGGGAAGGTGGTGAGAAGCCCTGGCTTCCCACTCATACCCCATACCCCTGGGAAAAACTGGAAAACAGTTTTTGGGGAGAGATCAGAGATGCAGTAAATTCCTGGCTTGATAAAGCAACCAATGTGAGGCCGTGCTCAGCTTTCAGACCTTATAACGGCCACCACTGTTTGCAGAAGGAAGTTATTTCGGGGTGAAACCTGATCAGCTCCCGGGGCAGCGGCACAAAGGCCGGGAGAAGCGTCTCGCTGCTCTCCCTGGGATGCAGCTGCCAGGGAGCTGCCTGAACCACAGTGCTGGCACTACCTGCTGTCCCTCTCCTGCACCTCCGTGTCACACGGTGCCTGCCTGTGTCGCTGACACCAACCTGGATGGGATCAGCATGCTGAACACAAGATGGAGTGGAGTAGAATAGAATAGAATAGAACAGAACAGAATTTATTTTCTCCCATGATCCCAGACTCCCTGCATGACTTCCAAGTGTCTTTCCTCCTCCACAATAAGAAGAATTCACAGCACAAGCAGGGAGGATTCCTCCTTGCAGGGCTGACAGGGATGGACAGATCCTGCTACAAAAGCCTTGGAGCTGCAAGGCTGGAGATTGCCAGCATTCCCTTTATCCTCAGCCTGCCCTTTCCTCTCTTTTGAGTAATTTTGACAGGAGTTTAAAGCTTCCTGCACCTTTAGGGGGTGTGGCAGGACACTCTGTCAGTGGAAGATGAGTAGCAAAGTCAGAGCTTTTCCAGCCCTGCTGTCCTCCTCGACACCAAGGTTAGCATCTCCCATTGCTCCCTATCCCAATGATTTTCTACTACACCAAACAAATCAGAATTGGGTTTAAAAAACCATCCCCCCATCCCCAACCAAGCCAACTATCACTAGTGCAAGGAACGAGGCAGTGCAGAATCATCTCCCTGTGACTTGGATCTGCCTCCAGGTGACATCCAGGAGGTCCCATGGATTGCTGGCCATGATATCACCCACCTCTGGTGCTTCACTGCTGATGGGATTGGGAAGCAGCCTCCCTGCCCTGGTTAACATGGGTGCTCATCAGCCCCATGCAGCAACTCATCCCTTCCAGCCATGGACCAAAAACCACCTACCCAAAGAGAGGAACGCAAAAGTAGCAAAGGGACTTGGGTGGTTTGGGATTTGAGAGAGGAAAACAACATTCAAATGTTGGATGAAAACAAAACAACCTCTGAAAACACTTCTACTTTTATTTTGTTCGAGGAACTTTCTGGGTAAATCCATTGAATCAGAAGTACCCAAAGCCCCAGCAGCTGCTTTGCTCTTGTGCAAAGTTTGCATTCAAGGAGGTTTTTCTTCCCCCCAGCTCTTAAAATAAAAAGTCGGTTTCCCCAGGCTGGCCAAACAACCTCACCACACTGCAGTGCAAACCCACTCCCAGCTCTCCCAGTGCTGGGGATTACTGGGTTACAGATCTGTGGCCTTACCATACAAACCCAGTTTCCTGGATACTTGCACCACAGCCTCTAAATTCTGTTGTGGTCTGGACTTCACGGGCTGCTGGTTTTAATATTTTCGGATGCTGGAAGCAAGGCAAGTTCCCTGAAAGTCCCAGCCATTTTCTTAACCTTTTTTTTTGTTTGATTTTCATTTTCCATGATGCTGTGGAAGAGACACAAGCCATGATGTGACAGGACACAAAGGTGGCTCTGGACACAGCTGGGACCTTCCATCCCTGACTCTCAGCACACAATTTCTAACATGATGGGACTGCCTGAAACCACAGCTGCTTCCAACCTCTTTTCATGTGAAGACCAAGTGAAGCTACTTTTCATTACGTAGATACGTCTATTAGCAATACAATTTATGGCTTGGCATTATTCAGGGAAATTAATGAAGCGTTCTTGCTTCTAAAGATAAAACATCTTTCCAAATCCTTCCCATCC
>NW_008238988.1:4708637-4747741 GCF_000691975.1 Corvus brachyrhynchos
TCCTGCATTATTCATTGGTAACGACAGAGCATTTTTGCAGTGCCTTCCCCATAGCAGCATCCTCCAAAGTGGGCTGCTCCAGGTGGGATGAGGAGACCCAGACCCACCTCCTTCTCCTGAACAGGGCAGTTTAACTCCTCTGGGATTATCCAGGTGAATGGGGCTGTGACTTCTCTACGCGTTTCTCCCCAGAAGTCTCCCAGCCCTTCACACTGGGGTTTATCTTCCAGCCCCCTCCTAAAGGATCATTTAGGTTTGAAAAGATCCTTTAAGATTCAGTCCAGCCATTAACCCAGCACTGACAAGGCCACCATTAAACTCTGTCCTCAAGTGCCACATCCACACATCTTTTAAATCCCTCCAGGGATGGGGACTCCACCACTGCCCTCGGCAGCCTAATCCAGTGTCTGACCTTTGCTACAGGTGGGGACTGATGCTGGGGACTCTCTGGGTATCTTGCCAGGCAAATTTTCCCAAAGTTCTGTGAGAAGCTGAGGCTGCTGACACGAGCAGTTGCATTTGATCAGCCAACGTGTGATGCTGAGTAAGGACGTGTTTGTCATTTCTTATTGGCCTGTTTCACAAGCTTTGTGGCTACTGTCCTGCCCTGGGCACCTTCATGGGGTGAGGCCTTAAAGGGAAAGCAAAAATCCCAAGCTCTGGGGAGATGACTACAGCTGGCTACAGGGAGTCAAAGCTGTGGGCAACAAATCCCATGAAACTTTAACACCGACAGGCACCAAGACCTCACCCAAGAGCCATCAACAGGAAAGTCAACCTTGCTGCACGTTTGAATCAGAGCCTCAATTCTGTACACCCTAAAAATCATTATTTTATTATAGTGCTGTGCCCTTTGAACTGATGTGGGGAGATAGGACCCATCTGACTGATCACTTTTTTAGGAATGTCCAAAGCAAGCCCACCAGGTCAGTGTTCCCCTCTCAGTGCAGAACACACAGACCCCACCCTGATCAGAGAGCTCTGGAGATCTGGAGCTGGGCAACGCTGCCTTGCATTGCCCAAAACCAGACTCTGGTGCAACACTGGCCACACACATCACACCGAGAGAAACCCACCACCAACCCCACTCCATCTCAGAGAATCACATCACCTGCACATTCAGAGCTCAAGAAAACCCTCAGTGCTGGCAGAGGACAGGCAGGGAAGAAGGCAGCAAATACCTCTGTCACTGTATGAAAACACAGATCCTCAGCAATCAGCATTCAGGAACTTGCTTTTGATCTCAGGTTTTGCCTGTAGCATCTCCTTGATGAAACCTGTATTCCATCAACAAATCCTAGCCTGGGGGATAAACTGGATAATCAAACATCTCTGTTTGTTGTTGAATTTCCCCAAATAAACAGCATGTTCACAGTATCAACCCAAACTTTGTTAATCCTCCCCAGCTATCACCAAGTCAGCCATCTGAACACTGGTGACCTCCAGCAAAGCGTGTGTCACAGATCTTCATCATCCTCACTGCAAAACTGCAGCAAAACAAAACCTTTGCTTTGGCCCAGAACTCCCTGTTGCCAAGTGTGTTGTCACACACACTTGGACAGAAAGGCAATTATTTCACTATGGGAGTGAAATTCAGAGCTTCCACAGAATTATTTCCAGTTCAGGCAGAGAAGTGCAGCCCCCGCACTCTCCCACCCACAGCCCCAGGTGTCCTGCAGAAACCACGGCTCCCAGGGACTTTCCCTTCTCTTGCAATGGCAGGCTGCCTTCCAGAAAATAAGGAGGGCTCAGGGCAAAGTGGTGGAAGGAGCACAAGGTTTATACATCAGGGAAAATTTGTTTGCAATAAGGGCACTAAAGATAGGGCCAAGGAGACAGGACAATATTTTTCACAGGAAGAGTTTAAGAGCAGACAAATGTGTCCAAACAGGCCCAACACCACCAGTGGAGAAAGACAGAGAAGTCACCTCGATGTTCTTTCCAGGGATCTGTACAGGAAATATTTTCAGTAATTCTATAAACAACATAAAGACAAAAACACTCCTTCAGAAAATCCAGAGTTAACCAGTTCAAGTGACCTGCATCGCTTGTTCTTCTTGAGGGTCCTGCACACATCAACTGATGCTGTCCCTACAAAACAAGGGAGGGCTGTATCACAGAATCACAGAAGGATTTGGATTGAAGGGACCTTAAAGCTCATCCCATTCCACCCCCTGCCATGGGCAGGGACACCTTCCACTAGCCCAGGTTGCTCCAAGCCCCGTCCAACCTGGCCTTGAACACTTCCAGGGATCCAGGGGCAGCCACAGCTTCTCTGGGCAACCTGTGCCAGGGCCTCACCACCTTCACAGCCAGGAATTCCTTCCCAATATCCCATCTAACCCCGTCCTCTGGCAGTGGGAAGCCATTCCCCCTTGTCCTGTCATCCCAGGCCTTTATTCAAAGTCCCTCTCCAGCTTTCTTGGAGCCTCTTTAGGCACTGGAAGGGGCTCCAAGGTTTCCCTGGAACCTTCTCTTCTTCAAGCTAAACAATCCCTATACATCTTCCCACGGATCTTCTGCAAAGGTGAAGTCAAGCTCCACTCCACAGAGAGGTGCAGAGAACCTCCTCAGCTGAGCTGGACTGTGGCTCCAGCTTCAGCTCCAGCTCCCTATTGTTCAACAAAAACAGGATAATTCACACCTGCTGGGACACTTTCTCACCTCTGGCAGCTGAAACCAGTTGGAAGTTTACAGTCAACAAGTTTCTCCCCCTCCTTTGCAGTTCAGCGAAATTGTTTTAAAGATCCTTTGTCTAGAACAACACAGACAACAGTGTTTACTTAAAAACAAAGAAGCAGGACAAAAAGTGCTTTTCCTGAGCTTCCCAAGGCACAAGGGTTTGACTGGAAGGTGCAAGGCTGGTGGGGAGGGGAGTCTTGCTCAACAGTACAGTAGGTGATAGGACCGAGCATCTGAAAGGCTGGAAAAATAGCTTTAGAAAGCATTAGCTCCCACACTTTCATGTAATCAGATACAATGCTAGCCAACAAAATCCTGCGTTTAATAGCCAATCCAAGTTTTCCTTGGCTGGCAGACAAAATTTGCTTTCTGTTTTTTAACTCCAGCCTCAGTCACTCTTGAGAAACAGATTTTGCCTGCGTCGTATTTTAAACAAGTCAATATGAATGTGATTTAGAGGAGTTAGAACTCAAAGGTTGGGGTGCTGTCTTTCCTTTTCTTATTCCTGAGCAAATGTCCTACTCCTGTCTATCTGTCTGGCATGTGGGAAGCCTGTCTAGGGCAGCAGTGCGTGACCAGTGATTTGTGAATGATTTTCCATCACTCTGAGCAGACTTATTCTGGTTTATAGCCACTGTATTGACATGCTCATTGTTATCCCACTGCCCTGGCCCTGAAGACCTCCATGTGTGCACAGGTAAGAGAGCAGCTGCAGGTAAGACTCCACATGGAGAAAACAGGGTGTCCATCCCAGTGACTTGATGTACTCAACAGGAGAGGAATCAGGGTGTATATATATATATATATATATATATATATATATATACACACATATAGTATTTTAGAATGTTACCCATTTTGATAATTGGCCTATTCAAATTTGGGTCCCGAGAATCTTTCTGAACTGGGAAAGTTGCACAGTTTACATTCCTCTCAATAGCTGAAGGACCTGTTTTCCAGTTTTCTAAATCCACATATGCACAGGAAATAGTTGACAACTTGTGACCTAAAGGTGAGTATTTTACAGTGTGTTGGTTGCCTAAGGCAGCAGTTGGACTTGATGATCTTAAAAGGTCTTTTCCAAGCTAAGCTCTGATTCTGTAGGTATGTATTTGGATAGACACATGGGTTTAGCAAGAAAAGATTGTTCTGAAAATCTAGAAGACAGAGCATATGTATTGCTCTGTATGCTTACACTACATTACTGCAGGATGCATTATTACAAATGGGATTTTTCTGTCTTCACAGGCCATTTAAAAACCCAACAGGTTGCTAAGAGCCCTTTAAGGTTTTATTTTTTCACTTTTTTTAAACCAGCCATCCATGACCAGGGACAGGAACCTGTTGCTGAAGCCCACACCCCTGTGACCAGGTGGGCAGGAGGCACAGCAGCACATCAGATACAGCAAACACATGACCACAGCTCTAAAAATACACTCTGGTATCACGGCAGGCCAGGAATAGCCCAGGAAGGGGGGATGGATGGAGCCGTTCTGACAGGATTTTCATTGTTTTATCTTTTCACACCTCCCAAAGGCTGCAGCTGCGAAAGATTAACCCTGTGAGATGAGTCTACGTGCTTGGCTCCAACCATCATCCACACGGGGCAATCCCTAGGGAATGGCAATCCCAGGTGAGCCTGCTGCTTCCAGGACCAGCACTGGGACAGGCTCCTTGGACATCGCTGCCATGTGGATGTGGCACTTGGGGACAAGGTTTAGTGGTGGCCTTGGCAGTGCTGAGGGAACAGTTGGACTCAATGATCTTGGAGGGTTTTTCCAACCTAAACAATTCTGTGATTTGATGATTCCTGTGACACCTTTTACTCTGAGTGTCTTCCCTGGCTGAAGGGATCAAAGCCCCTGCTGAAAGCCCAGTTATTGATCTACTTGTTGCAGCACAGGGAGGGAAAAGAGTATGACCTGTCTGGAACACGCACAGCTGAGTTCAGAGCGCCAGGAAAGGTCCCTCCAGGAGCTGCATAAAGGGAACTTCATAGGGAAGAAGTAAAGAGAGATCACAGCCACTGCCAGGTAACCTAAGGGCCTGCCACAAGGTTGGAACATCCCGTCTTCTCCCTGAAAAGTGATCGGTATTTTCAGAATGTGCATTCTGAGACAAGGCTGGAGCACAGGGAAGAAACACGGCAGGTCTGGGGAGAGACAGAGATACAAAAAATAAACCCACCAAAAACCCCCACTATGAGACTATTCAGAGATCCATCACTGCAAGGGTCAGGAAGGGCTGGACTGTGGTCATTTACTCTGACTGACTGAATTAGGAGAGGAAAGAGAATTTTACATTTGGGGAGCCTTGCACCCTGGCCTGCAGCATCTCCACCAGGGACCCTGCGGGAAGCTGACATTCCCAAATTGAACCCCACGCAGAGTCCACCTGAGTCCCTCACAGGCTGCTGCAAAGGTTAATCACACCACAAGCTAAAAACCCAAACCCCATCTCCAGCCTGAATGTCTCCAGCATCCATTTCCAGCCCTTTGAGTTTCTAAAACTGGCTACCGCCCTCCGCTGAGAGCGCCCACGTCGGTATTTATATATGGATGGATCAATTCCTTGTGTCCTCCTGGATAAACTAAATCCCTGAGTTTCCTTAATCATTCCCCCAAACACAGGCTGCCACAAGTACTTTTCCCAGAGCACTACCTGCTGACAGGGACTAACACAGATTTATCCCCCAGGCAGCACATCTTTTATTTACTGTTTTATCCCCGTCTGAAGAGACCCAGACTTCCCATATCTTTGGTAAGAGTCACATCTGACATCTTCCTCCAAGGAACTGCTGGCTAATGTGCAAACCAGACCAATCAACTTTCCATTCAAGTTCATCAGCATTTAAATGAGGGTGAGTCACTGCTGTGCACAGCAGGGCCCGGACTCACGGGTCTAAAGATAAGGGGAGGAATTCCGATAAACACCACCTATCGTATTGATCACAAACCCAGCAGGTCTGTCACTCAACAGATTAGTGTCTCCAGCAGCTGGTCCCCTCCTAACCTCCAGCCACATCTTTCCTAAGCCTGGGTTTGCTGCAAAGGAATTTATTAAAAGATGTGGAGGGAAGAGCACTCCCATTCTTCCCTGGTGGGGGCATGATGATTAACAGAATCATTTAGGTTGGAAAAGCCCTGTAAGATTGAGTGAAACCATTCCCCCAGCATTGCCAAGTCCACCACTAACCCATGTCCCCAAGGGCCACATCCACATGGCTTTTAAATCCCTCCAGGGATGGGGACTCCACCACTGCCCTGGGCTGTCCATTCAAATCCTTGCCAAAAAAAGATGCTTGCAGAGAAATTCACGAAGAGAGGTGAAAACCTCACTCCCACCTCCACCCCCACGTGGAAAATTCAATTTACCTCTTCTCATTTGATGGAGTGTTTTGCATAGCCCCTCATGGCCTCCATGAGCACCCCCACGTCTCCTCCCCATCCCAGGCTCCCTGTTTTTTCCTGCACAGTGGGTGAGGGAGCTGCACCCTTCTGCTCCTGGCTCCTAGTGAGCCAAGGGCACAGTTCTGACCCTGGGAGCCAGCGAGGGATGGATGCAGGACAGCAACAGAACGGTTCAGGGCACATCCTGCTGGCACAGGAAATCAGGGAATTAGGGAGAACTCCAAAGCAGCTACAACCAGGCTGTGCAGGGACTTGCTTTGTATCTGCGCTTCAGGTGAAGAACTGAACGCCGCCATCCACAGGCGAGTGAGGAGACGGGGATGAAACAGGGCTGGGCTCCTTACCCCCCCTCCTTCTTCAAGGGCTGTGAAGTGCCTGAAAATAGAACATTTTGTAATGGCAAAAAAAGTAAAAGAAGCAGAACTGGGTCAATCAGCAAATGGGCTGATTTAAGAGAGAAATCGCAGTGTTCGTAATGGGCTAAAAACAGCGCTGATGCGTTGCCGAGAAAGAATATAATTAAGAGGCTTTTTAAAGCAGCACTTCCCCACCCCACCCGCAGAAATCACAGCTCACACTACCAGTATTGCTTCCCCCTCAGGGGTCAGCAAAAGTGCCGCAAGCTGGCCCAAGAATGCGGAGTTTCCGTGGGCCGGGAGAAGATCCCGAATGGCAGCGGTTCCCCGCATTCCTTCGTGGGTACATCACTGCTATCCAGTCATAAAGCACTGCAACGGAAATCGGGCTGGGGGCGGCGGGGATAGCTGACGTTTTAATTCTTTTGGTATTTAAGGAGGGGGGCTGGGAGAGCTGGGGTAGCCCAGTGGGTAAGTGGATGAAATAAAGATTAAATAACTGGATGGGTGATGGGGTATTTCTCATTGGAGGCTCTTCCTGGGGATGGCCCAGGAGGACCTACAAGGAGTACTTCTATAAGGAACACATCTTTCAACAGCATTCATTCAAGAACGAGCTTCTTGGAAGAAAACCCTGCCATAATTAGGTGTAGATGGCCCAATCTGAACGGGCGGCAGGCATGGAACTGCCAAGGGGAGATCTGCAGCCCTGAACTACCCAGAGGGTCATGCCAGCAAACTCTGCTTCCCTTTGGACACCAAACCCAAACCGATGCCTCAAAGCAGAACGGGACTTTCCTGGATTCTCCCAGGGCTGTACAATAGTCATAGAATTATTCAGATTGGAAAAGACGGTTAAGCTCATCGATTCCAACCACAAACATGGCCCAGCTTAGGTGCTGTACCCCTCAAAGTTTGCTGGAGCCAAAGGGCCATGAGCTTGACTTCAGATCCCGTAGCTCTGGAAACGGGGCAAACAGCTGGGGTGAAGCCACTGCTCCATGTCCAAGGACACCATCACACTTTGGGAGCATCTCTGGGGACATCCCCACCCACTCTGCCCTGCCAGAGAGGAGCAAAGTGGATGAGTCAGTCCTAGAAAGTTCATTCCTTTGACTTCTGCTCCTTGCTCTAATTAATCTTTGGGGTAATGAGATAAGCAGCCCTTCCTTTATTCTTGCCCAAGCTAAATTGCATGTGGTACCATCCACCTTGGGGTGGTCACCCAGAACTGGTGCCCTCCTTCCCCATCCCACAGTGGCAACCTTTTCCTCTTCATTTGTCCTGAACACAAAACCACTCGGGATCAAGGAAAGCTCCACAAGGGCTGGAGGTGATGGGGGGGAGAGAGAGGGTCAGCGGAAAAGACACAAAAAGAGAGGCAGAGAGAGCTGCTCCTGTTGAGAAACCCCAATTACCCCAGATTGAGCTATTCCACCTCCTTCTAAATATCCCAGCAAGGAGCCGGCGCATCGGGCGTGCCAAGCCTCAGCAGCTCCCCGCTGGAAAATTTTGGCTGGTGCCTCCCCCTCCCTCCACACAAACCCTCGCTCTCCCTCTCTCGCAGGCACGCACAGGGAAAGGGAGGGAGAGCAGAGCAAAAACCACAAGCAAATGTTCTGGTGCAGTATTTCCCCTCGTCAGACCGTCGCACTCGAGATTCAAATCGTGTTTAAGGAATTTCAAAAAAAAAAAAAAAAAAGCCCTTCCCCAGTGCTGGAGGCAGCTCCAGTGGGACACACTGCTCTGGCTCACCAGTGCAAACATAGAGCTCTCCACAAGAGCTTAAACAAACTGGAAAATAATTAAACATTACTGAGAAATTTAGGGTTTTTTTTTTTTTAATACGGAAAAAATAATCGCAGTAGACGATATACACTGGGAAACCTCCAAGAGTCTGACCTTTAACTGAGCAGCTAGGACAGTTAGACAAGCATGCCTGAGGATTGCATATACATGCAAAGGAGCACCAGAGGGTTTTCCAAACCCTCCACAAACAAACCACACATCTCTTCAAGAAAAAAAAAAGACAAAAAAGAAATGTTTTGTTCTCGATTTGCCTGTTAGGCGATGCTTAAATCAGTGTTACACATGACATTACCCAACCCTACCACTACACTCTGGGAGATTTTATTTCACGTGGACTCTCAGCTGAATAGGAGGAATGAGCCCTCTCTCCTGATTTTAAAAGGAAAAAAAGGAAAATGAAGGTTACTCCAAGGAGCCTTTACATTGCTCTGACAATGAAAAAGTGTGGGCGAGTGTGCAGGAGAAACCCATTCATCTTCTGAGGGTCCTTCACTCAGCCAAAATAAGACGTTTCAGTTTAAACACAAAAATCCTTATAGCAAAGACACAACCAAGCCTGTTTTGTTGCAGAATGATGCAGGGGACTCAAACCTTATCTCTGGAAAACTGGGATCAGAGGTAACCAACCTGAGGTGACTGTTTCCATCCTGCCTCCCCTGTGGTTGCTGGAGCTGCACAACGTTTCCAGCGCTTTGGAAAAATAGTTTCAGGTTCTGCTGCCTCTATCTTGGCACCAAAACCAAATTTCCATTAGTGAAAGGCTGAGGGATGATTTCACTTCAGAGCTGAAATGGGGAAACCAGCAAAATGAGTAAGATGCAGCTGAACATACACCGGGGTCTGTGTCATAAGCCTGTGCTGAAAAATGGGGGTTTATCCACTTTTTGGGGGGACAAAATACTCAAAACACAAGCGAGAGATGCTTTTAAAGAGGATTTCTCAGCTGTGTGCCAACTAATGCACCACCCCCAGGGATCACCAGGGATGGTGTGGGACAGCCAGCGCGGAGCAGACACCCCAGGAGGGTGCAGGGGTGCCCCAGGATGGGCAGAGGTATGGGGACCAAGGGATCCAGCCCAGGAAAACACCCTGGGCTCCAAGAGGGCCTCCCCAGGCAGCAAAGGTGCAGGAAGGCAGCAGACAGGGAAGCTGACCTCCAACTCGCTGCCAACGAACGCCGAGGTTATTCACGTCCAAACAAATAATTCTTCTATAAATAACGCGGCCGCTCTGACTTCCTGAGCGAAACCCTTCTCCTCTGGAGCTCCCGGAGGTGGAAGGAAATGGCGTCGGCTTGGGAGCTCACGGCAGGAGGCGGAACTCCACCAAAACTCGTGTGAGGGGAGCACGGAGCGGCTCCTCCATACGCTGTTCCCGTGTCCCCGGCGCACATGTGCCGGCTCAGGCACGTGTGACACACACCAGCTGCCACGCAGAGCACCACACAGACAAAAAAACTTGGGTTTCCTTCTTTCCTGAGCCTTTTTTTCTTTTTATGCCACAACAACGAGGTTTGCAGTTCAAGCCATGAAGTGGACATTAACGATGCATCTTTCAGGCACCACTTCTCTGGCCAAGCATGGCAAAGGCACCTTGGAGTCAAAAAGCATCACGACACATCCTCGGCGAGCAGCCAGAACATGTTGCCAGCATTCCCAAGCAGGAAGGATGCAACAGGGGCTCAGGCCAGGCATGCAACAGAGATGGGAAAGGTGCAGGTCCTTTCCCTGGGTCCTCTTGTCTTTGGAGCATCTCGGTCCATCTTGCTGCTGGGCTGCCTGAAGGAGCCACGAGCCTCCCACTGCTGTGAGTATGAAAACAGCAGTGGCTGGGTACACCTGAGCCCTGCCCCAAGGGAGCTGGTGAGGCTGTTCCAAAAAACCTCCTGCTTCCTGAGCCAGAGCCATCTGTCTAGATGGAGGACATTCCTCACTCCTCCACCTGCCCAGTGCCTGGTATGAGCTGTGTCCTCACTTGACAAGGGCAGGAATCACGGTGAAATTCCCCAGGGCAGAATCCTAATCCTCCCAGGAAAGTCAACAATGCCTCAAGAGGTGTTTTGGCACCTGAATTCCCTGGACCAAGAAGGATTCAGTAGAATGCTCAGGCATCTCCTCCAGCCTCAGGAGCTCTTCACGGAGAAGCAGCATCCGGCAAGACATCTTGGACACCTGGGAGAGCCAAAGCCTGTCTAGATGGCCAAATGGACCTAGGGTGGAAACACCCCCGAAGTGCTCAAGGCTAGGCTGGATGGGGATTTGAGTGACCTGTCGAGTGGAAGGTGTCCCTGCCCATGGCAGGGGGTGGAAGGAGATGGTCTTTAAGGCCCCTTCCAACCCAAACCAGTCTGTGATTCCATGAAACCAAGCCCCCAAGCAAAGGATGGATCCTGTGCCACTGCCCAGCCTTAAGGTGCTATGGCAGCTGGAGATGTCAGGAAAAGTGAGTGAGACATGGCATCTCCAGACATCCAGAGCTTCAGAGCAAAACACACAAGATTTTCTCGAAGAGGTCTGACCCGTACCCTCTTCTCTGCAGCCAGGAGAAAACCAGTCCAGGTGATATTTCAGAGCAGAACGGCAAAATTGGGTTCTTTTTCCTTCTGCTTTTAAGGAAAACCAGGCATCTCAGACACACAAAGGCCTGAGTGCTTCTTCCCCTGTGCAGCTGTAACTACAACTGCCCGCTGGTTCCCAAACCTTTCAACACTCGAGTCCCACTGACTTGCAGTAAGTCGCAGATATGAAGTTATTTAAAGCACTTTTAAAATATTAATTGACATTTGCCTTACAGAGGGGAAAAAAAAGGGAAGAGACAGAGATAGGAACCCCAGGGATCCAGACGATCCAATTTCAGGCACCTAATTAAAATTAAATTTCAATTAATTTCCAATTACTTTAGTTTAAACTTGTTTTGTATTTATACTTTTTTTTTTTTTTTTTGCTAGTTGCCTAAAAATGAATCTGTCCCTTTGGTTGCTTTCCAATTAAATATCATCTTGACACTCAAATTAATGCTTTTATTTGGTAACTCTGAGGTTATTCAAAAATCCCTACCCATTTGATTCAAGGACTTCGGGAGAACTTGACAGACATTCCCCACTTCCCTTTTTCACTACGGTAGGAATGATGATTCATTTTATTTACTACAGGCTCATTCTCTGCAGCAACGTGTTAAACTTTGCTCAAGTGGAAACCGAAGAGCGGAATGACAAGGTGGCTTCAGCACTGCAGAATATTTATGGAGAAAACAATGGGATCAAAACTTATTTTGCTTGTATTGTGCTTTTAAATTTTTAAATTATTTATTATTATTATTATTTTCTGGTTTTTTTCCTGGTCAGTCTCAAGAGCTCAGAAACAACAGATCTTTCCTCAGCGTCAGGGTCCCCGTCCGTGGCTCAGCTCTGATGACTTTCTCTACTTTTAAGGGACCAGCCATGGAACAGGACTGGTCAATTCAACCCAAAAGGAAGAAAATCCAGCATTTCAATAACCTCTTTACAGATACTTTGCTATAAACTTCCCAGCCCCAAGAGCGTGACTTGCACACTCTGGCAGCAAACAAGCAGCACTTGAATATTTAATATGAAGCACAGCAACTCATCGTGGTATGTTTTTATACTAACACAGGTTGTCATCATGTGAAGTCTCATTTTCATTCTTTTCTTACAAAACAATAAAAAGCTTTAAGCAATAACCATTCCTTAATTTTTATTTATTTCATCTGCCCTGTTCTGTATTTACATCCTACACTTCGCCTGAGTTTCCCAGCATTATTCAAAGGCTGGGAGCTGCTGCACAGAAACCGGATGGCTGACGCTCTGATAAATACCTGTAGGCTCTCTGCCACCACTAATGAGAGAAAATATGTACAGAAGTAGGAAAAAAAAGCTCTCCAAAAGTTGGAGTTACAGTGCTCATCTCTGGAAGGATTCCCACTCATTTTTGGAAGCATGCATGCCGGGGGGGAAAAAAAAGAATCCAACAAAACCTGTGGGCGTCTGAAGCCACCTCAGCTTTGAGAGACTGAAGGATCTGGTATAAAATTGGCAAAAACATCCTTCTGCAGAGAGACAAATTGCAGACAGGCACGATTCAGTGCTGCCTGGGAGAAAACCTGGACCGGGGATATTTGCAGGGAAACTAAAACAGAGAGCAGAGAGGGGGCAAGAAGTGCCCCAGAACACTCTGCAGAGTCCTTCCACTTTGCAATTGGAAATAATTTTTTTTCCCAGTAAAACATCACTGACACATCACGTATGTCTTCTTTGCCTCTGTTTTTCCCCCAAAAACCCCAACAGAGGGTTTACATCAGAGCTGCTTCCGTTGAGAGCAGGGAGTTCCTGGTCACTTCGAGATCTGGCGCTCATCCCTGCACTCGCTGCTTGAGCGGAGCCACTCCGGGGTCACGGTGACAGGTGCAGTTGTAGAAAAAACACCAGAACATCCGATAAACAAGGCAGCAAAGCGACTCCTTCGTGCGAGCCCGTTCCACATTCCCCCCGGGCTAAGCTCCGTGCTGCTGCAGCGGGCTGGAGCCCCGGGCGGTGGGATCTGCTCCCCACGGAGCTGAGCCAGGCTTGCAGGGAGCAGCAGGAGCCCTGGCACATCATCAGTGACTTACCCAGGAGCACGCAGGGGGACTGGTGGCTGCTGACAGCCAATAAAACACCCACGCTGAGCCCAAAAGAGGCACACCAGGAGCCCAGACCTCAGGGAATGGTGTCTCCACACCCTCTGAGTGACACTATCAGCTCTAAAATCACTTACGCATAGTTTAGAATTGCTTGTACCTTCGGTGCAAGAAGATGAAAGGTTCCTGGCATCAGCACGTGCCACAAAGGACTGAAATCCTGCATTTCTTGCTCCCAAGGACTTTTCAATCCCTAGGACACCTTGACAGCCTTGTGGCAGCCAAAACCAAGCTCCTGGTCCCCCTCCCTTAGGGCACGGCCAGTTCCCCCCACCAGCACAGCGACCACTCTGCTGTACATGGCCACAAAAGGGAAGAAAAAACAACCACCCCATACAGCAAAAACGGGTCTAAAAACCAATGGAATAGTCAAGAAGTTACCACTCCTTTCAAATCATTAATGCGCAGCCTGAGAAATAATGTCAGCAAAACTGCAAAGCAAATGCAGGTTTTTGTTTTTAAGCTGTGCAAGCAGAAGTTCTAAAAAAACTCAGCTTTTCTCCAGTTGTGTTTTCCTTTTGAAATCTGTCAGTTTGAATCATTTCTCCAGATCAGGAAAGTGCTTTATGATCCTCCATCCCCAAACCCAACAGCTTTGCTCGTAACGCCTTTAGAAAGGAAGAGAAAAAAAAAAATCTTTCTGTTCTCTTACTCCATCCTCAAAGAGGCTGGTTGGATTCCTGATGCTCCAGCATATTTCTGTCTTTTACCACACTTCAAGGCTATTTTTTCCCTGCCAAAATATGCAAGGAAAAGCAACACAAGCCCTGCAGCTTTGGGGGAAGGGCCAGCCCTGCAGCTCTTATTATCTTTGGATGGGAAAAGGGAGACAGTGTTGATACCTTGGATATTTCTAGATCCTACCACCGTCCTACCAAGGAAGTCTGAAACATAAAATGCCATTGGAAACATCACATGGGGCATTAAAAAAAAAAAAAACACTCTAAGAGTTTAATTTGCTTAATTATCAGCATCTGAATTCTCTTGGATGTAACCAGCTTGAAGATTGTGCTGGTTACACAGCTCATGTGCTGCTCTACACAATTTAAACCAGCACCAAACCTTCACCTGGGGGTTCACATCTTCCTAAACACATCTCTGGTGTCAAACATTTTATGAACTTGAACATTTCCTTGCACTTGGGATGTGACCTGACATCCAGCTGCGCATCCAGCCAGGGTAAGAGCAAGCCAGGGCAAGACTTGAGGTCTGGGTTGCTCCCTCACGGTTCACAATTTGGCCCACAATTTTGTGACTGAGCAGATAAAAGCTTGGCGTTGACCAGTTCACAGCTGTGTGATGGTTTGACAATACAAAGCTCAGAACTCGTTATTTTGTGAGCTCAGTCCCAGCCACACCCTGCCTCAGCCCTGACCAGCAAAGGCAGAATTGCCAAGTGCATCAACCCAAACCACCACGGCTGTGATCATCCATCATTCCTAAATCCACGGCTCAGCACTGTGGATGCTCTTCTCCAAGGATATATTTAAAATGGGGGATGATATTAATTGCTCTGCTGAAAAGTCAGACAGAGAGCAAGCACAGCTTCAAAGATTCATTAAATTCCCCCAGAACAAGACACAAAGTCCTTAAGTCTGTTTTCCATTAGAAAAGAAGTAGCCCAAAGAGATTCCCATTGTTCTCCTGCTTCTGGGGTCGGTTTCCCAAACTTACATCTCAGCACACTGGGTCTGGATGGAACCCAAGGAAGTCCCCAAAAATGCTGGGCTTTTGGAAAATGAGAGTTTATACTTGGAAAGCATCACTTTACAGGCCTTGCAAGTGAGAGGATTTCCCACACGCCCCCTTGCAATGACCCCAGCACAAATTCCCTATCAGGCTGAGGATGCGGCATTCTGTAGGTCATAGGTTAATGGATACAGCAACCACATGGGAATGGCAGGAGTCTGACAAGGCACATACAGACGAACTTTAGCTCCCCAATTTCAGCACCCAGTGTCCCAGAGACTCAGAAGACAGAGCAGGTAAACAAAATCAGAGAATCCCAGAATGGCTTGGGTTGGAAGGGACCTGATGCTTTCTCATTCCACCCCTTGCCACGGGCAGGGACACCTCCCACTAGCCCAGGCTGCTCCAAGACCTGTCCAGCCTGGCCTTGGACACTTCCAGGGATGAAAATGAGTAGCACATAGTCTGACACAGAAAGAGGATTTTGCTACTGCAGAGCTCATTTACTCATTCACACTCCCCTTGCCCATCCATCCCTGCCCTCTGGCAATGGGAAGCCATTCTCTCTTGTCCAGTCACTCCAGGCCCTTGTCCCCAGTCCCTCTCCAGCTCTCCTGGGGCCCCTTTAGGCACTGGAATGGACTCTAAGGTCTCCCTAGAGTCTTCTCCAGGCTTTACAGTCCTAATTGTCTGTCTTTCCTAATAGGAGATGTGCTCCAGACCTTTTATCATCTTGGTGGCCCTAAAATAACGCCGGCTCCGTGCTGCTCACATCCCTGGGGCATGCCCAGCCATCAGCCCCGTCCATTCCAACCAAAGGAAAGCTGCTGGGTTTTCATCCACAGCTCCATAAAACAACGGGCATCTGTTCACCGAGTCCAACACGACACAAACCCAGACTTTACAGAGTTTATCCAAAGCAATTCTTTCCAGCTTAGGAAAACCGAGGCTCCCTGGCTGAGGGACAGGCCCTGCTGTTCCTGTGCATGTCGGCTGTCCTGCAGACTGCCCTGAGCAGCTGTGCAGATGGCAAAAATGCTCTTTTTTTTTAATCCTTTTGAGCAGCATCTCACTGAGATGGTCCCACGGGAGGAGTCTGGCTCAGCTCTGGAGACCACGCACGGGTCTGACAGGAACAGAACTTGCTGTGCTGATGGGCTGGGAAATCCCTCCCACCCCTTCACAGATGTTCCTCCAAACACTTCTGCTGATTGAAACGACACCTCCGTCATCAGATGAACATATGGCTGCGTTTGCACCAGCACTGCTTTAATTGTTCCTGCAAGGCGCTTTAAGGACAGGCTGGACCACAAAAGCATCATTACAGACCTTTCTACGAAAAAATTGGCTCTAGGGTTTATTTTTCCCCCCTGCAGAGCCTGACCATCCCTGCAGTGTCTGGGTATGAGCCTTGGAGCTGTGGTGCAGGTGCCTGGCTTGAGGACACAAGCTGTCCCCCGCTTCCCTGGGTATCCAGCTGGAAAAGGTCCAGAGAGCTCTAATTAACCAAACTGCTCGTTTACCTTTACAGAGCTGCTTTTCCCAAGGGCTGCACTGGAGATGAGGGAGAGATGCTGTGCCCTGTGAGGACAGATGGATGCAGAGCTGTCAGCTCACACAGGTGCCAGCGTAAACCAGCTTCTCCAGTGGTTTTATGGCCAGGAGGACAAAAAGGAGATTTGGGAATGCAAAAGTTCACTGAGACAAGAGCAGTTTTACCAATCCCCACAACCACACCAGGAAAAGAGTTTGCCAAGGGATGCTACTGCATCCCGGGCTCACCACGATCACTTCTTCTTTCCTCAAGGGCATCCAGGTCTCATTATACACAATCCCAGCTCTTTTCAAAACAAGGTTTTACCATATGAAAGAAAAAAACAACCACTGGAAAAAGGACCCTCCAGGTGAAAGGGGAGCAGGGAGCCCAGGTAAGACTCTCCTCCAGAGGGAAACAATCCAGCTACAGAGCCACAAAATTTAAGGGAACAGGAGAGAATATGGACAACAGGGAACATGAAGGCCAGAAAAAAAGGGGTCTATGGTTAAAAAGAAATTAAATAAAGGAAAAGGCAGGAGAGTGGGACTGAAAAAGAAACCCCACCAGGAGTGATGCAGAGCTGCCTTTCAGTGCTCCAGCCCTTGTGTTTTCTGGCCTTATTTGTGAAACACAAATAATCCAGCCTTCTCCATAAGCAGCCAGATCTGGTGGAATTACATGTCTGAACACTCTCGGTACACAGACAGAAAGCTGTGGAAACACAGCTTAAGGCAATGTGCATTAACAAGGGGGCCTTTATCACTCAACCTGGCACAGGGAAGCCCGCTGGCCCCGGATGGAGTCCATGCAATTGGTGTGTTCCACGGGCTCTGACTGGGGATATCCCCGGCTGCATCCATCGATTTTTCCTCCTCATGATGTAGATGGGACCCACTGGACATGGGCAAGGAGAAGGGATGCTGCTACCCATCACTGTCCCTTCACGGGGCAGGAGGAGGGATGGTGAGAACAAAACATGTAGGTAACACCTTCCCCCTCAGCGCTGAGCATCTGCCCTCACCTCTGGATAAAATCCCTGCATGCTGCTCCCATGTACCAGGTTAGGCATGGGAGAGAGGATTTCCAGCCACAGGAGCACATCACCTACTGGGAAGAACAGCAGGCAAGAGCTGACCCCATTTCAGGGAGTTGATGGAAAATGCCGAAATCAAATCCAGCTCACCCAGAAAGCAGGAGCTCAGCTACGGGAACGAGGGAGTGCAATTGTCTGGCCAGACCAGAGGATCAGCATGCTCCCTTCTGGCTGGAGGATCTAAGGATACCAAAGTATTTTCCAGACCAAAAACATACGCATTTATTTTCAAAGACCTCCTGTTAGGGAGAGCCCTGTTCCTACAGGGACAAATTCCCACCTCTGCCGAAAAGCTGTTCCAAGCCTTCTGCAAGGAAGCCTCAGGGCAGAGGGGTTGCAGAGCATTTCCCCCTTTACCCACATCTGCATGGGTGAGGCAAATGTTCCTTGCATGCAGGATGAATGGGGGACTCAGATGTTTTGGCCAAGATGGCCACATCCAGGCCCCCCCCACAAAGCAGAAACCTCCACTCTCATCTCTCCCTCCTTTACCCACATGAAGGTGGCAAAGCCACTGCAGCCTTCTGCTTCCACAGCCAGCTCGAAATAAATTATTATACTCAGTCCAAATAAATTACTGTACTCAGCTCAGACACCTCAGCTCTTGTTTCCAGGCTGTTCTCAACCAAAAAGAAAATAATTCAGAAAATTCAGGTGGGCTTTATTTATTTTTTCCTACCCAAAGAAATTTTTCTTCTATTTAAACCTGCCTGATGACTGGAGGGGAGTCAGGGCTCCTGATGAAGAGCTGCAATCCTCTGTGACTGTGAGACAGGGAAAAATAAAGAGTCTTCCCAATACCTGAGCTGGGACCTGTAATGCATGACTACAGAATCCCAGACTGGTTTGGGTAGGAAGGGACATCAAAGAACATCCAGTTCCACACCCTGCCGTGGGCAGGGACACCTCCCACTATCCCGGGTTGCTCCAAGCCCCATCCAACCTGGCCTTGGACACTTCCAGGGATCCAGGGGCAGCCACAGCTTCTCTGGGCACCCTGTGCCAGAGTCTCACCACCCTACGAGCAAATTTCTTCTTAACATCTAATCTAAACCTGCCCTGTCAGTTTAAAACAACTGGATGGTTTAGTCCATGATGAGGACTCTGATACAGAAGGATGGGAAAGACAAGGCTTTGCTTTGAAAGCTGGGACTGAATATTCTTCCTACATTTACATTTCCAGCTGTACAGGTGCCTTTTAAAGCCACACTGAAAGACATCAGCACACTTCTACGTGCAGGTTAACAGGCACCATCCGAGTGCTGCACAGCACCGTGCCCACACCACACTTTGTGCTTACTGCAGCATTTTCTGTCAGAAGACCTCAGCATGAATCCATTCATCTTCCCAGTTCCTCTTACAGAGGGAGGAGAGGACCAAAAAAACAAACCTGGGCTAAAGATGAAACCATCCCACTGGGATTGCCTTCAGCACAGAACCTATGCATTTTTTAATTTCTTTCCCCCGGACCTGCAAAGAAGTGTGCTTGCAATAGGGAGCACACAAAAGGTCAAGTATCAAGCCAGATGCTGATTCTCTGACTTCAACCTGTGCTTGCCCAGGCAGGAGCTGTGTGCTTGTGTGCTCTGCAAGTCCATGCCAATGTGACTTTTTGAGCCCAGAAGAGCAGGTTTTACTACCTGAATGCAAGTACAGGACAAGGTTGGCTATCTGGGATGCAGGGATGTGGGTGACAGATCTTGAGACCCTGCAAGAGCTGCTCTCACTGCTGCTTCTCTTCCCCCAAAACCCTGCAGTTCCTGATGACCTGACTCGGAAGCAGGAGCAGGGCTGCCACAGGTGAGGTGGAAATACACAGGGCAGCAGCTCCAATGGGAGGAGGAGCAAGAGGAGCAGCTCTGGTCACTGCAGATGCCCTATCCCATTCCTGCCCCATGGCACAGCCACTTATCCTGTGCCTGCAGGAGCCAGCTCCTAAATTTAAAACAGCCAGAGAGCAGCTTTGAAACAACAGCCAAGCCTCGGGGATATGTGTGTGCCAGACGAGGAAGGGAAATCATCCCCACGCTTCTCTTGCAGTCTGGGACGTGGGGAGCAGCTCTGGCACCCACCAAACAGTGCCTTCATTCCCATTTGCCTGCCGAAAACAGCATGGCAGCAGCTCTAAGAGGTCTGGATTAGGGGCATCACTTCCCAGTCACGGGATGCGAGGGATCCCACGGCGAGAGAAGGGTCCCCTTGGGGCCATCTCGCAGCCAGCCTGGGTGGGCAGGCACCTTCTCACCCTAACACACCCGGAATTCCCATCCACACTGCTTCCAGACTGGAATTATACAACAGTTTAGGTTGGAAAAGACTTAAGACCTAACACTGGCACAGCCACCACTAAACCATATCCACATCTACACATCTCTAGAATACTTCCAGAGATGGAAGCTGGAATTCAACCATCCCCCCTGGCTGCACAAGCTCTCCCGAGCTGATGCTCTCCTGAAGGGTCTCCCAAAGACTCCAGGGCAGAGCCAGAGGGGACCCCTCTGCTGAGCCAAAGGAGGGAGAAGTGGGGTCCACGTGGGAATCCCTTGACTTAGGCTGATGCATCCTGGTCCTCTTGGGATGTCAATGGGGAACCTTCCACAGGAATCTTGGCTTGCACATGGACCAATGTATGCTAGAAGAAAGAAATAAATAATGCACAGAACAGGGGGTACACTGGAAAAAAGGAAAAATGAACCCAAGAATCCGAGAATGGTTTCAGTTGGAAGGGACCGTAAAGATCACCTAGTTCCAATTTCCCTGCCTTGGGCAGGGACACCTTCCTCCACACGAGGTTGCTCCAAGTCCCAGCTCCAGCTCTTATTTCAGACAGAAAATGCTTCCTCTCTCATGGCAACACAATAAAATGAGATATTTCTGTGGCTTCTACTTTGACAGGAAAATGGCCAGAGCTGAGAAACGTGAGGCCACAATGAATCCCAAGTGAGCCCTTCCCATGCTCCACTGCCTGGCTCTGGCACTAGAGACACAACACTGTCCTTTATCCCTAAGGATGATTTCCCTTCTTTTTTCCTCCTCGTTACCACACATCACCAGCCAAAGGGACATCTGAGAGGAAGGATAAAAAAAGCTGATTTTTCAAAAACAACTGGAATATTGCACAGCCCAATTCACCCTCTCGTTGATAGATAAGGGGAAACCAAAATCGTTTGGACAGAGGGAGGAGAATTGCAGCAGCTCCAGCCCCAGCTGGAGCTCTATCCCACAGTCCTGAAGGTTTTTCCTACAACCACAAACCCTTTTTGCTCAGGAGTGAGGATACACGTCCCATGCCACCAGAGCCCTCATTTCCCTAAACACATCCCAAATGTGATTTAGGGTTTCCACCCTGCCAAAAGCACTTAATGCCTGAAAGAAGAGGGGCTGCAGCATCCCTGCTCCCTTCCTGGCATGCAGGACACAGCAAGCCACTTGCCCTCTAGTCCCTGTGTCAGCTGATAGGGAGGAAAGGAAAATCCATAGTTACAAAATCCTAAACAAGCAGAGAGATGTAGGATGGAAGAAGGAAGCTGTGCCCAGGCTGGGTGCACAAGAACCCCCCAAGATGCCAAGAAGATGATTTGGGACCCACCCACAAGTCAGCCTCAGGAGAACACAACAAGAACCAGCAGGGCTAAGAAAGGAGGGAAAACCACTGCACACATTCCCCAGTTTTACAAGCTTTTTCCAACTGCTAAAATAAAAAAACCCAGAGCAAATTTAGCAAAACATGTCAACAAGTTCTATGTTACAGCCCAGACACACGTGCTCTCCTCAATAAGTCACATTTTTAGAAACCTTCTTTTGCAAAACCTGTTGGTGTTGGTGGGCCTTCTGTTTTCTTTTCTAGCTCCAAGTACTCACAGGCATCCTGGAGACTTAAAAAAACCCCAGACTTTTAGACTTGCATGCACAGAGAGGACTAAGAGAGTGTCACCATGTGTCTGAGATGTTAAATCCTCCAAAACCATATGCTGGTGATTGCTCTAACAAAAGAGACTGCAATGATAAAAGGAAGCCTTATGTTCAAGTACCCGTTAGTTGTGCAAGATTAGAAATTAGCTCACAATCCAATCCTTATAAAAAGGCTTTAAAAGCACAGGATTTCTCCTTAATATGAAAGTAATGAACTGATAGCTATTCATTATTGAATTACTTATTCAGATTTAACAGCAGCACAAGTACAAAGCTTCTCATCTTCTGTGTCCTCCTGACAAACTACAGAAGGAAGGACAAGAGGCAAATATATCCCATGGGTTTCACATGTAAACCCCACCCCCATAATCACAGAATGGTTGGAGAAGACCTCTCAGATCACTGAACCCCACCTTTGACTGTCACCACCTTCTCAACCAGACCAGAGCACTGAGTGCCACAACCAGTCATGATGTGAACACTTGAACACTTCCAAGGTTGGTGAACACCTCCAGGGATGCTGAAAACCTCCAGGGATGGGTTCCACAGGAACCTGGGCTGCCTTGCTGAATCTGAGGTCAAGGATTTACTGGCTGATCAATACAGCTTATCCCCAGGGCATGAGAAGTTTAATTATGGAAAAAATGAGCCACACATTAAACAGCTTGTGCAAAAACTAGTGCTGATCACACACAAAGGAGTGGGTGGACACCTCCATGCCCAAGACCAATGTGGCCAGACAAACCATCCCCTGAAATATCTTCCTTCCCAGCCTCCTCCTCCTCTTCCCAAACCTGGCTTTGGTTTCAGCTCCAGTTGCTCCCTCACAAATTGCTCCTCCTTAAATAGTCTCCCTTCCTCCTTCCTAGGGGAGGATTTGCCCCACAGGATGACAGCAGGCTGCACTATCAGAAGAAAGCTAAAATAGACTTTCACTAAGATTAACATCCCACTAGCAGCTGTATTACAGTGAAATGCAACCACCCAGAGGGTTAATAAATATATGGATGGATTAATACAGAGACAGAAACTTATAACTAGACTGAACATTTAATTTCTGCAGTGAATTCCCGAGAAAGGAGGAAGGCGGGAGCACCCATAAAATAAGGAATACACCACCCAGGCAGAACAGCTGTGCACACCATGAAGAATCAGGAAGAAATTGTTCCCTGTGAGGGTGGTGAGGCCCTGGCACAGACTACCCAGGGAAGCTGTGGCTGCCCCATCCCTAGAAGTGTTCCAGTCCAGGCTGGATGGGGCTTGGAGCAACCTGGCCAGCCAAAGGTGTCCCAGCCCATGGCAGGGGGTGGGGATGAGATGGTTTTTCAGGTGCCTTCCAACCCAACCATCCTGTAAGCCTCCATCTGCAGCATCAACGCTGGAGGAGCGTGAGGATGCAGAAAAAGGAAGGAGCTAACAGTATTCCTGTCATTTACCACCCATGCACAAAATTACAGATAGTAAATCAAAGCAAATCTGAGGTGCATTTTTGGGGCAGAAGGGGACCAGAGGGAAGGTGTTTCAATCCCCTAAATGAGTGTCACTGCACATATCCAAAGCCTTTCCAAATGGTTTCTGGAGAGGTGGCTGCTGCAGTCTGGTTGTCTGCAAGCAAGTGATGCAGACCAAGCACTCAGCAACACTGCAAAACCAGCTATAAACACACCTGCCATCTGAACCTGGTAAGTGGGAAAGAAAACTAACCTGGATATTGGAATTACTCTTGAAAGACCAACTGTCCCTTCCCATCCACCAGAAGTAACAGCAAGCAAGGATTTGTATCTAAGATGAGCTACGAGAATCAGTTTGTGCTCAAGTTGTGGTTCACCACCAGAAAGATCCATCAGGAGAAGCAGAGTGCTCAGTGCAGAATCAGACACAGTTATCTCCAGATGCTGCACCATTATCTCGTTGCAACACACAGTTCCTCCATGGGATGTGATAAACAGTAAAGCCATCCTTAGCAATGTGAAGGCATCGCATCTATAAAACACCCACCTCGTGTAACAGAGCAAACACACAGTGGGAAAAGCAGTTGGTGGTATGAAGAAAATAAAGAGGGGAAAAAAGCCCACTTCTCTGACAGGATTTATTTTTAAATGATGGTTGCTCAAGCCTGCTCAGGGATTCGGTACGTCAGCAGCAGCTCCCGTGCACGAGGACAAATGGTGACTCAGCAGGTAAAAGCTGTCAAAAACATGTCCAAAATGGAAATGATAAAAAAAAAAAAACACAGGAGGAAAAGCTATAAACACCTCGAGCAGTTTTGCTTTGTGTGCTGGTCGGATGCCTGAGGCTGCAGATGATGCTCTGCAAAGCAAGCAGGGGAACCCCATTCCCATCCCGAGCACTCACAGGTGGTACCCTCCTCTGAAGGCAGGAGCCACCAATGGCAGCTGGATCCCCAACCCCAGGAACCACTTTGGGATCCATGTCTGCCCCAAATACAATGTGCCATGGGATCCCATCACCACTGGACTTCAGACAGGATGCTAAAGACAGCCTTGCACCCCAAGAAGCATCCTGCCCCAGCTTTCATTGCACATTGCTCCGGAAAGGACAGGAGTGAGACTTTTTAATGCACATTCAGACAAAAAATACCCCTTTTTTTGCACTGCCTTTTTTTTTTGATTTTAAATAAAAGTCAAAAAGCCCAGCCAACATGAAAGGCTGGATAAACACTCCTCCTTTCCCCAGCAGAAATTACAAAAATGCCTTTGAATTTGTTTTGGCAAGAAACAATGTTTTTTATGAAAGAGCTTCATTGAAAAGTCACAATTTGGAATGTATTCATCTATTCTACATTTAAAAAAAAGTTTTAATTACCACTTTAGGAGTATTTTGACATAGTTTATGGTTTGTTAGATTGTGCTGTGCGTTACAAATGCCAAACACACCTTTTGGAATTGCCTTATTATTGTATTAATGCAAAATGTGGGGTTTGTGCTGCCGAGACTCGTGTCGGCAAATGAAAAATAATAAATTAATTCCATTTGGAGAAAACGCTGCCATTTATAACCCAGCAATTAAGAACAGATTTAATTTTAGATATTGCTGCATTCTTCAGCTTATCAAGTTATTCAGTACCAACACTGCTACTATCAGTATATGCTCAGTTCTTTAAAAAAGAGACCCAGGCCAATTTCTCACCCCTTAAATTAGCAATGCTAGACACGAAAAGTTTACGCGGCTTTCCTCTCTTCTGAAAGCTGCAACATACGGATTCTGCTGGGAAAAAAAACAAAGTAGCACATGCTGGAGTTTCTACTATAACAGGCCAAATTTTATCAGCCACGGGCATGTAAGGAGTTAACAAAAAACCACAAACCTCAACGGATGGAGGCAGAGGTGAATGTGTTTGCAAACCAGGGGGCGTAGACATTTTGAGGGAGAGGAAAACAGCCCAAATCCTGGCTCTGGAGAGATATCCACAGCCCCATCTCCCTCCCCAGGGCCAGGCAGTCACGCAGCAGATAGGAGATGGAGAGAGTAAAACGCTTTTTATTTGGCTGCAGCTCTGCCAGCGGGAAGGTGATGCCCAGGGAGGGCTGGTGCTTCGGGCAGGGCTCCAGCTGGCACGGAGGGGATGGGAGGCTGCTGGCTGCATCCCACGCAGGGAAGAGTCGGAGCAGTCCAGGGACCAGCACCTGCATCCTGGCAGCCATGGGGCAACCCCGGGGCTCCCTGAGAGCCGAAAGGCTGGCGGGAAATGGGAGCTGTCCTCAGTGTCTCCCCTGGGGCACGCAGCACAAAACACTCGCTGTCACCACCAGCAACCTCGACATCATGAAAACAGTCTCTGTGGCCAAGGAAAGGGAAGGGAAACAGGAGCAAGGACGTGGGAACTCCCCTTCCCCCACGCGTCCTCACAGCGTCACCAGGCTCCGGGCCACCTCCAGCAGCAGGAGAGCACAATGTACGGAAAGAAGAGACACACACGGGTTGTGGCAGCAGTCCAGACTTGGAAAGCAAAGTTAACACATGTGGTGAGGGACAAGCAGGGAAACAGCTCTGTAATGATGGTGGTGGAGGGCCCTGGGCATCCCCTGCAGCACTGAGGTGACACGGTGACACCTCTCTGCTACTGTCACAGCAGCACAGCGGCCAGGACACGCTGTGGGATCCCCAAGGGTGGCCTGACCAAAGCAAGGTGTGTTTTTGTCACACGAATGCTGTGGGCTTGCTGCAGGAAAAGCAGGAAGAGCTTTGGGCTTCTTGTTACGCAGGAGGCCACAACGGGCAGCACAGCCAGAGCTGTGTGAAAACAGCTAAGTTTGTGGGTTTTTGATAAAGATAACACTCACCACTCTAAGCCTTAATAGTGAAACAAAAAGGTTTTGTGAAACAGTAAGGGGATCCCCCTCCCAAAATGCCAGCACCAAACTGGGACAGAGCAGCAGAGCTCACACAGACCAACTCAGATCCTGGGAGAAAAGCTCTCAGCACCCCTGGGACCCTGACATGGGTAAACCCAGATAAGTGAAGTGATAAGGACTCAAAACCCAGCACCCCCAGAGGGGTTTGCCAGCCCCTGAAGGATCCAAGGACACCTTCATCACACCTTGACCTGCCACAAGCCCTCTTGGGGCATGCGGGAAAGCAAGCAGAACTAAATTAAACCTTGGCTTTTATAGGGCTCCCCTTTCTCCTTGGACAAAAAAAGGGAAAAAAAAAATCCCCAAGCACGTATTTTTATTTATCAAGATTCCAGCAGGCTCTTTTCCTGCCACATCCCTCTCAAAGGTTGTACTGAGGATTGCTGCACTAATTTTAAGTCTACAGAGAAACAGGCTTTCCTCTGCTTTCACACTGGAATTAGTTACGCTCAGCCCGACCTTGCATTATTTTTAAGCTCTGCAACATTAAAAGAAAATTAGGGAGACTTGTTAAATCCCTTAAAAGGTAAAACAACCCTATTGCTCCAGGTTTACACACACAAAAAACACAAACCCAAACCAAAAACGAGCTCTTAAATCACAACTACTGCTTTAATGTGGTAGGATTTAGTCTTATATTTTAAATTCATTCATTTCTCGTTCACTCAAACAATCACACCAGCTTTAATGAGCTCTCCCTATGAAAACGCCAACTACAAAGGATGACATTTGCTCATGTTCCAGAGCTCCATACACCTCGAAAGGAAATCCTAAAGCATCGTGTGCTTCTTAGCAGCCAGATTACCAGCTTTTAATCCTCTCTGCCAGATGTATTTTTAATCTTTTTGCGTGTAATAAAGCAAATTAGTGTAATTGTATGGGTAAACTGAATCAAAATAGGCACACAAGATTAAAAAAACCCCTGAATTTGGTTATGTTTTGCAGATCTGGCAACTAACAGAGCTGGGGGCTGAATTCAGCTTTGCAGGTACTGGCAGAAGGAGAAGCTGCTGCAGGGTGAGTGAGGAGCTTCATCAGCCCTTGGCCACAAGTCAGGGATTCGTTTCTCCTCTGGGTCCCCTGCAAGGGACCACACCAGCTCTTGGATGAGCAATCACAGCATGGTTTGGGTTGGAAGGGACCTTAAAGACCATCTCATTCCACCCCTGCCATGGGCAAGGGCACCTTCCACTATCCCAGGTTGCTCCAGGCCCCACTGAAGTTGCTCATCCCTCCAAATTTACACCAGTCTGGCTGTCTCAAGCCACTCCCTTAACTCATTGCGTGGGTTCTTTGCTATCAGCAGGTTAGATGGGATACTGGGAATAAATTCTGGGCTGTGAGGGTGGTGAGGCCCTGCCACATGCTGCCCAGAAAAGCTGTGGCTGCCCCATCACGCGTCTTCGCACAGAAGCCACCCTGCTACCAAAACCTTTCCAAGCAAACCCAATACAGCCCAGGAAAAGGGATTGCCCAGCCAGCAAGGATTCTGCAGTAGTTCACTAGGGCTGTGGGCTGGACCCCCAGCCATCACACATTGATTATTGACTGCTCAGGGCAGTGGGAGAAGACACCAACTATTTCCTCCTTAAAAACAGAAACCAACTGAAAATCAATGCTGACATCCAGTTTGGCTTCAGGAGGGATTTAAAGAACTTGGGCTTCTTCATTCCCTAATCCCACACCATGCTTCCCCACTACCAACCAGGATCGATTTCTAACAATGCAAAAGCATCTGCCCACATTTTTGCAATTTTTTCAGACCCGGCAGAGAGCACCCTCCCCTTTCTGTAGGGTTAATCTAAAGAACAGTTGCCAAAATGCTGAGAACACAGTGGAACAATAGCTCCTCTGATGAAATTCCTCCACTCCATAGAGAAACCAGTATCCTCCAGCTGCTGTGGCTTGTCCAGAGAGATCTCCGAGTGTTTACCCGCTCCCATAAATAAAAGGGGAAAGAAAAAAAAAAAAATGACAAACTCAAAGATTCGAGTGCAGCTTGCAAAAAATGACTGCAGAGCCCTGCCATCTAACCACAACACGAGTTATATTAATGCAACATTTGCCTTGTGTGAAATACAAACCCACGACATCAGTGGAGGGAGGGCAACACCGGCCACCTGTCCTGGGGATAGGGACTCGCTATGCTTATCAGCACAGAGACCACTTCCAGCAGCTCCTTCCCTTTAAACCCTCATTCTCAGTGGAATCTCTGATCAGTCATTTATAAAAGCCAGGAAGCCAGGCTGGACAGCTGAATTACAGCAGCTATTATCCACGTATGCCTGAATACCAGCAGACACCTTTATTTATAAAGGCTCTCCGGCTGACCGAGATTTGACATCGGCTACAAAAAGCACTCAGCATCCAACTGGCTGCTCCAGAAGAATGTGAGGAGAGGTTGGCGAGCACGGGCTGAGCAGACACCTTTACACAGCTTCCCTGCTGCTGCCATGACTCCTAACCCAGCAGGTTTAAGTAATTGATTTCTTGAGCAGATACACAAAGTTGCACACCTTTGCCTCTTCGGCTATGGATTCAAATGCATTCATCCCTAATTCTGAAATATTCAGAGTATTTTATCAGGCCTATCCTCTCTCTTTTTAGGGTCTCTGCACTTTCCAAGCTGCTGCTTGTTGCTTGTTCACCTTTAGACTCATTCCTACCTGTGAGCTCATTTTCCATGAAAATTGGGAACCCACAGCACACAGGTAATGCAAGTGCAAGGGGATGGGAAGGGAGAAGGTGATTAAAAAAAACCAGTCGCTCGCAGCAGATTTTCTTTAGCTCTGACTGCCTCAGTGACAACCCCTGATAACAGACGGTGACCAAAGTGTGAATTCTGCTTTAAATTGACAGAATTCCCATGAGCAGCACATGCAAGCACAGCCCACGGGGCTCAGCTGGGCCAAGGAAGGCTCTAAGTACTCGTATGTTCCCATCACACTCCTGATCTACTGTAATAACCTGAACCAGGAGCTGGCACCTCTGCCAGGACACAGAGATTGGATCCAGCCCCCCACAGGGCTCCAAGGGCTGTCCTGAGCCTGCCAGCACAGTCACTGTAAGGAAGGGATTTCCTTGCCTCGTTCCTCATTTCTTAAGCAAGGACCACTGAAAGCATCCTCCTTTGACCTCCAAAAGCATCCCTGTTCAGCCTGGAGAAAGGAGGCTCCAGGGAGACGAGACCTTACAGCCCCTTCCAGTGCCTACAGGACTTATGAGAGAGCTGCAGAGGGACTTTGGACAAGGAATGGAGTGACAGGACAAGGGGAATGGCTTCCCACTGCCAGAGGGAAGGGGTAGACAGGATATTGGGAAGAAATTCTTCCCCATGAGAGTGGTGAGGCCCTGGCACAGGGTGCCCAGAGAAATTGTGGCTGCCCCATCCCTGGAAGTGTCCAAGGCCAGGCTGGACAGGGCTTGGAGCAACCTGGGATAGTGGAAGATGTCCCTGCCCACCACAGGGGTTGGAACAAGGTGAGCTTTAAGGTCCCTTCCAGCCCAAATCATTCTGGAAGTCTGTGATTCTTCCTGCTTTTAGCACCATTGCATTCATCCCTCCCTCCCACTGCAGCCAAACCCCCAGCACCAGACTGAGCTTGAGCACAACTCTTCAGCTAAAATTCCCTTCAGGTGATGGAAATTAGAGGGCTGACAGCAGCAGGAGAGCCAAGTGGCCTCGGGCATCCTTCACAGCACAACCTGGAACTCTGGGGAAGTTTCCCAGGTCCCCCGAGGGGCTGCTGGATGGGATCCCCACAGTGCCACCCTTGAGCCCCTAGCAGCAGTGTCAGGAGCTGTGTGCTGTCCCTGTGCTGCAGAGTAAGTTGTTATGGTTACTGGAGGGTTTGTTGGGCTTTTTTTCCTCCCCTCTTCTAAAAAGAATTCTTATCAGTTTAACATAATACCACCAGTTAATAACAATTCTTATCGTAGAAGGTCAGTCAGGTAGTTATAACTCAACATTTCATCTATGTTTGCATTATCTGGAGGGAAACAGCCAGGGGACTTTGTTTTTTTTCTTTAATAATCCACTTCTTTGGAACTATAAGATTTAAAAAAAAAAAAACCTATCCAGAACCAAGCTGACCCCGTGGCAATTTGAGCACACTGGGGAACAGACAGAAAAAAGGAAGAAAAATCACACTGATGTTTGCTGCATGAAAAACGAGGAATATCCCAACAGGAAAACTGAAAAGCAGGAGAATGCATGGACACAGACTGCAGCTGCTGCAGAAACACCATGTTCTACTTGTAAATGTCAGATCAGCCAAGTTTTGCCACAACAAAAGTTGTGGGTTTTTCCCACTGCATTTTTCTCCCCAGTTTCTTCCTTCTTCAATTCCCATTACTGATGGGGGACAGAGAAAAGGGGACAACAAGAAAAAACCCAATGACAAGAAGAACTGATGTGTGATGCTCAGGGTTAAAAACACCAAAAAAAAAAAGAAAAAAAAAATGCAGTGGCAGGGAAAGTAGGTTGTAAGATGCTTCCAGCTAAAACTGGTTAAACCCTGTTTTATCCACCCACTCAATTTCTTCTTATAACAATTAAAACTCCAAACACAACACATGCCCATTCCCCATGAGGCCAACAGCATAGCCAAGGAGCAGGAGAACTAACTGGTTAAAAGACAGGCAGGTTTGTGGCTTGTCTGAAACAAGTTTTATCCAAAAAAAAAAAAGCAATCTGGAATTAATTATTTGTGAGGATCAGTAACAGAAGAGAAGCTTTCTGAAGCACCCTGCGCTTCTAAAGCAGGGCAGCCTTGCTTGAGAGCAAAGAGTAAAGCAGAGCTGCTGAATCCTGCAGACAACAGTCACAATATTAACATTATTTTAAGTAAAATAACATCTCCAGGCATGATAGCTCAACAAGCTGGGCCACGTCCAGCTCCTGCAAGTAACAGGGAAGGCTTGCAGGGGTTGTGGCAGGAGCTGGCTCAGCCCTTGGTGCAACAGGGCCGTCTCAGTATCATCCATCCACGTTTTCCATCACAGACAGTCCCTTGTCCACAACACAAAATGACCCTGAGTTTGTGGCAGCCCCTTTCTCTGCCCCATGGATTATTCTGATAGAATACAAGAAAGTTTTTGCACTGCAGCTCAAGCACTGCAAATGCCCTGAGAGTCTGCCAAGGGCAGCAGCCAGGATTAATGGTAGAGAAATACATGGTTTACACCCCGGGTTCAGCACAGAGAGCAGAAATCTACAGGCATCATCAGCAAGCTCCAGACAGGAGTGCTGAGCCCAGGAAGCCTCAGCTGAGGTGCTGCACCATACACCTGCACAGAATCCATCAGAGAAACCAGGCTAAAATTCAGACACCTTTACCAAAACCCTTGATACATCCATGCCATGGAGTCACTGCATATAAATACATCAATAAAACCCCACACTCTGAACAGGGCATATGACAGGTGACCCTGTGCTGGTAAATCCTTCACTTAGAGCTCCTCTTTTTTAGCCAGATGTGTTTGTGTCCTTCACAGAGAGGCGAGGAGAAGCCCATGCACCTGCCTCACACAGCCAACTCCTGCCACGTACAAAACAAACTGGGTTTCTGCCTCTGGAGCTAGCCCACACCCTGACCAGGCTCATTTTCTGCTCAGTTCCCAGAAGCAGAGCAAACAGAGTTGCAGGGCTGTCACACTGTGGGTGAGACCATCCCATGGTCTGCTCCATGAGAGAAAATCCATCTTGCAATCCCCCTCTGTGTCAGAAACACAACTCCCTCTGCCCACAAAACCCCTTCCAAAGAACAGCCAGCAACACCTTCTCCAACAGAGATCCCCAACCCTGTTTTGATGAGATCCTGCCCTTCCACTTAAAGCATCTCCTGCGGAAGAGGAAGTCGGGAACGGATCTGCTCACTCCAACCTCAACTTTATTTGTAATTACTGGGCCAAGATGGAAAGCCACTGGTTTGGCTGTTTGCCATTGTCAAACTTGCACTCAGCAATGACCTCTGCAAATCTCTAGGTCTCTTCTCAGGACCAGAGCACTGCAAAGATAAACACACCATTTTTTTTAAGGGAAAAGGGATGAACATGCAAGCCTGGAGATCCCTTGCATCAGACCTGCAGCCTCTTGTAGATCCCTCAGCAGCTCTTGCGTAACCAAGAGTTAGTAAAATAGTAATGGTCTTGTTTATTCAGTGAAAGTAGAAAATACAAAGGGCACACGCACACCCAGGGGTAGATTTGCACAAACACACAATTCATGTGAGGGCTCATCCCACCACCCTTGGGGCTTTTCTGCAGACAAAAAGGGCTTCAAACACAACAACCTGTGCTTTGTGTGGGCTCCTGCACTTAGCCAGCTCCGTGCAAGAAGTGGGGAGGAGACTGGGGCGATTGGAACCCCAAGACAGGGCACTGCAGTACAGCAGCTTCTTCTCTCTCTGATGAATTCATCCCCAGGGTTGGGGTGCAGAGGCAGTGCAAGGGGTGCCCTTTCTCCCAGCAGTTATCTGTGGTAACATTAAACACGAGCTCGACGCTGGAGTGCTAAAGCACTGACGGATGCATCCTAAAATAAAGCCGGCGTTCACGCTAATTACTATTTCAGTTACGCTGATTGCAAACGTAACTCCAGCTTGGTAAAAAGTGGCTTTCATGGGCTACAAATGAAATAAAGGTGGGGTTTTTTTTGATGGAACATGAGAAGAAGAAAGGGCAAAGCTTGAGAAATTGTAGGGAGATGGGAATTTGCACCGTGATCCACAACCTTCATCAACTGGTTCAGGGAAACTCTGCAGGAAAATTTGGCTGACCAGAACATCAACTACTTTAAAAGCAACTGGTCCAATTGCAAATATAAAATATAAACGGTGAAATGGGCATGCAGCTTTGCTCAGATTTTGAGGTCTAACACACCAAAGGATGCAACTGTGCAGAGGATCATCCACCGGCCACAGCCCAAGCTACGAGCAGAGCGCTTTCCCACTCATCCATTTAATTTCGTTTGCAGATAAGTGTATTCACAAACCAGATTATTTTAATTGATGGCTCTACAGCTGATTCCTATTCAGCTCTCGATCTAAAGCTGTCCTCAACCTCTCCCATCAATCCATATCTTGACAGTGATGCTCTGTGTGCTTCCTCTCCTTCACCAACATCCTCCCCGCACCCACTCTGGTGGGACAGAACTTCAACTCTGCTGCTTTTCCAAGCACAAATGCGAGATACCTACACAGAAGGAATCAAGGAACAAGCTGGTCCAGGCAGAGAATTCCAGCTCAGGTCTGTGGTGATACATGAAATGGTTCTCTGCATCTTTCACATGCACTTCAACAGTGGGATTTTTCCCAACTGAAGTCAGTGGGGAAATGAACCCTGGCACCAGGCCCCTCACTGAGCCATGAACTACCTGAGAAAATGGTTACAAGGACACTGTAAAGTATGGAAAGGTCTCTGGGAGAAAGCAGCCCACCCACGGGCAACCCTCTTGCACCACACCATGCTCCAGGCAGCAAACCATGCTCTTACGATTAGTTAACTTTTTCCTCCCCACTTTAGGCATTACTACCTAAAAACTACTACCCTGGCAAGCTCTGCCACCCCCATCCAAATGACCTGGCCCTCATTCATTAGCTCTGCCTATGGAGGACACCTTGCCATTCATGCTGCCAAAATTTTGGGAGCAAGAAAAGGGAGTATCTCCTTACTCCTCTAACTGCAAGGGGCATGTGCCAGGAATGACAAGGGAAGGAATTTTTAAGCAAATAGGAGAAAATACAGAAGAACAAAGTGCAAGCCCAGTAGAGTCTCCCCTAGGTCCCAGCACTGGGCTGAGGGGGCAGCAAAGGGGAGCCTTTGTAATGCCACACCACAGACCTTCCTCCAGCCAGCAGTGCTTCCCACAGCCACTCTGGAAAGCATCCCTAAAAATAAAAATAGCTTTGAATCACAAGAGAACACTGGGTGTGCAGCCTGGCTTAACGCCCCTGGCTAACACCACTCTGTACTTCTGTACCCCTCCCCTCGGTATTTTCCAAAAATCCCAGCACTGATAGCATTTAGCCCTCAAGTTTGCAAACAAAGCCTGGGAAAGATGTGTGGCATCAGGTCAAGCACCAGCAGGCAGGTTAAAAGCAAGTGTCCAACAGCTCAGGAGATCTGAGGTTTGCCCAGGTCACCCAGAGAAGCTTGGGCTGTCCCATCCCTGGAAGTGTTCAAGGCCAGGTTGGATGGAACTCTGAGCAGCCTGGTCTGGTGGAAGGTGTCCCTGTCTGAGGGGTTTGAACGAGATGATCTTTCAGGTCCCTTCCAACCCTTCTGTGAATCTCTTCTGTGATTCTATGATCTCTCCATTTATGAGTCCCAGCTCCTAATTTTTAATGAGCAGAGCTGGCAGGGCTGCTCACATCACTCTCCAAGCAGAGACGAGTGTGTGGAATGACCACACAACGCCAAAGTCCAGCCCTGCACTTAGAACTCCCTATCACTTCCACTAAGCACAGGCTAAGCTCCTTACCCCATCCTCCTCCTGGGATGCCTCCTGGGCTCCTCCAGTCCCACTGTGTGACAGCCCAGCAATGCCCTCACACAGCCCAAGGACATTTAAACTAGAGCTCAGCATTGCAGTGCAACTGTAAGCCAAGAAAAAAAAAAAAAAAAAAAAGGGAAACACCTTCACACTGGGCACTGGGACGATTTTCCATCGGGGGGGGTCACTGGGGATGAACTACAAAATTTGCACAGTGCAGGGGTAGCAGCTTCCTGATGGGCTGGGAGGCTGTGGGGTGGCAGCAATAGATGCAGGGCTGGAGCCACAGGGAGCTAAGGACATAAGCAGCAAGGTCTGCAGGAATATGTAATACCTTTTAATAGACCAGCCGGTACAGTCGGGGAAAAAACCCTCACAACCACACAAGCCCTCCTTTGAGCTGGTGGACCTTCGTGCCTGGCCATTTTTTCCAGCTGCATCACTTGGTCTATTAAAAGACATTACAGCTCCCTGCAACCCTTGTCCCTTCCTTTGGCCAGTCCTTCCCAGGATGAGCAATGTAGGTCATCCTGATGCTCCCCTTGTGATACCTGACAGCCTGCTGAAATGAAATAAAGATTTTGGCCCTCACATGTGGAGCGGTTAATGTCCTGTGCACAGGCCAGAGAAAGCCTGTTGTCCTTTAAGGCCAAGAGCTTAAAGCTGTCACTGCTTCCATCAGTGCATGTGGGTGTTTGGACACCGGGAGGACCTACAGGAGTCTTTGGGCAATTCTGTCAACCTTGCAGGAGCGAGGAAGCCACGGCTGGTGGGGTGGGATGTGGGACTAACTGCTTTGGAAAAAAAACCCACAGGGACACTTGAGGAGATGAAAGGAGAAGCACATTCTGCACTCAACGTCCAAAGCCTACGGACCACGTTTCATGGATTCAGCCCGCACACCTCCTTACTGGGTCTGTAGCTCACAGAGCAGCCATTCCCAGCACCCCTGGGTGCCTCAGGAGGAGCACAGGTCCCATTCCCACCATAAGGCACACCCCACTCCTGCCTGACCTTTACTGGTAGCTTAGAGGAGGTCACTGCGTCCTGACGGCTCCGAGCAGCTGGGACTGAAGCTGCCCAGCAAGGCCAGGCTGGAAGGAAGGAAGGAAGTTATAGCAGGCTTTTAAATAGTGCTATGCAATACCTGAAACTTCTATTTCTGTGCACAGATAATATGGTTTCCATATTCTCCTCCTTCTCTGCGGACCAAGCCATTCACGCTCAAATTGAATTAACAACAACCCACACTCTTCACCAGTTTGAACCAGTGAAGCCACTGTGTAGGACAACCCCAAGCTGTACACTTCACCTAATGAAGAACATATAGATGTCCTTCCATGTTTGCTTCCCACTCCTATTTTCCCTTTATAACCAAGTGATGGATTGAGGGCGGTCTCGCAGCCCCCTGAGCAGCCCCCACATCTCCGTGTTCCCCCAGACACCAGAGCAACTTCCTGCAAGACATCCCTGATCTGAGGCTGGCAACAAGGTTTCATCCATCCCTCCAGCCTTAGGCAGGGATCCAGAGAACCATGGAATCAGGAGGCTCCTCAGGGCTTTCTGAGGGTCATACACAGCTGTACACAGCAGAACCACGCTGGGTTTGCAGTACTAATGAGCAGGGCTTGGCTGTCGTTATGAAAATACTCTCACACTTGGGAAAAAAAAAAAAGATAGAACTCCTTCAAATGAAATAGACTTGTTTCTCTGTGGCAATTAACTAGTTAAAAAGAGTTATTTTTCTTCCTTGAGTTTTCCCACTACATCTGCCATTCATCAGACCTCTCATCTAGAGTCTACCAGGCAAGAAACAACCTGGACACCTTTACTGAAATGGATTTTCCTCTGTGCCTGGTCCACACACCTGAAGGCTCTGAGCCCAGCACCACCAGTCAGAGAGGATCTCAAAGCTCTGATCTCCCTTTGGGATCCCTCCTGATGCCTGTTGTTGGTGATATTTCCAAGGATGGTGCTCATCCACCACGGACCACAGCAAGGCTGCCACCTCCTCCTAAGGACCATCACCTAGGGGTGACATTCCAGTTTTTCCACCTCCCCACAGGGTTGGGACATGCAACAGGTCCTGCACGTCTGAAACAACTCAATTCTCACGAGGACCCAGTGTAATTCCAACACCTGCTCCAGTACGTTAGCCCAGCATGTTACATTCAGCTGGTGACACCCCTTCCCAGACAGTGGATTTCACAGAAAGGGAACATCCCCTGCCTTACAGCCAGCCCCCACCAGGAGTACCAGTGGGGCACCTACAAGCAGGGAGCCAGCATTTCCAAGGCAGCAAACACCTGGAAAATGTACCAGGAGACACCTCAGGCCCCAGCCCAGGAGGGAATCAAGCCCAAATTAGTTATGCAAACGCCAGGATTCAAAAAGTAATGAGTAACACAAGGTTCAATGATGACGCTGCTGTTCAGGACTTGGTGTGATTCCATTGCCAGGCAAGTGACAAGTGCCAGGCTGCCAAACAGGCATGGAACAGGAACGATTTAAGGAATTCAGGTGGTTTTAGGAAGGCAGCACTAACACAGGAGACTAAATGCTATTTCCTAACTGAGCCTGGTTACAAATCTCAGCTGACCTTCCCTCCACTGCAACAGGATTGCCTGGAAAAGCGCGTGTCTTGCTCTGCAGCATGCATGGATATGTCCATCCCATGGGAAAGCCATACAGAGGGGAGTTTGGCGAGAAAGAGGAACTCAACGGATCCAGGTTTTGGCATCAGTTACAAATGCCCTGGAGGAAGAGATCATTTTTGGAAGGCAAGCCAGGGAGAGCTCAGGCAGCTCCACCAACGCAGCAAGGGCCAGGCAGGAGGCTGGATACCAATCTCCACATGCAGGAGAAATCCTCACACCCAGCAAGGTCAACAGGATTACAGGGGCAAGCAGGGATTGCTCGCACGAGAGGAGATGGGAAGGGCCCAAGCCCTGGTCTGCACCCTGGCTTACACGGAGCAAACGCCACCACACAGGCGGCCCTACGTGACTCTGTGTCCAGGACCGCTTCAGAGCCCTGTTTTCCTTCACAATTCGCCTTTCCTGATGGCAGGAGACCAATCACCCCCTTCCAATTCCCTGGCCAGCTGAGGGGACATGGCTCCCACCAAGCCCACAGCTGGAATGAAAAGCTGCGATGCCAATAAAAATATAAAATTAAAAATATATTGCTCACACCAACTCGCAGAGGGAATCGCAGCAAATCCCGTGCTGAGGCTGGCACAGGAAGCTGCAGATTTATCCTGGAGCAGCCGAGTTTGGAGAACGTGTTCCCTCCCGGCCCCCCCCCGGGGCCTCCCCACCCAAAGGGATGGATGAGGTTCATCCCTTCAGCTGTTTATAAAAGCAGCAGTATTGCGCCCAGACGCACTCGGCAGCATTCCTCCCTCTCATTCCTGCGAGCTATATAAGGGAACGGCCAATTCCAGCCTCGCTCCCCTGTAGCCAGCCCCGATCCCTTTGCGCCGGAGCAGCTCCAGGCTTGGTTTCCTGCAGAAGGACTTAAATCCGTCCTCAGTGGAACACGGCGCTGCGCTGGACCTTGTCATCAAATGGCAGCGCAGGCAGCTGCCAAATCCTGCCGGCTCGGTGCTCTAATAGGGAACAGCTGGAGAAGGACCCTGCATTCCTCCCGCCCCGTCCACACCGGGGGCTCTGTTCGGGATCCGGCCGCAAGATTTCCACCCATCACGGAACGCAGCCGGCCGCTCCCCGGCACTGCTCTGCCAAGCACAGCCCAAAACCCAAGAGCTTCCAGTCCCCTGGGATTTTAAATCAAAGGGGTGCTTAGGAACGGGAGGGTTGCTTTGCTTTTTATGGGTTGCAGGATTTTTTTTGGGGGGGGCGGATATTTTTTTGGGAGGCGTTGGAGAAACAGAACTACGCAACTAAATGACATTTTGCCTTCCCTACCGACCCTCTGTAGTACAAAAACTCTACTTTGAGCAACTTGCATCCCTATGTACATCCACACTCAGGAACACACACATCTGTAACACACCCCCCATAAATAAATACGGGAACACACGGTGCAATTCGCACGGCGCTTGTGCCATTCCCATCCTGCTCCAACTCCCGTTTACTTTGGAGGAGTTGAGCAACTTGTAATGGCGAATAAATAAAAGAAAAATACACTTTTGGTAGCCACGCACATTTTCTGTCCTGCACCCTGCACGCTCAGTAACATGAAACAGTCCACTCATATTTTCTTAGAGCTCTGCTGAAACACAAGGGGGTATTCAGAGCCGCAGGAAAAAAATGCGTCCAAACAGGATCTGAATGATGAAATAGGAATTGCCACATTTAACAGAAAAAAAAAAAAAAAAAAGGATAACCCAGTTGCCCAGACCTTTATACAATAACAGTTCGTCTGAGGTAGCAATGGGCTCCTTCTGCATGTTGCAGAGAGCAAAGCAAGCCACGTTGCCCAAAAGAAGCCTAGAAAATCCAGACTCTACGTGACCTGACTTACTTATTTCACAGGAAACTGCATGGAAGGAGAAAGGGGGGGCACGGGGGAGAGAGGAAAAAAAAAAGCCACCAATCATTCATGCTACCGTAGTTACACCACGCCATGGAGCGGAGTAGTTTGCTGTGAAAAACCAAACTGAAATAAGCCAAACCCCGTTCGGAAAATAAAACGTGAGCAGAGAAGCCGTTCCCGCAATCGAGCTGGGGGAGCCCCCGGCTCCCAAACCGCACCCGTTTCTTGGGTGTATTTTTGAAAATTTCGACGGCATTAGAGCATCGCCCGAGAAGGCTCGCAGCAAACGCCACCACTCACCGGGGTTGTTGGCCTCCCCTTCGAGGATGTGGAGCTCGGTGCAGTCTGCCAGGGAATGCTCGAGGCAGAGCTGGAGGAAGCGAGCCTGGGTCCGGCTGACGCGTTTGAGCAGGGAGAGCAGCGCAACAGTCTGCTCGCACTCGTTCCAGCCCTTGAACCACCCGGCCAACACGCCAACCTGGTCTCGGAACATCATGGTGAGCCGGAGGGACAGCTCTGCGGGGAGAGAATAAATAACCGGGACAGCCTCC